>NW_027142356.1:8385986-8940986 GCF_026170545.1 Melanerpes formicivorus | reverse complement strand
TATATTAAGAATGTTTCTATCTGTGTGGAAATACCATTTTCGGAGAAGCAATGTGTGGGTTTTATTGCTAGTCAGCACAACAGTACAAGCATTAAATGTTCTATGTGTGCATTGCTGTTTGCCTGAAAGGTAAAAAACATAACTTCTTTACAAGCAAAACGTTGGCTGGTTTTGTCTGTTTTTCTTGGATAGATGGGCTACAATGCACAGCCCTTAGCCAAACATTTTTCATGCGCTCTTAAGGAACTGTCTTCTGTTGCAAGCTCTGTAACATTTGCATTCTTGGGGCATCCTGCTGCTGTCATACATGTTTGGTGCCTGTCTTCAGTAGAGTTACAGTCTTCCGTTTGTTTTCTCTTTTAGGTTTTCACATCACATGATTCCTGGTCCTCCAGGCCCTCACACAACTGGAATCCCTCACCCAGCTATTGTAACACCTCAAGTAAAACAAGAACACCCGCACAACGACAGTGAGCTAATGCATGTGTGAGTCTGCCTTTCTGCACTAGCCCTTAACCTATAAATGTTTGAGAATCAGCTCTGTCAGGAAAAGAGTTAAGGAGGTTAAAAATAAAATCACACTGCCTTTCATGACCTCTTTTGAATTTTAACTCTCCACCTATGACTGAAACAGGAGATGTGGGCTGCTGTTTGGGTAAAACAATGAGACATGAAGTGGTTTTTTTCCTTTCCAGTCTAGTATTTTTTAGCTATCAGCAACAGTCATCTTGATTCAGACATAGTCATGGAACTGTCTACCTGTGAACGTTGTTTGAGTATGAACTCACAAACTTCTGCTAGAAAAGGTCCTAATTGCAAAATTTACCAGTAAAAAGCAGCCTTGCCTGCTTAATACTCAAAGACAAAGGCCCTAAAAAAGAAGTGGATGAGAAGCTGTCTTCCTGCCTGTAGCGGTGGTCTTCTAAGGTGCTACAGACAGCCTTTCCAAAAGAGGATTGAAACAAGTGATGAATTTGAAGTATTCACAGAACAAATGCTGTTTGCTAGAGAATGTCAACCTGACATCTGCTCTGAGTATTAAATTAAGTCAGTTCCCTGAAAAGATATGAAAGTGGATGGGACATGACTGCTGAAATTCTCGTTCTTATTACTTAAATACTTCTATAACCACAGGTTGGTAATTTTCCTTTGGGCTTTTTATTAGGCTGAAGGTAAATGGCTGCTTTTTTTTCCCTTCCTTTTCCTTTCCCCCACCACGTTTTAGGAAGCCTCAGCACGAACAGAGAAAAGAACAAGAGCCAAAAAGACCTCATATTAAGAAACCTCTGAATGCTTTCATGTTGTACATGAAAGAAATGAGAGCGAACGTTGTAGCAGAGTGTACTCTGAAAGAAAGCGCAGCTATCAACCAGATCCTTGGCAGAAGGGTACGTACAGCAGGGGTGTGTGCTCACATGTGCTGCTAATTTCTCTGTGTTTCCCTTTAGCGGGGTATGATGGCTCACTTTCTGCTTGAGGTGCTAACTAATGTGCAACTATCAAATTAGCTATAGAAGAGATAAACCACGCAACTGAAAATAAAAGCACTGTCCTGATTTTCTCTTTTCACCATTAGTCACATCAGCAAATTGGTGTCTGTTCCATTCATGTTGTGGTGTTGGCTCCTCAGGCATGAAATATCCTCATTCACACGTGGAAAGAGCATTCCAGTCACCTTCTGGTTCTCCCTTAGACTGGTGTCTGTCAGAATAGGAGGGCATCATTCAAAGATGAACAGCGGTTGCCAGCAGAGATGGAACTCAAAAGTGAATATGATGTGGTCTAATTGTAAAGTTAAATAGGCTGGGATGGATCTGTGGGGGACATTTTGTCCAACACTGCTCAAAGCAGGTGCAGGTACATCAGGTTGCTTAAAGACTTCTCCAGTCAGGTTTTGAATGTCTCTAAAGTCACCAGCCAAGTACTGATGATCCCAGCACATATCACAAAGCCTTGCTGAGAGCCGTTTGCTTCGGTAGCATTATAGGCATATTTTGTTCTTTCCATGCTCAGAAAAAAAAAAACAACCTACAGGCCAAACCACAATGACAAAGTTCAGGTTCACTGGCAGTGTTCTTCCAGGTGAAAGCAGCAGAGGTAAATGCCCTTCTTCCCCTTGTCTGTCCCAAAAATGAAAAAAGGGACAACTTTTGTATCAGTCTGAGTATCAGTAGTGATTATTCAAATCCCTCGGCTCCATGAACCCCTCATCTCAAGCACTGACTGAGGAAGCACTGAGGGGCACTACAACTCTCTGAAACCCCTGTGCTTTTAAGTGGGAAGTCAGTACATGACCCTGACTGCTACTTCTGTTAGTCTGAAGACATCCTCACTCTGACAACCACAGCAGAAATCTATTGGTACTTGTCCTGGTTCCTGCAGCCTTCTGCCTTCTCTCAGATGCCCTTGTTGCTGCATTTCAAGGGACATCTCATTGTTTGCCTCTTCCATTCTTTTATGCAAATCTCCAGGATCATATTTTCATTCTGACTCTCAGAAATTGATCTTAGTTGCTTAGTGTGTCAACCTTGGTTTTGTGGCCTGAAAGAGGGCAGTGGCTTATTTATCTACATTTTGGCAACGAATGAAGAAAGCCTCAGTGCTCCACTCCTTGCTTTTTCCACACCTTGTACTCCTCTTTTCAAGGTAAAGTTCTCCATATTAATACCTCAAATTCCACTTTTACTATGGTATAACCAGCACGCAAGTTGTCCAATACAATTGCTTGGAGATTAATTATTATCAAATATTTTGTGTTCAGTCATCCTGGTCACTATTTACTATACCCTGTGCCACTCCAGAACAGGAACCAACTCTGTTCTCCAAAGCTGACACTTTGAATGCTGCTGGTTTTGTTTTGGTTTTTTTGTTTTTTAATATCTTCTTACCCCACCCCTCCCATGCACATTGTTGAGGTCCAACAAATCCACACCTGATGCTGCAGCAGTAGAACATGATTGTAAATAAAAGGCCTTTACTGTCTTTGGCTCAGGTCTGTGACAGGCGTTTCAGTGGGAACAAAATAACTAGGTACTGATGTAGCTAGTGCCTTCTCAGTTGTGCAGGTTCTGAGGGGGTTTGGGTAGTTTTTGTATACTTTTGTTTGTTTGTTTTAAGGAAACTTATCCCTACTTGGCTACAGGGGTCAAATCCTGTAATTTGGAAGACCACAGTTCTGTGGTGTCCATACCTTAGAAATTTTTGCAGTTGCTATTTATTTTTCTTCTATTACAAGAAAAATAAGTACCTACAAGACCAATACTTAAGAGATTGATCTTGGAATAGAATCCTGCTGCTGCCCTGAAAGCTCTTGTGCTGGCCTTGAAAACCCCTGTGTGGCTGCTGCTTAAAACCAAGACAGCAAACCCTTCTGTGGTGAGGAGTTTGCTGCCCTTTGAAAGCACCACAAAACCCTTCTGTTTTGTCAGGAGCTAAAGGGCAGAGGGTTCGTTGTTGTTTTATAGAATCATAGAATTATTTTGGTTGGAAAAGGCTTCTAAGATCATCACATCCAAGCATTGCCCTAATGCCACCAATATCAGGGGTGGGGTTTTTTGAGGCATTTTTACTTTTTTTAATTCATGTTGAGAGAGCATCCTTCTGTGAGCAGATTATTTGCTGAGCTCTATTTCCATAAACGATTTTTCTCTTGCTCTAGGCACTTGGCAGTTGCAGAGCTGACAAATGCCTGAAAGTTGGTTATTAAACATGGGTGCTTGTAATTACTAATGGATTTCATTTTTTTGCAGTGGGGAAGGACTGAATCAAAGTCACAAAAACACTTGTTCACATCACTTGTTGCCTAGGCATGAGTTGTTTCCTACTCTAATGCTGTGTTGGTTTTGTTTGCAGTGGCATGCTCTCTCCCGTGAAGAACAAGCGAAATATTATGAACTAGCTCGTAAAGAAAGGCAGCTACACATGCAGCTTTATCCAGGCTGGTCTGCAAGAGACAACTATGTAAGTCGCCCACTTGAAGGCTTTCTCTTAAATTAGCTTCCTTTTTCTCTTTAACTTGTGGAAAGCTCTGGATGGAGGGATGGTGAGCAAACTTAGAACACAGGCTTCATATTTGTTTGTGTTTCTGGCACCTAGAAAAACTTGGCATTTTGTTGTTGTTGTTGAGATGCTTCTTAGGAAGGTGGCCATTTTTGAGAGGAAAAATGTAATGTGGAGAGTTGTTTTTCTCGGACTTCTGTTTTTCAAGTCTGAAAACTTAGGTTTTGCTGTACATAATTTTCTATTCACTCACTCACTATCCAGAAATGTTCCTTAGAGCTGAGCTAAAGAGGGGTGCCTCTCTTTCCTGAGAACTGATAGTCTTAACACAAAGTGAGCTTTAGCTGAAAGTGATTCAGAATGGTCCACCTCTGCAATAAAGCCTGCCATTTGTATAAGTAAACTTCATGATAGATCCTGCTTTCTACAATTTGGTGAAGCTGAGAAGTTTTCTCACCATTATAATTAAACATCAAACAAGCATTAATAGCAGGTTGTACAGCTTGCGCTGCACGATTACATTGTTGTGCTTACAATGAGCTGTCGGTGTAGTCATACCTTATGTTATGAAACTCACAACCTGCAGTCCTAGGAGACTGATCCTAGCCTCAGATCTGGGTTCCTTTTTACTCCTCCATCATCCATGGCGTTATTTACTATGATAGGAAGTGTACATGCTGTATCTGGCTCAGTTTTCCATCTGTATCAGGTGGAGAGCAGTATTTCTCTGCTTTAGTGCTGTCTTGTGGACAGTACCTGAATACAGTGTTAACTGAAGCTTTGGAAATACCCCACATTTCCAATCCATCACAGCCACTGTTCAGCTTAAACAGAATTTTCATTGTAAGCTAGAATCTCTTACAGAGATCTTTGGCATGGACACAGAAACTATGTGATCATCTCTGAAGTAAATGCCTTGGCCTTGCTGACGTCCGTGCCCAGTTGTGTAAGCACAGACACCAGCCTAAGCCCCAGCAGCTTGTTCCTGCCTGTTTTATACAGTCATCTTTCCTAGCAGATGAGCTGTCCTGACCCTGTGCAGGTAGGGTTTATTTCCAGTAACCAGGCCATGTTAGCAGAGCTGTCTTGCAATACACCTGGGAACATTTAGGGCCTTGGTGATACATTCCCAGAAAACAAAGGGATTTCAATTGCCTTCAGCTTACTCGCTGGAAAATCAAACCACTTGGGAGCCTTGTTGTCTCACACTTAATGGACATCATCCTTCAAGATTGTTCTGTGGCACTTGGTCATGTTGACTTTGAGAACCTTATGTGTTCTGCCACAGCCTTCTACCATACAGCACAAGAAATGGAGCTGCCTTGATAGACATTTGGAGTGTGTAAGGTGGCACATATGAATTCTCTCTTTGATGTGCTTCCAACCTACATCCTGTGTGGAAGTACAGCTCTGACATACTCCAGTCCTGTATGTTACAATGCTCTGCTAGCTTCCTCTTTCACTTCTCTCTCCCTCTCCAGGAATGCAGGTGTTTGTTGTAGTGGTGGTAAGGTGATCGTCGTAGAGCACAGGTTGCCACTGAAACCTTTTCAGCTATATGCCAGCTTTGTTTTTCCTTCTTTCCCCTCATTTTTTAACAACAACAAAAAAAAAAAAAAAAGAACAAGAAAAAAAAAAGTGTATTGATTTAGCACAGATATTACTGCAGTATTTTGCTAGTTGGAAGTGACCTAGGGGTGACTTTCCTGTTTCATGTGGCTGAATTTTCAGTACAATTATAAAATATGGCCTATTTGGCTTGAATTCTCTGTTTTGATTTGCCTGATTATTCACAGTTTAAGAAATTCCAAGAAAATGTCACTTGTTGCTGTTTAACTGTTGAGAGCATGTGTGGGGTTCATGATGTGTTTATTACTGACAACCAAAGTAGTCCTGCTAAGTTGTGTGATAGGAGAAACACAATGGTTTCATAATGTCATGCTGTCTGTGTGTGCTGAAATTGTAGGAAGCTACCTCATCTGGGAACGCTGACAACTAGTTCTCAGGCCAGCCTTTTCCTTCTGTTCATCCGCCTCTGGTATCTCATAGATGGATCTCAGCTTCCCGTATGCTTTAGCACTTGAAGACGGCCTGCCACAGGCAACAAAACAAATTTCCTCCCATGACTTTTCCATGTTAACATCTGCACTAATGCACTTCCTTCTGTAAAGTAGCAGTGCCTGGGTGCCTCAGCGATGAAGCGCATCGCTCTGAGTTTCCCAGCACCCTGGAAATCAGCTTTCTTGGACCCATCTTTGGAAGCTCACTCAAAAGGCATTGTCCAGCTCTGCTGCCAGCTTCAGGATAGATAAGGACAGGAGCTTGAGAGTCAGGCAGGCCCAGATTGCCAGAGCAGACAGGGCCTGCTAAAATTCATCTGCCACAGCTTCACCATAACCTGTATTTGGAGCTCTTACTTGCTGTCCATCAGTGAGCGCTGTTAGGCCTGGTCCTGGCAGCTTGAAGGCTTCTTTAAAATATAAATGGATGTGACTTTTCTTAAAAAAAAAAAAGAAAAGAAAAGAAAAATAGCATAGACTGACACTGCAGGACAATAAAGAGAAGTCATATGGAAGAATACCAAGGTTGTAATTAGGGTGATGCAAGATGACTGAGGTTTAAAATTGTGGGTCTAAGCTGACCTTTCATTTCCTGACCGACTGTGCGAACCAGGAGCTCTGGCCTTTTCCATAGATGGGGGTGCAGGAGAGGGCTGAGGCTGTGGGTTGGCATGATGAGCCTGCTCTGGCACACTAGTGCCAGTGTGGTGTCCAAGAAAGACAGCTGCCAGACCTCCACTTCTGCCATGCACCTCAGCCATGCTGAGGGTGCTCTGCTGTACAGCAGCCTGCATTTGGATGGTTGCACAGCACGTGCTCTGGGCACAGCCACGTGGGACTTGGCTTTGTACAAGCGTTATCAGAACAGTTTCAGTTGGCTGGTTTGTACCCTGGAGACAAGTCATGCTTGTCCTAGGTACTTTCAACACCCTGTCTGCTGTTGCCATGTACGACTGAATGTGTGAAGAGTTCCTGTAAGAGCCATAAATTATGATATCAACATATGTGTCATCAGATTATTAAGTGTGAGAAGGCTTTTAGATGCTTGTGGCTGCCAGTGTTGAAAAACTGCCAGAAATGGTAATTCCATATGGATATAAGAGCTTGTATTGCTCATGTGCTTGTTTCTCCATGGATGCTGAGAGCAAACCTTGTTACCATTGGAACAGTTGGAAGTAGGTTAGAAAAGCTTTTAGGTAAGTCTGAGAACAATTGGGCTTTTTTTCCAAACCACTTTCTCAGCGTCCAGATGGTTTTAATTTCTGTGTCGTGAGGTCAGGGAGTAACAAAAAAAGTTCTCCGTACGGTATAATCTATCTAATGATATGGTGAACTTGCCTCTTTTTCAGGGGAAGAAAAAGAAGAGGAAGAGAGAAAAGTTGCAGGAATCAGCATCAGGTAGGCCATGACCAAACCTTGCCATCCACCTCAGGTGTATTTCAGAAAGCAGGGCCTGCTCTAATTTTTACATGCTTTCCTATTAACACTTGCTTCTGATAGACATCATAAGATCCTTCACTTTGAATGCAAGCAATACATTTGAATGCAATACATTTCCTTTCTCTTTGCACCTCTCAGAACAGCAGTCCCAATTGCATCAGTATCTCTGGCTGAACTTACACATTGCTGCAATTACTGTCCTGCTTTACCTTGGCTCTCCTCCCGAGTGGATGTTGCATCCTCCTTAGACTATAACTCAGATACTGTGTGGGATTATTGGACACTGGAAACTTTACACTGATCTTTTTTTGTAACCACCGTATTTTTTATCACTGCATTTTACATCTCTGTGTACACTGACAGCTGTCTGGTAGGTTGGCTAAAAGCATCAGTGAGGTCTCCTCTTTGCCTGTCAAAGATATGCAAAGTGATACCCTGTTTCCCTCAACCAAAAATGGCTGGTATAAGAACCATAAGAAACCCCAAACAACAAAACAACAAAACCACACCAAAAAATTCCATGTAATACTGTAGCAGACAAACTTATTTGGAATGTGCAAAAAACGCTGTGAGAGAAATTTGTTAAAGGAAAACAATCTTCTACAGGTACAGGTCCCAGAATGACAGCTGCCTACATCTGAAGCATGGTAAGAACATCTCTAAAGCTTTCCTGGTGATAAATCAGAATTGTGAAGTAAGCTTTCTTATAAATTTTATGCAATGATATGAATTTAGCAAAAATTGCAGAAGTATCACATCCCAAAGCTAATGTTACTTTGACTACTGATGGTTTTTATACCGGCTATCTATTAGGTGTCCACCATTTCCCTACTTAATCTTAATATTTTCAAAGCCTCACTGGCTCGCTGCAAGTCTGCCTGCGAAGCACAAGGATGGGTTTATTACACAGTGCAAACCCTCCCAGCCAGCAGACTGTCACAGTTCATCAGAGCAGGTTAGAAGCTGGCTCTGGAGTAGATTTTTATGTGCTGACATCTACAAGATGCTGGCTGGGAACACTCCTTTGGAATTTATTCACCTGTATACTAACAAAACATCCACTAAGAAAGTGGGCCTGTAGTGCAGCTAAAGCAAGAACTCCTCCCCTGGCTGTACAGTGGTGTGGGCTGGGTGTTTTTGTTGTTCTTGTATTTCCAGTGTGTGTTTTCCCTCTTCATATCATATCATCTGTAGAGAAGGTGGGATGCCTGGTGATTACACATAGCCAGTAATACCATCTAGTCTGCTTATCAGTGCACACAGTACCACAGGAGCTGCTCATTTCTCCCAGTGTTTGTGTTGGAAGGCTGGTCCTCTGTGTGATATGTTTTCCAGTAGGAATGCCATTCATCTGACATAAGAGTTGCTTCTATACTGTCTGAAAAAATAACACTTTCTAAACTCACCTGTGCATTATAACAGAAATGGGCTCTTTATCCCCTCTCCCTCTGCCTCATTTGGCCACATGAGCCCTTCAGACTGGTCAGCAAAGCATCCTCCTGTTGGCCCTCCAGTCTGCTGGGACTTGCGGCCAGTTAAGTTTGCACCATGCAGCGAGTCAGACATCAGTCAGCATGATTCAAGCTTCTTCTGTGGTTGTGCTGTTACGCTGGTTAGCCATTATGCTGGTTACTCTAAAAGTGGTTGGGCTTAAGGCTTTGGAGTGGGGGTTTATAAAGCTGAAGGAAAGTGGAAAGGTAAAATGTGTTCTCGCTCTTTCCTTCCTGCTAAGCAGAAGTTCTTCAGTCAAACAAACAAGTCTTGCCCTTTGCAGGATGCCTGAGTCATGCTGATTTGAGATGTGGATTGCAGCGCTGGAGTTCTGTAGCCTACACAACAAATGTAGCTGGAAAGTAGCATTGGTTACACTGACTGCCGTAACTACTACACCTATTTTTCAAACAAAGCAAAAAAAAAGCAAGCAAGTGCCTTAAACTTCAGTTTTACAACTGATATTTCAGCTTGGTTGCCCAGGTTTGTGACTGTTGTATTTTTCCAGTGACTGTTGTAGAGTCTTCTTCTATGGAGACTGTCAAGACCCATCTGGATGTGTTTCTGTGCAACCTGTGCTAGATTCTATGGTTCTGCTCTGGCAGGGGGGTTGAACTTGATCATTTTCAAAGGTCCCTTCCAACCCCTAACATCCTGTGATCCTATGATCCTATTGATGTTAACGCAGGACTAGTAAGCAAACCGCACAATTTTACCTGAATTGATGCAGAGCACTCAATAGGGATTGGAATGAAACTAAGGTTCCAATGACAGTTAAAAAACAGGAGGTAGTTGGTTTCTTGGAGGCTTTGCAGTCTAGGGCTGACTATCTTGCCTACATTGAACTATTTTTGTTGGCATTGCTGTGTTTTCATTTTCCATAGTAGAGGGTGAGTCGACATAGAAGAGGGTGAATGTTCTGCATATGTTCTCTTTTACTCTACACCACTTCCTTCTTTCCTTCCCTGTAACAGCATGGAAACTGTTGGTAATACTTGTCTCTGTGTCCTCATGCATTTTGTAGCAGAGAGGATGAGAATAGTAGGTATCTTCTTCCACTGGAGGAGGAGTGCGCTGTTGACTCCATATATGCACATGAAGGCAGCCTCACTAAAGGTTGCGTGCCAAGTGAATGCTCTCCACTGGAGATGTACAGATGTGCTCTAGCTGGAAGTAAATGCACAGAATGATTTAGGGAACCTGAATGAGCCAGACTTCAAAGCAAACTTCTGAAGGTTAAGAGTCTTGCCCTTTCCAAGCCTAATCCAAAGAATGTTTTGCCCACAAGCATAATATCTTAGCAGGCCCACAGCAGAGCTGTTGTAGTTTTTACTGGATGGAGATAATAAGTTTGGGAATGCCTCTCAGTGAGTGCCACAAAGAGCTCTTGAAGACAGGAAAACACCAGCCTTCTTACTCGTAGGGATGGTGCAAGGAAGAGGGGGAAGGAGGGTGGGAGGTCTGGGAAGGAGACAAGCATTCTGTTATCTGAGAAGAATCAGAAATGAGTAGGTGGCAAGACCAAAGAAAGAATCTCAAGATCAGCACAAAGGAGATGAGGCAGGGTGCAATTACAGTGATGTAAGTGAGAAGGATGAAATGGTGGGAGGCTTGCATGGTGGGATGTTCTGAGGAAAGTAACGGAAGAGACATGCAAACAGAAATTATTTAAGATACTGTGAAAGTTCTGGGCATGTTTTTTTAGTGAGGTTTTTTTTTTGGGGGGGGGGGGTGTTTGTTTGTGTGTTTGCTTTTGGGTTTGGGTCTATGAACAATTCAATACAGAACTGATTGTTAAGGTGGACCTCTAACTTGCTTTTTGTCCTGGACATCAATTGAGCAGCAAAGTCAAGGTGGTAGCATTAAGTTGCTCTTCTTCCCAGGATTGTATACAGCAGCAGGCTTCCTAAGGCTTCACTGCTTAGGATTTGGCTGAGTTCCATGATCTCCTTCAGCCTGCTGAACGGCCAGTTTGTAGAACACTGGAATATTAGAGTGCTTTAGGAATACTGTGACCTGATACTGCTAAATAATCTGCCAATTTATCCTGGGGTACTCCAAAACATGTCACCAGACAGCTCAGTAACTGTTCCCAAGCAGGACTTTGTCTTCAGCTGACACAGCCCAAAACAATGTTTGAAATTAACTTTTTCTGTGTTGAGGAAATAACTTGTTTTTATTTTTGCCTTTTGAGAGTGGCATTAGACCTGATAATGCCAAAAGATTTGGAGTTTGGGAGAGGCCAGCAGGGAAGGGGAAAAGAGGAAAACTAAGATTAAGGACAATGTAGAGATTGGGTGTTAAGCACCTTTCAGAAAGGTGGGTATTTTCTTGTTACTTTTAGCACAGCCTTCTAGAAGACTTGTAAATGGAAGCTATTCTGTGTCCAAAGTGGGGATTTCTGATTTCCTACACAATTTGACTTCTGAAAGAAAGAAAAGGAAAAAAAAAAAAAAAAGAAGAAGGAAAAAGCGGGGGGCGGCGGGGGGAAAGCTGTTCTTTGTCATCTCACAAGTATTTTTAGATCAGGAAGGAAACAGAAGGGTACTGACAAAAATCAGTGCCAATTGTTCCACAACATGGCAATAGTTAACTTCTCATGGCTTGCAATGTACAAAAGGCACATCATTTGACATATGGCAGGATGCAACTGGGAAGTCTTCACAAGCTACATAATTTAACATTGTGTTTTGGCATATCTTCAAGGGCTAGAAAGGGTGATAGAGAAGCTTAATAGGCGTTTGAAAACCTGTGAGAAGTGTGTTTGGGGCTTGCTTGCGAAATTTCGTAACAATTTGCATTTGGATTAGGAAAGCTTTCAAAAATGAGAAAACTTGACTAGTACTGATTTGCAATCAGAAGAACTTAAAAGCATCAGATTAACACTGTTTAAACAATGATTTATCAATAACCTTTCAAACTTCCTACATGGAAATCAGAGCCAAAATTCGGTGCAGAACTGATTTTTGGGTAGTGTTATAACAAATAATCTGTGACCGGGTTATGTTTTCCTTATTACTTAGAAATAAAATGGAGTAAGGTGAAAGCAGACTAAGAACTGGACCACTCTACAGCCAGAGTACTGTGGAAAAGAGCTGTCTGATGACTGTGGTCATGGCTACCCAGGGGTTTCTGGCCAGTGTGGTAGAGAGGAGATGCCAAGAGGATGTGGTGCCTTGCTTTCTCAGGCACATTTTCTAACCTGTCTTGCCCAGTGCTCTGGAAATTGCTGCTGGACTAGTTGAAAATGAAACAACTGCTCCATCCTTTTCCATTCCCACTGACTGCACAGAAATGTTAAACATAAGTTGCAGTTGGCCTGTGTGAGCATTTGTGTGGTGATGGTAATGCAGAGACTTGTCCTGATTTGCTTTTAAGTTTGCGTTTCCTGTGTGACGCATTTCCTTATTTTGCCTGTGAATGTTGGCCGTCAGCACAGGCAAGAGGCACAGAATGAACAGAAGAGAATTTGCTGGATTGAAACTTTTATTATATTGAATACTTTTGCTAAATTCAGGCTTTTTCAGACAGGCATAGACATTTCCAAAGTTAAGAAGTGTAGCCCTCAGACAGATTCCTTCCTAAAACTTAATTCTGACCTGAAACTAATCTTGCTGGGGTGAAAGATGGAAAACCTCCTCTCAGGATCTCTGACATCAAGAGAAACGTCAAAAGAGCAAACCTGAAGAAAAGCTGCCGCCTGTTTAGGTGGCAGGTACAGAAGGGCACTGACACCTGCTGGGAGAGATGCAGCAGAGCACACCAGGTTCTCCAGTTCCCTTTAACAGCCTGGCGAGGAGCCTTGTGAAATGCAGGAGGGAAGGAAGGAAGGAAGGGTATAGAAAGCTATTTTGGGTGCAATCAGAGATTCTGTGAGGGATGAGGGTAAGTGAGTGTAGGGCCAAGTGTAGGTTTTCTAAATAAAAGTAGACAATCAACATGGATGTGGGAGTAGGGAAGCAAGAGCATTTGGTCAGTATTTACAAAACATTAGGGTTTTGCAACCAAAGGGTGTGACGAGGTCAGCTGTAAAGCTGACCTTCAGCATTTCATGTTTTAAACTGACACTGACAAAGGGAAACAGCAGATTATGCCACAGGTGAGCATCTAGAACCCATTTATTTTATCAGAGATGCTCAGGTTGCAGATGCTGCTGTGAAGTTGGAGATGCCTGATGACGTTTGAACTCAGCCACATTTACAGCCCAGCCCATTTTGTCTCACATCTGAGGGGTCAGCAGTAGGCAGCTTGGGCTAGGATGAAGGAACAGTGGGAACAACTATTGTTCTAACACTTCCTGTGGGATAGGGTGGGGACAGGGAGTTGACCACCATTCTTCTCTGGATAAAATGGTGTATTTTAGCAGATTTATAAACTTGCTACCAGACTGAGAATTCTAGGATTATGAAAAAACCTCTGTAGAAACAAGCTGTTTCATAAAGAAAATGTAAGGGTTTGAAATGTGATTTCGTTCCCACCTGGAAGGAAATCTCAACATCGTAGTGTTTGTCTCAGTTCTGTATTGCTGTACCAGCTTTTAGTATTGCATTTTCACATTACATGAAAGTTTTCCAAATGAGAAACTAATTCTGTATTCCTGAACAGCTGGAGTGCATGTAGTTCTAACACTGTCAAGGCCTTCCCCATTTGTTTCTGGAGACAAAGCTTGGGTGAAATCTGTCCTCTAGTTTCAAGAGAACCATATTCAAATGCTGTTCTGTCAAAGCTTAGCAAACTCCTACCGCTTTGTTTCTGCTTGCCTCTGACTTTAGAAGTTACATTTGGATTGAAGAGGTTTTCTGATATCTGTGAATGCAAACCCAGCCATCCTGAAGACAAAAAGCAAAAAGCCTAAGTCTGATGTTTCCAAAGTCACTGCTAATAGAACCAACCTTCTCATAGCTCTCAGTTCCTCACTCATCTACTTCTAGCCTTTATGCAAGCCATCTTTTAAATTTCTATCCTCTAAGGACAGGAATCTTTGCAGGGTAGAAATCCTTATCCAGGTTAAGACTGTGCCATATGAACAGCTTTCAAAGTGTGCAGATTGGAAAGCTGTACAAGGAAGGAAGCTCACAGCAGGGCCAGCTGAAGCACCAGAGTCTAGCCAGCTGAATATGTGACTGGCAGCTAGTTAGTATAGGTTTTAGCATCACCTTTCAGGACACTAGCTTTATGCCACTGGTTCCTGCAGTGAAGGTACCATTGGGGTATGTAGTTAGGTGCAATGAGGGAAATGGTGCCAGGCACCATCTCTCTGAATTGGTGTTTTGATACAGGCAGCAGTAAAGTGGGATCAAGGAGTAAGAGAACTCAGGAGGCTTAACTGAGCAGAGACATAATTTCTGAAGCTGCTTCCTCCTTGCAAAAGTAACGTATGTGTTTCCTTGTGAATATTAAGCTCAATAATAGTAATCAAATTATAACAATTCAGGAGTTCTGAGAGCCCTCTGTCCCTCATCTCTGGGATACCTGAAATTACACAAGGTAAAGTGTTGTTTGTTTGCCAAAATAATTACATACAATTAGTTTTATGGAGTGTGTCTTTGCCTCAAGAGTAGGTAAGACTGTGTTTTGATGAGTACTTTGGTTTCTTCCTCTATGTGCGTCCTTCGAGATACACAAATCTCCTGTTGTGTATTTCAGGCCAGCAGAGATTTTCTGCTGAGGTGACTTAATTGCATCAAAGTGAAGTTGGTGTGGTTTGAGTTCTGAGGTAGTTTCTGTGCACTGCTCTCTTCCACTGGCAGTGTTGCTCTGGGGATGCATATGTGTAGAAAAGTTGGTGAAGCTCAGAAAGATACTCGGGTTACATCTGACTTGCCTTGAGTTGCAACTGTTTAAATTATTCCATGTGCTAGAAGGTTGAAATGCTGAGATCGTCTTTCAAAGTACAGCCTAAATTCTAAGGCGTGTTAAACTGTGACAGAAAAGGTGATACACAACGGAAGGCTTACCTCTCTCATTTCTTTCCTTTGGAAGAATTTTCACTTAACATTTTACCAGTGCCTCATGTCTTTTCTGTTACAGCAGGTGAAAACTGGGGGCACTGGAATTGCTACTTCAAAACAGATGCATCTTCCTTCCCAGCTCTTGGTCTATAAAATAGTTTTTAAAACAGTGTTCTGAATATTTATTATATGCCATAAAGATACAAAAAAGAGGACGAGCCCATTTCTTCCTCCTTTGCACATGTCTTTTACTATATTACTCCTCTTTAAGAAGCTGCTAGTGATGGCTGCCTAGAGGTAACCCGGTTTTGATTATAAACATGAAACCTCTCTCCTCCCACCCTCAACAGGAAAAACACGCTGTGGGTCTTCCAGTACAATCATTTTGAAGATTGTAGCACAGTGATAGAGCTTCTAGTTTCATGCTGCCCACACCAGGGGCCTTTGATAAGAACCACACCTGCTTTGGCATCGCTGACTTCAGCTGCACAGAGTGGGAGCCCTAAAATACCTGAGCGCTTCCCGTGCTGACACTAACAGCTCTGGAAGAGGCCTCTCATGGAAGGGAGGCTATTCCGGCTCTTTACCTAATACCTCTACCTTAGGCCAAACTGAGAGGACAGAAGTTAGGACATCAGACCCCAGCTATAGTCAATGGAGAGGTATTTTCAGGGGTAGCTGCTTCAGGGCATCTAAAAACACCAGTGGGTAATTTGTTGCTGAAGATTTGGCTCACAGTTACCAGCAATGTGCTGAGGCTAACAGCAGCAATGCTGGGGGAGCAGGGAAAAAAGAAAATTACCCCTAACCTTGTTTCAGCAGGGCAGTATCTGTTCCAGTTTTAGGATACAATTTTATGTAGTTTCTTTGGGGAAAAAAAAAAAAAAAAAAAAAAAAAAAAAAAGAAAGAAAAAAGGCAGCTTGAAAGGTTTTGTCTGCTCTCACAGAGAGGGCTTTTTCATGTCTCACATAGGTCCCCCATCCATGAGCTGTAACAGCTTGTGGGACCCTGCAGCAAATTGGATTACTAAAATGACTGGGGTTTTGTTGGGAGGTGGGGCTTTTCGTTTAGAAACAACAAAGGTTGTGGAGTGTTTGTTTTTGTTTGCCCTGAACATTTGTAGGATCTGGTTCAGGCTAACCCCACAAACCATGGCACAGCTGGGCAGGAAGGGGAGCAGACTGCAGTACTAGCATGGTATCTGCTTGCACCTGAAACTCTTCCCCAGCTCTGCTGCCAGAGAAAATACAAAGGGGCTTCACAACCATCATGAACCTTTCAGATAAATAAGGACCTGGTTTTGCATATCCAAGTTCTGGAGTATTGGATAAACCCTGGCAGTAAGGTGAACAAGTTCGCTTGGGTCTTCAAATGCAAAGAGCAGCTGGAGCTGCCGGGTCTCTGAGTTTGCCGTGTTGTTTGAAATACTGGATTAAAAGCCTGGACTGGAGACTGAGTTTTTAAGAATACATGTAACTGCCATTATGTGTTGTCTTTTTTCTTCTTTCAGCTATATGGAAACAGCCTATGGTGGGGGGAAATGTTAAAAAAAAGGGGGGCAAAAAAGCACCCAGTTTAAATTTTTTACTTCCCCTTGCTTTCTGTGAAGGGTGAGCTGTCTCTTCTGCTCTGTGCTTACTCCTGTACTGATCCAGACACTCTGGATTTTTGTCCATAACCTCTTCTGATTAGCTTGACCTGGATGAAGCTGCATAATCCTCTCCTTTGTTCCAGCAAAATGGAGATGAGTTAAAAACTGGAGGAGGAGCACAAGGATCCACCCTTCAATCCACCTCATTCCCAAGCATGGGGAGGACTTCTGATCCCCCTCCAAGGCTCTTGGCCTCAGCTGTTGAGCTGTAGTTTTGCTGTAGTGATTCTTGAAATACAGTTTTATCACTTCAGTAGTAAGACTTTTCTTTATACACTGAACTGCTGCTGAATTTTATGTCTGTTCCACTCGAGGTGGGTTTTTTCCTTTCCTTTCCTCCTGCAGTCAGATGTACACTGCAAATGGCACAGACAGTGCCTCCTATTGTGGCTGGGGCTCAAGACTTCACATATGTAAAATGTGACTTGCAGCACTTTCTTTGAAGCCTAACCACAGCCAGGGAGCTGTAATTGCAGCCTTTGATTGCACCGACTTCATTTGTGGATTGGGCTTTGCTAGGGCATGCCTCGCTTGGCCAGACTTCAGCTACAGCCCCCCAGTGAAGCCTTAGATGTGGGAAGTCTTCAGTCTCCTTAGCACATGCCTGTGGTTTCTTGAAAAGAATCCTGATTTGACCTGTTTTGTGTCTGTAAGGCAGCACCATCGTCACTCCTGGGTTTTAGGTATTGGTTTATCAGTGGCAGGAGTAATTTCCAGCATGGAGCCTTCAAGTGCAGCTGGGGAAAGGCTGGGTTCTAGGTACTGTTCTCAGGACAGCTGCTGCAGCATTCACTTAAGAATAAAAATATTGGGGGCTTCCCTCTGCCTGCCCCCTTGCAGAACTGCAGTCGTTATCTGCAGCCTCTCTACTGGGTATAATGAGGTGCTGAGAGAGTCTGTGGAGAAGAGACAGGTCCCGCCAAAGCCGCCTTTGGATTGAGAAAGTGGCGTGGTGGCCACTGTTTGGAAAAGCTGAGGGCCAGAGCAAGGCCACGGTCGTTATTTTAACCTCCTGACTTCAAAGACAGCTTGCTGGTAAGGGAAGGGGGGAGGAGGCAGGGAACCATCTCAACAGAAGAGCATTTCATTTCCTTCGGAGAAGTAGACATTCCTGGCTGGTAATGGGGAGTAGCTCTGAATCACAGCGCTTGTATCAGACTGCTGTGAACTACTGGCCTGGCGCCTCAGGGCCATTCCTCAACAGGAAGCTGAATGTTTTCATGTAAGACTGAGAGGAAAACCTTCCCAGGAAGAGCAACCTGGACCAAACCTTTGAAAATCCGGGATGAAAAGGCACAAAATAAATATAAAGCTGCAGGGTGCTCTCCCCAGTGTTCCTCCGCTGTTTGCTTGGCCTCTCTTCCGTGCTCCTTGGAAAGGTAGAGCCCTTCACAGCGCTTTGATCCGCATGTGTTATGGAGCACTGTGCTACTTTATAACACACAAAAAAAAAGGGAGCAGGAAGCTCAAAAGCCTTTTTTTAGTTGGGACTTGGGCTGGTTTTATGAGGAAATAGGAACTGAATTAGTCAATATAGACCACCTCTGTTGAAACCACTGCTTTGCCAGTGGACTTTCAGCTGTGCTGTTTAAGAGGCCACAGTGGCTTTAAATCTCCTTTTGTGGCTACCAGCAGTAGGTGAGAATTTTTCATTATGTATCAGGGATGGTGATATTTAGGGGAGGGGAAAGCACCCTTCAAATTAAAGCTATACAGGAAAGCGTGGTAGAAATTTATGCTTCTCTCTGCCTTTCTTAGCCTGCAGCTAAGCTTCATCACTGTCCTCAACTTTCCACTAGAACAGTATCACGTGGGTGGCCTCTGATGAGGAGTCAACTTTAGTAAGACTTTTGGGGCCTCAGCTTGCACTCACTAAAAGCAAAGGATCCCAAATCAGGTTTTCTGCCCTGGAGTACATTATCCTGTGTAATTCCTTTTTTGGGAGCTGTGCTCAACCAGCACAGGCAGAACACCTTGTGCTGCAATGGCTCACAGGTAAGCTGCAGCAGATGGGGATTATGGCCCAGTTACAAACGGCCCTGGTTTAAATGCTGCTGCTGGTGGTGCAATGTTTGCAGCTTAACTCCGTGTGTGGCTCTTACAGGCTCAAGCAGTCTATTAGCATTAGTCTAGCACAAGTTTGACTTGTGGTTTTAAGCATTCCCTCATAAACTTGTGCTGTCTTGCCATGCATGATTCAAGGTGGTGGCAGTGTATTTTCTTTGTGTGACTAAGCATTTTGTGTTTCTTCTGGTGCAAAGTTACTCACCTTCTCCACCAAACCGCATTCCTGGGCTAATTTTGGTCATTCTGATTGGTCTCTCTGTTTGGCAGCTGAGCAGTGCCTGGAGGCCTAGAGAAGAATGTAGATTTTTTTTTTTTTTTATGATACCAACAATTCTGAGACCTTTACTGGAGAGCATGTGTCTGTCTGTGGAGAAATGCCTGACTCATGAGACAGTCTTTGGGTGGAGTCTCTCTTATAGCCCAGTTGTCTCGGTCAGAAGGGCAGGGGTGATAGGGGTTAGCTAACGATCAATTACTCTATGAATGAGCAATACCGATAAGCCTTGCACTGCTGGCCTTTTGACATGCTGTAGGAACATAAATCCTTCCAAGATCCTGGTGAACTTTACTGCAAGGTAAGAGGCTTGTGGGTCTTAGGCAACTGGAAGATGTTCCTTTCCTGATGAAGAGCAGAAAGAATCCTCCCCAGTCACATGGATGCATAATACAATCATTGTCCACACAAGCCTCATCCACCACATTCTTCTGCCCAGCAGCTTACAGAAGGCAGCATTTCTTCATTTCTCCTGAGTAGACATTTAATTGACCTGTTGTACCAAAACCTCAGGATGTCTGGGTTTGTAAGAGATACCTGGGTCAAATGTAGATAAACGAAATCCACTACAAAAGGATGTAAGTTACTTATGTAGTATGGTGAATGTCAAAATAGCTAAACCCCACCTTTGTAGTCGGTGTGGACATCTATCTACAATCCAAAGTACTCTCCATAGATACTCTTGCAAACTTCAAGCAGCAGTACTCTGCGCTTACCTTTGACATTGCAAACATGTATCCCGCTAATACAGTTGTGTCACAGTTACAGTGACACATCACCAGCTGCTTTAAAGGATATAAAACAAAACCAAAAAACCTTCATACAGTCTTTATCTTTCTCTCTCTCTCTCCCCTCCCTGTAGGTGGGAAAAGAAATGCTTTCTCAACTTGCAAAGCAAAGGCGGCGACACCAGGACCCCTTCTGGAGATGGAAGCTTGTTAAACCCTAGGTGTGTCCTTCATCCACACAGACCACCCCCAAGGAGTCTGTCTAGGATGTCATTCACTGATGTCACTGCTAGAGACACTGAACCATAAAGACAATCACTGCCAAAATCCTTCACTATCACAAGGTCCAGCCCTGACATATGTAGAGCAAATGAGCTCCTGGGTCAGCAGGCAGCTTTTTTGCCTTCACCTCTGTCTTGCACTCGTAAGCCCCCATCTCATCTGTGTCCATATCAAGTCAGCAAAGTAGCGTGGCTGTTTGTGCCTGCTTCAGCCACCAGGACAACCTAGAGCACAGCTGCCCCATACAGCACACCGAGGAAGGGGATTTGCTTGGGCCAGGATGCCACACTCGACCTTCTTGATATTTAATGGTGCGACAGGATCAATTTTTGGTTTAGCTTTTTTAAGAAACTTGAATGCTTTTATATTTTAACTTTTAGTTTGTAATTTCTTTGGTGTATATTTTACTAGGTATGAGCTTTTAAACAGGTGTCAGAGATCTGAAATACTTTTTAAATAAAAGGGGTTATTCTTTTTTTATTTGTTTGTTTCTTTTTTTTTTTTTCCTCTCTCCCTTTCTTTTTGTTTTGTTTTCTGACAGAGGAAAAAAAAACCTGTATGGAAGAAAAAAAAAAAAGGTGGCTTTTCTGTTAAACTATTTGTAACAAATAGTGGCCTCTCAGTCTATATAATACAGTGTCCTATAGAACTAAATAAATGTAACAGGAGTCAGCTGGTCAGTAGACACGTCAGTCTTGCATCACCTACTCTGTGAGCATAAGCAATACATCCAGTAAATCAGACTGCAGTGAGTTCTCCTTCTCACCCATTGCCCTTCTCCTTGTAAAAAGCCCAGCACTTGAATTATTACTTCAATTGTTCTGTATCTGTATCTGTTTTTGTTAGCCTGTTAGTGGGATTTTATGCCAGTTGTTGAAATGAGCATTGATGTACCCATTTTTTAAAATAGTAAGGCACAGCCTTCGCCAAAAATACTGTCAACCTTTTTTTTGTTTTCTTTTCTTTTGTTTTGTTTTGTCATTCCAGTTTGAGTTAAATGTGCTGAGCATTTGTTTTTTAATAAAAGCTTTGTAATAAAACTCAAGTTGATTGTCTGGCTTCAAAGAACGGCTTATACCAGAATCCTTCAAAGGTAGAAGCTCCTCCCCCCACCCCGTCACTACCAGCAACTTCTCTGACATCTTTCCTCTTTGGTGCAGGAACTGAAGTTCCACAGCTTTGACAAACAGACTCAGCTGCCCAACTTCTACTGAAACTCTTCAGAAGGAAAAAGCCAACACCCTGGTAGCCATAGATGAACCATTCTGGTTTGTGAGCACCACTGAAAAACAAGGGCTGTGAACTGCACGTGGGATCAGCATACCTGCTGCTCTACCTCCTGAGCCTCGTTTGGTGTGACTGGGTCAAGCTAAGCTTGAGTTGCAGGACATGACACAGACAACTTACTGCAAAGGAAGCTTTGTGATCAGATTGTTTATAACAGATCCTTAAAGCTCAGTTGTGTAAGAAATTTCATAATTAAAAATGTTCTCAGACATCTTCCTTTGAACCAGCTGCCCTGCACACAGACCCAGCTGTAAGCATACCACCAGCTATCAGCTGTTGAAATGTTTATTTCTAGCAGCTAGTGATGAGGTTGACTGGCTGCATATCAGGTGCCCACCAAAGCTGCTCCATCACTGCCCCTCCTCAACTGGACAGGGGAAAAGACAACAAAAGGCCCATGAGTCAAGATAAGGACAGAGATCACCCACCAGCTACCATCCTGGGCAAAACAGACCAGACTTGGGGAAATGGTTTAATTTGTTACCAACCAAATCAGAGTACAATAATGAGAAATAAACCCAGATCTTACAAACACCTTCTCCCACCCCTCCCAGACTCAACTTTACTCCACATTTTCTCTGCCTCCTCCCTACCCTGAGCAGCAAAGGGTGGGACAGGGAATGGGGGCTGTGGTCAGTTACACTTCATTTCTGTGCCTCCTTCCTCCTCAGAGGGAGGACTCCTCCCACTCTTCCCCTGCTCCAGCAGGGACACCCTCCCACAGAAGAACCCTCCACAAACTTCTCCAACCTGAGTCCTTCTACAGGCTGCAGCTCTTCAAACTGCTCCAGCGTGGGTCCCTTCCATCGAGTGCAGTCCTTCAGGAACAGAGTGTGGGCTTCCTGTGGGGTCACAAGTCCTTCCAGTAAACCTGCTCTATCATGGGCTCCTCTCTACACAGGTCCTGCCAGTAGCCTGCTCCAGCATGGGCTTTCCACAGGGTCACAGCCTCCTTTGGGGGTCTACCTGCTGTGGTGTGGGGTATTCCACAGGCTGCAGGAGGACATCTGCTCCACCATTAACTTCCATGGGCTGCAGTGGGACAGCCTGCCTCCTTATGGTCTTCACCACAGTCCACAAGGGAATCTCTGCTCCAGCACCTGAAGCACCTGCTCCCACTCACTCACAACTGACCCTGGTGTCTGAAGAGTTGTTTCTCTCACATACTCTCATTCCTCTTTCTGGCTTCAAGTTCTGCTGTGTGGCAACTTTTCCCTCCTCTTAAATATGTTATCCCAGAGGTGCTACCACTGTCCCTAATGCGTTTGGCCTTGACCAGGGGTGGGTCCATCTTGGAGCTGGCTGGTGTTTCCTCTATGAGCTATGTGGGAAACTTCTAGCAGCTTCCCACAGAAGCCACCCCTGTAGCCCCACCACTACCAAATCATTGCCTAACAAACCCAGTACAATTTAAGAAAAGCAGAACAAGTGATGAGGCAAGGGAATACTCCCAGATGGCAGGAGAAAAAAACCTCTGAGAGCACAGCAACTGCACACTGGAGTTTGCAAGGATTGGCTACATTTCCATTCCAGTCAGTTATTCCAGCCTTTACTGGAAACCTGTCTGCTTTTTGGGTTGGGGTTTGGCTTTGGTTTTAAAAAAGCAAGTACTTTAGTAATTGTTCTAAATCAAGGATTACTGCAGTGAGTTCTGTAAATGACATGTTCCAAAGAGAACAGTTCTTCTGAAAACATGACGACTTCATTTAGATTTCTAATGGCTACATAAAAAGCCACTTACCAATCCTTGCAAAAAAACCCCACCCCAACAAACAAAAAAACACACTAATAAAAAAATGCTCCCAACAGAGGCATTAGCCCTATGGTAGCAAGTTGTCCCAAGTACACCATGCAGTGAGCAGTTGCCTCTCCTAAAGACAAAAGGTCTTTCAGCTCTAGTAGAGGAGGAGAAAAATTCAGGAGCTAAAAATAACATCTCTCCTGTTAACATCCAGTGGGCAAGCACCATGTGTTGGGCTCATTCACAGATCAAAGACTTTTCACATATAGTGACTGTAGGAAAGGCTGACCAACATGCATGGCTTGGGATGCTCCTGTGAGAGTACCTGGAACAGAGTAATGCTGCTGTCCTGGAATACCCTCTGTGACCTGGGTCAGGGTCTGCTCCTGCCCCCCCACTGCTAGCCAGCATTTGTTCCCATGGGACTGGAAGAGCAAAGTGACTTGTGCCATCACTGCATCATGTCAGCTTGTCAGTGGAGACAGATGAGCTGGAGGAATGACCTATGATGATTGTGCTACCCTGGCAGCAAGACCAGGTGTAAATCCTTCTGATACCAAATAAATGATTCTGGGTGAGACTCCAAAAAGATACCTGAATTCCTGATGTGCAATTTCGGCAGAAGTCAGCACCTAACCATGTTTCTCCTGCAAGCCTGAGAAGATGATTACCCTGCTCTTCCCACAAAAAATGTCTTTAAGGATGTAAATGCTCCTACCTAGCGGCTGAGTTAATTATCCAGACACTTCTGCACAAGCACTCATAAACCTACTCTCTCCCTCCATGCCTCATTCCATTCATGCACCAAGAACAGTTCTGCACAGACCAAGGGACAGGTAGTTCCCATTCATAAGCACGGGTGCTATACTAGTAGCCAGGAAACACCCATCCTTCTCCCTCCCCTCCCCAAACACACAGCAAAGGGCAACAACACACACCAGGGCAGCTGAGCCAGGATTATTTACAGCTCATCAGGCCAACATCACAGGATGGTCTAGCTCCTCAGGCTTCTGGATCACCTGGACCAGAGCCATTTCCCCTCTGTTACATAAAAGAACAATGCTCCAGGCTAACTGGCTTCCTACACAGTGAGTGATGACAGTTTCACTAGTTGTACTGAGAGGGACTCACCAGCTCTGGAGAATTATATTCTGCTGTAGTTTCCTCTTTGGATTAGCTAACAGAAAAGGCAGTAAGTTATCTCCAGTAAGGCAGTAAGATATCTCCATGGTTAAGTCAATTTGCAGAAAACATGGGACCTAAAGGACTCACTCCTTGCTCCAGGCTGTAGGAAGCAGAATCCAGAGCACCAGTCATCTGCACTCATTTGAAACCACTACAAAGTGCAAGGCTTTGAAACAACCATTCCCTGTTTCCTGATGGCCTCCTGCTCTGATCTACATGGTGTCTCATTACGCTAAAGCAAGAAAGGCAGAAAATGAAGGACTCTACAGAGACTAAGAAATGCCCGCTAACCTCTCCAGTAAAATTCTACTCCCTGTCCTCCCAGGTAAATACTCATACCTTCAGGCCATGGGTTTTACTTTACACCTTCTCTCCCGCTGGCACACTCCTGCAACAACCAGAACTTCCCTGAGCCACCGAAGCAGCATCTGCTTGGCATCCACCTGGATGAGTTCCTGTGTGACCTGGTATAGGTGATCCTGCTTTGGCAGGGCAGTTGGACTAGATGATCTCTTGAAGTCCCTTCCAGCCCCTAACATTCTGTGATCACTGCCTGCCTAGCCTGGGATAACAAAGTTTCTTTTCTCCATATGATATTCTACAAAACACAGTTTGATAAACTCACCCATCCCACCTCCCAGAAGCCCAACACATATGGATAAGTGAAAGGTTTGTTCATCCCTCTCAAATATGGAAAACCAACATGAACCAGCAGAGCTAAGAGAAAAGTTTCCATCTGCCTCAGAGCATAAGAGCAACTCACCCAGTAACTTGGTCTTTCCTGTTCACAGTGCTAAAGAAAGGTAAATATCACAAAATCAAATTTTCAGCAGGGTAAGAAAAAATAGAATAGAATTAACCAGGTTGGAAAAAACCTTTGAGATTTGAGTCCAACCAATCATCCAACACCATCTAATCAACTAAACCATGGCACCAAGCACCCCATCCAGTCTCTTCCTAAACACCTCCAGTGATAGCGACTCCACCACCTCCCTGGGCAGCCCATTCCAATGGCCAATCACTCTTTCTATGAAGAATTTCTTCCTAACATCCAGCCTAAACCTCCCCTGGTGCAGCTTGAGACTGTGTCCTCTTGTTCTGGTGCTAGTTGCCTGAGAGAAGAGACCAGCCCCCACCTGGCTACAACCACCCTTCAGGTAGTTGTAGACAGCAGTAAGGTCTGCCTTCTCTTCTCCATTCTAAGCAATCCCAGCTCCCTCAGCCTCTTCTCATAGGGCTTGTGCTGCAAACCCCTCCCCAGCTTTGTTGCCCTTCTCTAGACACATTCCAGCAAGTCAACATCTTTCCTAAACTGAGGGGGCCCAGAAGTGGACACAGGACTCAAGGTATGGCCTAACCAGTGCTGAGTACAGGGGCAGAATAACCTCTCTGGTCATGCTGGCCACTCTGTTCCTGATACAAGCCAGGATACCATTGGCCTTTTTGGCCACCTGGGCACACTGCTGGCTCATGTTTAGCCTACTACCAACCAGTACCCCTAGGTCCCTTTCTGCCTGGCCACTCTCCAACCACTCTGACCCCAGCCTGTAGCTCTGCATTGGGTTGTTGTGGCCAATGTGTAGAACCCGGCACTTGGATGAGTTAAATCTCATGCCCTTGGACTTTGCCCATCTGTACAGCCTGTCAAGGTCCCTCTGCAGAGCCTCTCAACCCTCCAGCAGATCAACTCCTGCCCCCAGCTTGGTGTCATCTGCAAATTTACTGATGATGGACTCAATGCCCTCATCCAGATCATCAATAAAGATATTAAAGAGGACGGGGTCCAGCACTGATCCCTGGGGCACACCACTAGTGACTGGCCACCAGCTGGATGTAGCACCATTCACCACCACTCCCTGAGCATGGCCCTCCAACTAGTTCCTAACCCAACACAGAGTGCTGCTGTCCAAGCCACGAGCTGACAGCTTGGTCAGGAGTTTGCTGTGGGGGATGGTTTCAAAGGCCTTGCTGAAGTCCAGGTAGACTACATCCACAGCCTGCCCCACATCCACCTGGCAGTCACCTGATCATAGAAGATCAGGTTGGTGAGGCAGGACCTGCCTCTCCTAAATCCATGCTGGCTGGGCCTGATCCCTTG
This sequence comes from Melanerpes formicivorus, assembly GCF_026170545.1. Taxonomy (NCBI): domain Eukaryota; kingdom Metazoa; phylum Chordata; class Aves; order Piciformes; family Picidae; genus Melanerpes; species Melanerpes formicivorus. The sequence continues at coordinate 8,914,731 of NW_027142356.1, read as the reverse complement.
GCCATCCTGTAAGTGCTGTGTGATTGCACTCAGGATGACCTGTTCCATAATCTTGCCTGGCACTGAGGTCAGGCTGACAGGTCTGTAATTCCCTGGCTCATCCAACCGGCCCTGTTTGTGGATGGGCTTCACATTACGGACTGGCATAGTCCATAACTTAATGGTGGCCAAGATGCTTATTTGAAGAGGCAACTCTGAATTTGGACTAATTTCCTACAGCTAAGAAAACTGGCTAAGGCTGAGGTAGGACCATCTCTGTGTTTTTGAAGACAGAGAGAACAAGCCACAGAATCAAGGACTCAGGCCCTGACAAACAAAATGCCATATAAGGGTTAGTTTTTCTCAGCACTTGCCTGTGAAAGTGATGTGCTGGGTAATAAAATGGACAGTGCACACCAGAACATGGCAGTGGCTACACCCCTTGACTGAGCCAGTTTCAAAGGCCAAGATGAACAGGATCCTTTAAATCTAGACGCTGCTTTTGCTGCCTTGGAATGTTTCCTTCTTACCCTTCTCCTGTGAAATGTGTTTGTCACAGCTAAGATCATCAGCAACAACTTCCTCCTCTCCACTCAACTGTAAACTAGATAAGCAACAGTCATGTTTGTCAACTGCTTTTTTCCTGTTAAAACATGCTCCAACTCCACTCAGCTTTTTAGTGCAATGTCTTGAGGGCTGGAGGGTAGCCCTGAGGAGAGAGACTTGGGGGTGCTGGTGGACAAAAAGCTCAACATGAGCTCTCAGTGTGCACTTGCAGCCCGCAAAGCCAATCAGATCCTGGGCTGCATCAGGAGAAGTGTGGCTAGCAGGTCGAGGGAGGTGATCCTCCCCCTCTACTCAGCCCTGGTGAGACCCCACCTGCAGTACTGTGTCCAGTTCTGGAGCCCCTATTACAAGAGGGATGTGGAGGTGCTGGAACGTGTCCAGAGAAGGGCCACGAGGATGATCAGAGGGCTGGAGCACCTCTCCTGTGAGGACAGACTGAAGGAGTTGGGGCTGTTCAGTCTGCAGAAGAGAAGGCTCTGAGGTGACCTAATTGTCGCCTTCCAGTATCTGAAGGGGGCCTACAGGAAGGCTGGGGAAGGACTTCTCAGGATCTCAGGTAGTGATAGGACTAGGGGGAATGGAATGAAGCTGGAGGTGGGGAGATTCAGGCTGGATGTGAGGAGGAGGTTCTTCACCATGAGAGTGGTGAAACCCTGGAATGGGTTGTCCAGGGAGGTGGTCGAGGCCCCGTCCCTGGGGGTGTTTAAGAGCAGGCTGGATGAGGCTCTGGCCAGCCTGATCTAGTGTGGGGTGTCCCTGCCCATGGCAGGGGGGTTGGAACTAGATGATCCTTGTGGTCCCTTCCAACCCTGAATGAAACTATGAAACTATGAAACTATGAAAGAGTCCACAATCAAAACACCTTAATCTAAGGCCCCTCAACAGATTTATCAATGACAGCCTTTAGTCATGGTTTGACAATTCAGATTTTCCTATGATTTTGATACATGGTCCAAAAGTTTCCCTTTGTGTGGGCCTGGTGTGACTACATGACTCAGAAATAAAGCCATTCACAGCACTGAACAGTCTAGTTCTGCCTATACATGGTGTGCTGAAGCAGCTACTCCTCACCTGCAGGGGTTTTTCACTTGGAGTTTGGTTTTCTTTTGTTGGTTTTTTTTCCTCCTGTGTGTGTAAATTTACTGAAATTAGTGAAACAGAAGAGCAAGCAATTTCCCAACATCAAGGCAGTTTATTCCCTCCTTCCTCCGGTCTGCCTCACTTCACTCCTGCTCTAGGGTTTTTCTGTTCTCCCACTTCTCTCTTGTCTTTGACTGACTGCTCTGCTTGCTCTTGCCCTGCCTTCATGGGCAGCTGGGGCTTCCCTGATGGTGGAACAGCGGTGCTAAGTGCTCTTGTCGTTAGGAAACAGTCTGCCCATTGCTGATGCTGGAATCCCTGTGAACATAAAACAATGCACAGGTCTAACACCTGTACTGTATCTTCACAACAACACAGGTAAGACAACTGTCTTCAGTACAGTTTGGAAATACCATTTGGAGAAACAATGGGAGAAGAGACTCTTTTCAAGGCAAATTAAGGAATAATCTCCCTGTATATTTATTTCCCAAATGCATTTCAAGGATGGTGCTTCCTCAGCTCATGGATTAGTTGCAAGGATCAGATGCAATCACAAATAACTACTGTAAACCAGACAGCAGAATTAAGGGATATCTTAAATGAGATGCATACCACTACACTATGGGTAGAGTTACTCTAACTGTTACCAAACAATTACAGATACATGGAATATTTATCAGCCAACACCTGAAGAATTCTTCCAATGCCCTTAGCCCAACAGCTGTCTCACCAGCCTAACCCCCTGTCATTTCTATTTGGGAGTTATCTCACTTCCAGAGGCAACAGTAACAACTCAAGGAACAGTAAGAGAGCAGCATAAGCTGATGGGTGTGGATTTGAGTGTTTCACCTGAACTATTTTCTCTTGTGCACTATTGTAGCATTACCCTTCCATGATCCCAGGAAGAGACACACTTAAGGCCAAGGACTGTAACAAAGCAGAATTAACAGCTCACAGAAAAAGCAAAATGGAAAAGCATTAACGCTAGTCCCAGCTACCCACCACTACTGTGACTGCTGAACAATGCAGACCAGGCAGCACTTTCTCACCTGTCCCATTACAAGATTTCATCCAGTTTTTCTCAGATATTACAGTCAATACTTAAGTAATTTGTAGGTATGACCACTCCTAAACAGGACAGGAAAGCCTGTAAAGTTCTTTGGCTCATAGACTGGTTGGGTTTGAAGGATGTCCTTGCCAATTCACATCTTCACATCAATTCCATTCAAAGGTATCCAAAATCCTTCAACACATACTGGATTTCCAGCTACCATTTCAAGTACCAAATTTTGTTAATTCTCTGTTCCTCAGCAGATTCATCAAGTTCTCCAAAAGAACCTCCTTCCACACAGAAGGCAGAGAAAGTGGCACTCCTTCCCTGCCAGTAGCCAAAAACTTACATGCAGTATTAGCTAGTGGAAGGTTTGTGGGCAAGAAACCTTAGCAAACTGCTATGCACAAATCAGGATAACTTGCTGTATGGGCACTGCTTTTGTTTAGACTAATTTAATTTTTTAGATTGATTTTAATATTTCAATTCTCAATTTCAATCTCTATCCATTGCAAGTTGAGCTAGGTGCCTGAAGCTTTGCTCTACTCTCATAACATGAATTAAAACTAACTCAAAGTCAAACTGGTACCAGCCATAACTAACCCAATCCTATCTGTCACTGCAACAGCTGGTTCTCTAAAAACACAGTAAAAAGTGAATTTCAAAACCATAGTCCTCACTGGAAACTTCCCTCCTTATGTTAGCTGCCACTGTAGAAAAGCTCTGCCCTTTGCCAAAAAGCAGCGAGCCTGGGGGTGCAGATTGTGCCTATTGTATGACCGTTGACATATTCATCACATTTGCCATTATTTCTTCATCAGAAGCAATCCTTTCAGCTGTGAGCCTGTGCAAATCATCTTTAGGGTATAACCCTGCCCCTGAGGTAAACTATATGCTCAACTTTCATTCTAAGACAACCAAGTGTCCTTACAGATTTAGATCCAAGTAACAATACTGGCTTCAGTTCATAGATTTGCCAGTGTAGTGTCAGCTGAAGCAACAATAGCTTTCAGTCTTAGCCAAACATAAAATGCCAAGTCTCTAAGAAAGAGAAAGACTTCTTCCTCGCTTCAAATTAATGCTTTTGTTTAAAGACATAAGAAAGACGGTATCAGGAAAATCACTTATGTGAAATTTACATCATCTTTCCCCCTCTCCACACTCTCTCCTTTTTGAAAGGAGAACAGGCCACTTAAAAAACTTCATCTCTCCAGTATGGAATAAATTAAATTCTCCAAGTAGCTTACTGTAGAGTAGGAGACAGAATATATTTAGATGTTTATCATCAACCTCACTCTTCACAGACATTTTTAGTTTCCTAAAAGCACCCTGCCTGTGTTTCAGAATCCACAGCATCACCCAAACCTGTTCTCTCTCAGGAAGTTGTTTCTCTGTAGCCTATTTCATCCACACTCCTTCCTCAAAGGATTCACACCAGGCCTTTTAGGCACTTCAATATTATTTGGGTGCCACTGCTTGCTCTTGGGCAGTAATGTCCTGTACCCAGAAATCCATCCATAAGCAGTTGTGATAAGCCCTTGGCTCAAAAGAAAGCGCAGCAGGAGGGTGAAGAAACCAGGAGGAGTTATTTTTTCTTACTGTAAGATTGCTACTGTCTGAAATAATTTACAGCAAAAGCAGAATTTTTATTATGTTCAAGAAAGCAACTAAGTAGCAAATGGAGGAGGGAAAGGCTGAATATTGCTGTTTTCTTACACATTCTTTCAAGAACTGAAGAGGGGTAGGAGAACCTGTCATGCAAATCCACACTAGTTTTAATATTCCCCATTTACGTTCAAGATTGAAATAAAACAGGGACCCCCAAAACCAGGCTGCTTCATAAACATTTCTTCTTTAAGTTCTCAGAGGCATTTAAATGTTGAAAAGAAATCACTAGAATCTAGATGTCTCACCTGCTTTGACATTCTGAAAAACATCACTAGACTTCCAACTGCAAAAAGCTTTTAGAAACCTTACCCTAAACTGCAAAGAAGAAAGAACTGCAGTATTGTCTGTAAGGAACACACTGGCCCTCTTGTCATCTTCCAAGAAACAGGAACTTAAAGCAGTTGTCAGAAACATTTTGCCTTTTACAATCTCTTTGGAGAAAACCAACAACTCACAAGCCTGTGAAATAGGCAGGACACCTTGCACCTGCCTATGCTTGCAGCATTCTAGGATTCAAAACAGCAGCTCTCAAACAGAGGTGATAAAATGCAGTTGAAGATACAGAGCTCAAGCAAGGGCTACCAGTGGCTGTGGTGCTTCAGTCCAGCTCAGGGCATCACAGCACATTGATGAATCAGGGACCAGAGTCATAGGATCATAGACCATTAAGTTACCTACAAAGGCCCTGCCACCAGCAGAGCAGACAAGTCTGACTGTGCACAGTCATAACCCACTTATTGTAACTGTGTGGTTTTACCAGTTTCTATTGCACAAACTTTTAATAGATCTATTTGAGTATGTAAGGAGAATTAGGGTGCGAGGGGGGGAAAGAGGGAGTTGAGGGAGGCAGATTTTATTTGGTGCTAATTCACCACATGCAAATTCAAGCCATTTACTGCAGACCTACCACCAAGCATACACTTCTTCCCACAGCTCATCAGAAAGCCTCTTACTGGTGAAAGTGGTTAATCCACAAGATTTTTCTTGCTGAAGCCAAAACTCCAAATGGGGGTTAGGTTACTAATGACAAAAATTTTGTATTCCTTAAGTAGAGAATACTGTAAGGGTCTGTCCATTTATAGCAAACCATGCCAGCAGTGGTTGCTGGCAGAAGAACATGACAAGAATAGAAGAAGCTGTTACCAGGCAGGACAGAGATGCACCAAGCAAAGTAGCAGGGAACAACAGGCTAGGAAAAAATCCTGTTATCTGGCAGCATGAAACAGCCAAGAAAGCCACAAGTTCCTTAGTGCCCGCCAAGCAGAAGCCTTCAGCTAAAATATCCTCCTGTGCCCTGGCCAACTTACAGCATCTGACCCACGACTGGAAACAGAATCTGGCCTTATGCCTCATTCCACCACATAACAAAAGAAATGGCTTTTTCAATAACTAGGTTTGATGGCTTGTATTATTCCCACCCCAGAAGCAACCAACACATCCAGCCAGGGTTAGAGCTTTATGGTGCTAGTTTGTCTGCAGAGAATGCACTGCGGCAGCTTGCCTGTGATTTATAGAAAATCAAACTGAGAAACTCCAATAGAATAAAAGAGAAGAGTGAACTGAACAAGTGCAAAGCTGCTCCATGGGTACACAAACCTAAATCTGATCAATGGAACACTGGTAACAACCCCAGACCTGTTCTGCCATCATATACACTTAATATTCTACACAGTGCTGCATTTATAAATGGAAAAGTGTACTGGGTAGCAAATGGTACATAAAAAGGGATTTCAGCTTTAACATGAACTTTTGAGAAGATCATAAAATTCAAGACAGATCATTCTACAAATCATCTTTACAGTTACCAGATTGTGGCTCTACTTAATCTTTCTCTAACAGAATTCAACAGAAGCACTTCCCTCTGGCTGTGAACAACAGGAAAAGCTACTGAAGGAACACGTAACATGAAAAGATCTAGCTCTGAAGAGAATCACAGCATCTGCTTTTGCTCCTGTCTCAGCTCTTCCAAAAAGCAAAGAGAAACAGGCACCATCAGGTCAGTTTCACAATTGCTCACATGGCTGCAAATTGCAGTGACTAGTGCCATCACTGCTGTGGTACTAGTTAGAAAAGTCAGAAGATAGCACCACAGGTACAGGTGCAAGAAGAGTACTGCATCTCCTGAAAAAATTAACTTCCAAACTGCCAGGAGTGTATTTTAAAGGAAAGTTGGTCACTACAAACTAAAAAAAAACTTTAAAGACACTCAGTATTGTAAAGTGGCTTTCTCTAGATATAAGAATAATAAGCATCTATTAAACTCTGGCAAATATGTGGATACCATTCATTTATAAATAATGTATATTAATAGTTTTTACTAGTATGCATTTAATATATACTTGTTAGTTGCTCAGGGATGTGGTTGGGGCCCCATCCCTGGAGATATTCAAAGTGTGGCTAGGTAACCTGATCTAGTTGGGGATGTCCCTGCTCACCGCAGAGGCAGTTGGACTAGATGACCTTTGGAGGTCACTTCCAGCCCAGCCCAATCTGTGAGTCTACATTAGTATATATAACTTATATATTACATTAGTATATATTATATAATTCATATATAATAAAATTATTGATAAAAGATCTATCAAAATGGACACAGGCTTGAAGAGCAATACTCCTGAGAGATGGAAAACATTCCATATCTCAGGATGCAACACACTGGAAGCTTACACAAAGAATTCACTAGAGAACAGCAAGGATCTGTAGTTTCACACAAGTTCTCCTATCCCTCTGGCAAGGAGAATTTTTCATGAAATAAAATAGTCAGAAGTGCTTTCCCAAAGAAGCAACAGAAACAGCAGCTACTTTCTCATGGCTGATCATGCTCTTTTTTCCCCCTAAGGAACAATATGATCCCATCACCTTCATGTTACTACAACCATCCTTAAGGATCTCATGCCTCAATACTGCACTGCAATTAAAGTACAAAGCTAACACCTAACTCACTGGCAGACTTTACTGACCAAAGTCTGGCACAAGTCAGGAACACACAAGACCTTTTCACATCAAGACAACCATTTGGGCAGGCAAACAGGAAATGGCTCTTTTTCAGATAGCCTTCTTCTCCTATCAAGTACAGATATAACCAGACAAACACATCTCACTACAACTTAGCTTTATACAAGTTTCTTGGCCTTTTTTCTTCTCCAGCCTGATAAATATTCACTGATTTATAGTAACTGGATCTACAGAAGAGATCAACTGACAAACCTCAGAAGCTTCACAGGTATCTGAAAGTGTGATAAAGAGCCTTTATCCACAGGATAAGAGAGGAGAGAGAAGTGTGGGAGATGAACCACTAAACAGGACATTAAGGAAACAAAATCAAATGTTTAATCTCATTTTGAAGCCACTACCACATTTTTCAGAGGCCTGATTCACTGCTGGAGCACTGGGCTAATAGTATTTGGTCTCCTGGCTCTGAAGAGCCTGTGCTGGATGCTGGAGTTAACTCCTGTCGTAACAGCTTGCTATTTATAACAACTGCTTTTTGAAGGGCATGTGCATTGTTACTTCAAAACCCTAGGTTCAAATATTGTTTGGGGGAAAATTCCAATAGTCCAGGAGACAAGTAAAGATACTTTTTCAAGTTATTTTATGCAGTTGCTCAGCCAGCCCTTCTTCACATTGTATGAAATAAGACATAGGACCACAAAACTCACATCTGGACAGAACTGGGGTATTCAATTCAAGGCAGCAACTCATCGCCAGGAGGAGACAAGTGACATACATCTAATTCTTTGGCAGTGCTGCTTTCCCAACTAAATTCCTACCAAGGAAGGTTTTTCAAGTCTCCACAATGAAGAAGGAATCAATAAACTCCAATTTATATTCCACATTTAAATCTATACTGTGAGTTGATACTCACTTCTATTAAGAAACTTAATCTCCTACATGAATATGCTGGAAAAGCTCAATGAATTATGCAAACATGGATGCAGATTCAGAATCTCAGGAGGTGTGTACTCAAACAGGCAGCTGTTACTACATACATACAGGCATTATTGGTTTCAATGCCATTAGTGGAGAATGTTTATGTTGTTAGAGCAAAGTAAAATTTTGACTTCTGCACATTTAATTCCTCCTCAGTTCAGATTTAAATGCTGCCTCTGGACACGATGATCTTGAAGGTCTCTTCCAACCTGGTTTATTCTATTCTATTCTCTTGACTTCATACTCCATAAGCTGCTCACGTGGAGCATCCTGTGCCAGTCAAATTAAGATTTTGCTTTCAATTCCCTCTGTAAAGTTTGCTGCACTCCTATCTTCTTCCCAGCCATGTCAGCAGCTAGGATGACCATAGATGGAGCATGTTTGGCAGCTGAAATGACCCAGATGCTGAAACTGGAGCCATCTTCTCAGCTGCAGTAGCTGGGCTCACATCCGAATCCTCAGCTGCTGGATGTCAAGCTGCCCTCAAGATGTGCCAAGCACACATCTCAAAGCTTTGACCCAAGTGGGGCAAATGCTCTAAATCTGTGAGGCCTGCTGACAAAAAGGATAATGAAGACTAAAGGTTTAAGATTAGACAGTGTGGGAAATTAAACACCCTTCCCCTTTTCTATTCCTTATGCTTTTCCCCAGAATCTTTTCCCCTATTAATAGTTAAGGAAGAGCTGACTGGTGAGAGCAGTCTAATGTACCACATCCTAGTCTGAAGTATTGGCTAGCAGGAGATTCCCCATCACTCATCAACACTATATGCAGTGGAAAATGCCTCTTGTACCTCCACATCAAGCCACAGGCTCAGCAAGAGCTGGGAAATAATCTTTATTGAGGGAAAGAAGACACACAATTCCTTTAGCTCATTACTCATCGGACTGTCAAAGCTGCAGAAACTCTTGTACAAATCAGGAACAACTAATTAAAATCCTCCTTCTCACCAATTTCAACTTGATCTTGAAGCCAAGAAGGGACTTCTACACCCGCCATGCCTCCCCACTGAGGAGCAAAAGAAAAGGCTTACTTCGGTTCAACAGCCTCAGTGATTCAATCACAACTATGCATTCTGATCTAGATTTAAGGACAAGTATCTGAAGTTTCAGCCCTTTACCTTATCACTGCTTATCCTGGCACAGCAGTCCACACAGTGATAAAATAAAATCAAGTACCTCCACACGGCCTGTTTGCTACTGAGATAAAGAAGTCTCTTCTGAAACAGCAAGCCAAACTCACAAATGCCTCTTTCAGATGTATCTATTATAAATAGATATTTATAAATTCATAAATAAGGAAATATATAGTTAGAGCTCCTGAAAGAAAAACACCATTTTAGAGAAAGTTTGGGTCTCTAAAATATCCCATTTAATAGTGAAAGTATTTTGCACATTTAACATTAAATACATTTACAGCAAAGCATAGGCTAAGTGTTTCCAAACTAAAAATGATCTTCCAAAGTAAAAGGAGCAGCACTGAGTTCACACTGCCTAAATGTTGTAAAAAACAGACACAAAAGTAATACATGTTCCCATTTTTAAGTACTACTCGAAACAGTAGTTCTGAAACTAATTTCACCCTGCAGCACTTGAAAGTCACTGGAACTGATTTACAGGCATGAAGAACCTTCAAGTGAAACAGACTTCAGATGCAAGAAGTGGACTGTGTTTTAAGGAAACCAACTCAATTTAACAACACATTGGGGGGTAAAGGAAAGAGAATGTCTGCAGTACCATTTCTTTCCTTAAGCCTTTTGTTTCAAGATAAGCAAGTCAAGAAGATCTTTAATTAGCAACAAGGATCCAATAAACCAACAACTTTTATTCCAAAGATATTTCTTGTATGATCACGTCCAAGCAAATAGCATGTGTCAGCCTCAGTTTCTTTATATGCAGTCAGAATAAGATGTTGGAGGAGAGAGTAAGAGGCAACCTAAATAATTCTTCATAATTTCTTTAATTAAAAAAAAATAATATATATATATAAGCACTCAGTTTGCAGATCCAAAATACAGAAAGGAAAAGATGGCCATTACTCAGCTGAACTGGAACTCCAACCCTCATGCCCACTCACGCTGCAGTTCTTGGAGAAAAGGCAAGATTTGCAGCCCTCCCACCAGGAACAAATTCATTCTGCTAAGTTCCAAGAAATAAAGCTGCAAAACAGAAGGTACCTCACACAACCAGACACACCTATTTGTTTACACAGCACAGACTCCAATCCCTTGAAGTACTCAACTCAAGTACCCAAGTAGTAGTGTAGCATGAGAAAATGACACTTGAAATGAATAGCCAGTAAATGAAGCAAATTTGCTGGATGCTAGAAAGCATGTGTAAGCTTTCATCAGCTCCCTAGTTTAGTTATTGGAACAGGCTGCCCAGGCAAGTGGTGGAGTCACCATCCCTGGAGTTATTTAAAGGACACATGGATGTGGTGCTGAGGAACATGGTTTACTGGTAGTAACTTGGCAGTAGTGGTGGGATTTCAAGCTCTGGGTGAGCTCACTTGATCTCAAAGGTCTCTTCCAACCTCAGCAGTTCTATCATTCTATGACTTGACCTTTCAGAATAGAAGCTACCTATTTATTACATTTCTAGAGGACCTAGGAAAAAGAAGACCCCCCCCCAGCTGGTATTCCAAACTACTGGAAAATACCAGTACGAATCATGAGTTCTGCTTTTAAATGCTGTATTTGGAACCTTTTGTCCAGGTGACAGCCTGCCACTGCAGGATTATTTGATGTTTTCTTGTTAAACAATATGACATTAAAACAAATTATTGTTGAAGGCACTGTAATTTCCACCTACAGATTAGCACTGCACTTAGGAGAAACCCTAACAAAACACCTTTCTGTCTTTCCACCGTGACACTTGCCAGAGTGAAAGGAGACTGCCACCCAGTGGGCTGCAACCAAGCACATGAGCTGCAAGCTAGAACATTCAACCCAGAATTGTTGAAAACTTTATTTTTAAGAAAGTGTGGTTAATTTTTTAGAATTTCCCCTATTAACATAATAATGTTTCAAATCCATAACTTCACTTGTCAGCCTGTGCTGCATGTGAAAAATCAACCTTCACATGAAGGCACTGTACATGAAGGCTTGTCAGAATTATAAGAAAACAATGAATCTACCAAATCAAGCTCTCACCAGAGAAATAGTTACCTAGTGCAATCACTCAGTTCAGAGATGTCTTATTTTCTAAATGCAGTCTGTGCCATCCTTGTGGAGGTTTAAACTGAATTCACCTGCAATTGCCTGGCAATGCTGTGTAGCACAGAGAGTTTAACACCTCTGGAGTTCATTTGTACTTGTAAAAACCTTCTCCCGTCTTCTTGCCCAGCTTCTTTTCTTGTACCAGTTTGTTCAGGAGTGGGCTGGGTGCAAAAAGGGGATTGTTGGGCTCTAATGCATGCCATCCTAGCAGAGGAAAAGAAGTGGCTAAATTAGAAACAGTTCTGCATAAACAGAAAAGGCAACAGAGATCCACATCTCCTTAGAAAAACATGAAGAGCTCAGAAAACTGAAGGTGGTTTGCAACTTACTCTGGACTGAGACCTCACAATACAGCTTCAAAAAAAAGCACAGATCAGCACTGCTAATTATGAGCAGCTAGCATTCAGGCATAGTCTATTCTGAACCCCTTATAATGTCCACAGCCGAGCACTTGTAATGCTTCCAAAAAAACCCCATAAAATTAAGGAAAACATCAAAAAAAACACATTTAAGTACAAGAAAACAGAACAAAGGCTACACTGAACAGAAATTCAAGTGGAAAGAAATTCCAAGCTGAATCTCCACCTGTGCAAGACACGGTCACTTAGAACAATGTAATGTTGCTCCACAGTACTGGCTAAAATGAAAAGAGGTTTCCCTGTGCTTTTCATCAGAATTTCTTACCTCCAAGCACATGTTTCTCTTCCCATTGACTTTTTTTTTTTTTGTAGTTACATAAAGTTCCATCAATACTATTATTTTCTACTGGAACTTGATGAAGTCAGCAAAACCACCGTTTTTTCTGTCCTCATGTATGCAGGGAACAGGCATACAGTACAAGTACTGTACTCATACAGCTTTCTGAGCTGAATTCGCATTCCCTTCTCCTCAGCAGTTAAAAGGCTATGCCATAAGCATTCAGTTTAAAACTAATTAAAGAGTTAGATTTTCATTAGAACATGCATCTACAATTTTGCTAAAAAGGGGAAAAACAGAAGAAAATAAGCATGCAGTACCATCTATAATGTATTTACTGGTATCCAACCCAACATAGTCCAGCAGTTCAAATGGACCCATGGGATAGCCAGCCCCAAGCTTCATAGCAACATCAATATCTTCCTTTGATGCATCTCCTAGAGAAAAGATTGACAGTTTGATGAACAGAGAAGACTCTGCATATACTTGGCACCAGTAATAAATAATTAAGAGAGTGTTATTTCACCCTGGTGCAGCTCTTCACAGAAATCTCTGCACGTTTCAGAACCACAAAAACTGGAGTCAGCATACACATGCTGAAGTACAAAGCTAAATCTCTCTCCAAAAAAAAGAAATTTAAAAGAAGCCCTGCAGGCCTGTTTTCCATTTTTCTGGCTTCCTCTGGCATTTCCATATAGATCACTACACTACTGATGGAGCCATAGCTATGGTACTCAACCTGTCAGAAAGGCTAGAGAAAGAAATGGTCACTAAGAACTGAGAGCTTCTTTTAGAGCCAGCTGAATAGTGGAAGGCAGGCAAGATCTCAATTTCAGCTTCAGAAGATCAGCAGCAGCTTCTGAATGGTGCAAAGGACACAGCTTCCCTTAATCCACAAGAGCAAGTAATACCCAGCTGATGGACAAGGCAGGGATGGGATGGGGAGGAGAGCGGAAGCAGAGTAGCAGAATGAATGAAAGCAACTTTTACCAGAGGTTACTCATCAGCATCAGAAAGCAGACAGGAATGACCTGAGGAGATAGTGCAGGTGCAGTTAAACTTGTGAATTCCAAAATGGTAAAAAAAAAAAATTACAAATTATCAGAAATTTGTTATTCAGTCTGTGCCTATAAAAATATAAACCCTGTGTTGCCACACTGTCACAGCTGACATTCACCTCATTCTGGGGTGAAGTATGCTCCCAGTCTGCTGGGAATGCATACTTAGTAGTGTCATGAAAGCAGAGGCACCTTTTCTGCTTATTTCTAACACATATTTTGTTGAATACAGTGCACTTCTTTGCAGATCCTGTTAAAAGGATGATGTTAAACAAACCCCAGAGGTACTTGTTAAATAATGTCCATGCTTGATGCATTCAGGTAGTCAGGGTGTCCCAAACCTTGGCAGACACAACCTGTGCAATTTCTATACCTAAGATCAGAGAATCTTAGAAATACATTTCAAAAATCTCTTGTAAAGGCAGCAACTTCAGTGGAACTTCTGTATGAAGTAATAATTTTTATGTATCTCCTTTTTACTCTTTAAGCTGACAATTTCATTTTTTAAACCACATTTTATTTCTGAGAAACTACAAAGATTAGCCTTACCTAGTTCTGACATAAATTCAGTTCCCTAATTCAAACACAGGTGAATCCCTAACTCATTTGAAGCTGATGCAGATGCACATACTTTTTTACCCACAGATTTGTCTCACTTTGTCAAACGTGGGACTTGGCTACCTGACAGTACACAGTTTTGTTACAATACAATAAAAAACAGTAAAAGGGCAAACAAGGGTTGTATCCCCAGCTCATAGTAGTCTCCTAAAAAAATCAGACTTCCACAGAAACTTGACTGCCTGCTTTCTTTGGGGTTTCTGCTAAGAAGAGAGCAGTACAGAGCACCGCACAGTAGTATTTCTAATACGTCCCCTGTTTAAATCACAGATAACATGCTAAAGGTGTTTTGCCTATGCAGAGGCACACATTTAACCCAAGGAGATTTTGTGCATATAAAAACTCAAGGACTGACCCAATAAAATGGTATTTCAGTGCTTGGGGTTGCCAGGAGAGAGACCCAGTTTCATACTAATGTGGATGACAATCTGGCTCCAGTGTCTACTCTGAGAATTAACGCAAAGGGTATGATAAAAATTTAACTTGATTCAATGGAAAACACGCATTAGAAGGCAGCCATCAGGCTTTTCAAAACATTAACCAGCTTTGTAAATAGACCTCATTAGAGTTAAAAATTCATAAGTGAACTTTTAAGCAAGTTTGGAAACATCACACTGTTGAACAAAATACAAACAGAATAAAGATTAAATCGAAATATTGTTTCGTTTAGGCAGAAACCGGCCAATTTTAACACACAATCTCAGTGACTTTTCTTCTACAGTTAATTAAAAGTTCTATTGTCTCCTGAAATATGCATAATGATATGCATCACTTAACAAAGGCACCTTGCACACACACTGGAACACTCACACATTTTATTAAAACTGTGACTTTTTCTAGGGGAATAATGCCCCCTCACATCCACGCTTCTGCCTTTCAAGTCATTAAATTTGCTCTTTTCTCCCTTTGAGATGTAATTAGGTACATCTGTTGATGGATAAACAAGTAGTGTTGGTTTAGAGGTTTTTTTTTTTTCTTCCTGGAGATCAAACCATCCTTCTCATGTGCTATAAAAGAGATTTTTAATATTTAAAGCATATTTGGTGGAACCCTCATAATGGAGTGCTTTCATCTGTAAAAAATCAGTGATTTCAAAAACAAAACGTTTCAAATGACATCCTTAGTAGCAGGGAGCTATAAGCAATGCACTTGAAATAAAAGCAATTATAGCCTGTAATTTCTTCATCCACTATATTATAGGCTTGTCTCCTTTTTGAAGACATTACCAATGCTCTGAAAAATTTAGTGGTTCTTTGGAGATTTGTCATTATTCCTACATATCCTCACTATTAACATAATAGAGACCAGCAGTGAGATGGGAGTTCCTCAAGCACCTGTGTTGAAAAAAAGGACATAGAAGATGAACAGGGTGTTTTGTGGGGCAATGGTTGAGCCCAAATCACATGTATGTTTAGCACTGTAGTGTGACACTCAGTATATATTACCTACTTTAGGTGAAAGCTGGAGTTGTTTGCTCACAAGCCAAATATAAGCAAACTCTGGAGAACTTTGCTATGGGTCCCATTAGGGAGATTTTCAACCACTTTCATTAACAACTCAGGATGGAAGAGTGAAGTTCCTGGTTAGCTGGCAGAGAGTATTTTTACAAAGGCACTACGCACACCTTGCCACCTCCAAATCAGAAACTTTTTCCCCCACCAGAATTTCCCACTGAAGTAACTAGTACCTTCTGACTCTGCATACACTGACATTTCAAACTGAAGACAAGGTGTTCCCAGCTACACATGCTGGCTCCTATTTGATGTTCATTGTTGACTTCCAACTGTTAAGGTCTGAAAGTTTTGAGGGAATCCCAGGGCTTTTCTGAAGGAATATAATATTTAGCAGTTATTTGCCAAGATTCCCTGAATTCAATATCCCAACAAGTACCTCTCTCAAAAAGTCGAACAGCTTCCATCATGTAAGGCACCAAGAGACGGTTTACAATAAACCCTGGAGTATCCTATGAGAAAGTAAAAAAGGGATTTTAAACAAACATTCTTTAGCAGTACTACACTCAAGGCCTATATGATAGTTTAAATAAGTAGATGTAGACACTTATTGAGTCATCAACTGCTGGTGCTCTCCAAACCATATTTTTCACGATTGATCTGCTCAGTGCTAAAACACAACAGAGGAAATTCACAAACAAGGAATGGCACAGAAACACTCACCATGACTGAGAACAATAAAACTACCACAAGCTCAACTCCTTAATCTTAAAATAATTTAATGAGGCCAGTTGGCAAATGCCTTTTCTTTACTAAAATTCTGCTGATAAAATTTCCTGAATGATACCAGAAGAGCATTTCCAACATTTTCTTTTTTAGTGTGCTCACAAAAAAAACCCAAAACAAAACACCAACAACTCCTGGCTAAACAGTCTGCTTCAACAACAAACACCAACACTATCAATGGAAAGATAAGATACTTGCTGCCAGAAGAAGATAAACTGATACAGGACTTCTTTGATTAAAAAAATCAAAATAAATACAGAGAAAGTGCTTTGCAAATATAGTATTGTTTCATCCACTACTACTGTTTCAGGTGCTCATTGTTCATTCTGTCTCAATATTTAATCCAGAGAATTCCAAGCAACTTTTCTTCTACAAACAGGAATAAAAAATTTTAAAAGGACAAAAACCCCCAAAAAGTTCAGCCATTCAGACTGCATTGTCCTCTATCCAAGCTGATTTATAACTGTAATTCATTATATATTCTGCACATCACATACTGCAAAACTGTGACACAAACTGGGGGGGCTGGGGGAGGGGGAAGTCAACTAAGGCCACAGAGCTATTGAGGAGTACAGCCAGAATTAGTCCAGAATCCAGACACTGAATGACTGGCAACTACCAGATTGCAGGGCCTTCTTTTTATGAACAGATGTCTCCTGGGGGCTATGAAAATCAAGGCAAACAGCTTGCATAAAGCTACCCAGACCACAAGTTAATGGATTTGGAAAAAGTGGGCTTAGGAAGTAGGGTGCTCTGCTAGAGGGGGTAAAAAAGAGAAAAAGAGAGCTGCAATTCAATAGAAGATTAATATGGGTCTAATTACTTCAGTGTTAAGAAAAACTTGCAGTAAGCACACACCATGGAGGATTCATCCAGCTGCCTCACAGTAAAAGAGGTAACAGTCTTGTCTCAAGAAGGCCTAAAGGTGAGCTCCTACTTAACCTCTCCAGTCCAGGCTTCTGCAGGACTGGAAAAGAAAATAAAATGTAAAAAGCCCAATACTTGTGAGTTTTCCTGCTCTAGAAGAGATGTTTCAATCACTCTACTTTGAGGGATTTGTGGGTGTTTTCTTTATCAAAATGCTTTTAATAGGGAAGAGAAACTGGACAAAAAGCAGCCTGGAAGTTCTTGAAATGATCTTGTATCTACTAAAACTTACTACCTTAAAATTAGTAGTTTTTAAGCATAGATCTTTTGAACACCATACAATAAATATGTACTCACCTTGCAACTGACAGGACTTTTCCCTACTGCTTTGCTGAAATCCATAAGTGATTCAAAAGTCTTTTGGCTGGTCATTGGAGTCCTGATGACCTGGCCAGAGGGAATGTAAAGAGGTTGCAAGAACACTTATTTCCCAGTACAGCAATGATTAAATTGTAATCCAAAGCACTGTTCCAGAAATTCACACATTTATTTTACAAAAAAAACCCACCAAAAAATATTTCAGTGGATTTATAGGTAACAGACACATAAATCTATTTTAAAGGTAGGTACAACATTTTGCACATTTCAAAACTAGGTGTTTAAGAGAGTTTCCCACCCTGCCAGTATGGATGGTAAAATAGATCATCCTTTGCAACCACGTTTACCCATTATAGCGTAACAAAACAAACTTTAAATGCTACAAAGTCTCTGCCGCCTTGGGAAACAGCAACTTCATCTCTGGGGAGCCACACCAACAGATATAGTGCCTGATATAAAGCATTGTGACCAATGTAAACGTAAGATTTAATTCTAAAGGAAATGGAAAAATCTATCTTTCAAATCTATGACAGCCTCTTAGCTTTGAGCAGTACATTTCCACGTTTATTTTCCTCACAACCGAGTCTTTTGTCACATGGAGTTATTTTCAATACTTAACTGGGATGCACAAAGTCATTAAGAGACCTACCCTCAACCCCACCCCAAAAAGAAAAAAAGGAAGAAAATAGACCTGACAAAGTTGAACTGCTTGTGGTATTTGTGTTGAAACTGACCTGTGTGCTTTAACTGAAAACTCCTACACATCAGCAGTTATGGCTGACCTTGTTCATACCTTAAGTCACAGAGACATTTCCTCTGACTGATGCAAGGCCAACAAAAAACTGCTGCTAGGACTGAGGAAAAGTCTTCTTTGTCAGCAGTAAAGAGTGCTCTTTCACTTTGATATCAGATAAAAATATCTGAGATACTTACATAAGACTGTAACAATTTCAAGAATGAGCTTTTACTATATACTTCAGAATTTTGAATCATTAACATTAGCCTTTTGAATTGTTAGAGAAAGAAATCCCCTGGAAGCTAAGTGCTTCTGAGCAAGAGATCAATAATGAAAAGAGCAGGTAAGACTCAAAGGCACTACAGATTTGTGATCCATGAAGGACAGGTTCCATGACAGATGACTGGCAATTCCAGTAATATCTTTCATAGCTTTTATGCACTTCTCTTGACTTTTCCCTCAGTATCTCAAACTGAAACTTCTGTTTTACACAGAAAATGTTGTTTGACAGTGTTTGTCAAAACCAAGCTTGGTTTACAGCAGATCTGAAACATAAGCAAAGCCTTTAAAAGTGCATTTCAGAAGTGCATTTTAAAAGTGCATTCGGTGTTTTAAAACTTCATCAACTGGAGTGTCTCTGGGGTAGAACATTTGTTAGGTCAGGTGAAAAACCCTACAAATTGACTGACTACAGCATCCAGACAAGGATTGCTCTGATTTATTGGGGGGAGGGTGGGGTGAGTTTGTGGGGTTTTTTGGTAGTTATTTTTTCACAAGCAGTAAGTATCTTCTGTACTTTTCAAATCTTACTTTAGATTTCTAAAGACTATGATTTAATTTAGACTCGAGACAAGATGCAGAACATTTCACCCAGAGAGAGAACTTTCTGACAGCAAGCAGTTCTCAGAACAGAAGTCAATAAAGTATACGTTAACCTAAAGAATTATGCTAAATACTTCTGTTATCTCTGACAATACCTAGAGAATTCCTCTCTTTCCTTCTTACAACATTTTTCTCAGAGCATTTAGCCAGAATATACAGGATGCAATATAAAGCTAACAACAACAAAAAATTACCCAAACACACACATGTGTACAGTTAGTGAGAATCTGCAAGTATTGCAGCCCTCATCAGACACTCATATTCTGAACTAAATTTCATTTCAGTTAAAAGATTTAAACGTTTCAAAAAGGAGAGGAAGAGAATGTTAGGTTTAAGACAAAGAGCAAGCAATGACATAATACATATTTTAAAGGGAAACAAGCAAAAACAATTCTAATGAAGTAGATGTCAGGTGTTCAAAAGGCAATACTAGAAATATTCACCCCTGGGAAAGAGGGAAAGTATTTATAGCATTTAAAGGCATGAAGTATGTGAAATTTTGGGGTAGAGCTGCCAAAAATTTATAGTTCTAGCTGATCAGGGTCAGACATAACAGGGGAAGGTAAGAAAACGGAGAAGAGAGACTTGGGTTTTGGGTTGGGTTTTTTTTTTTCTGAAGCATGATCTTTACTTTGGAGGCTCAGACAAATTGTTGTGTCAGGTTATTTCTTATTCTGCTCTGCACTGCAGCATTACTAGGAGTTGCATGATGCAGCCAAATACAGTATGTTTAGAAAAGATATTTGAAGAGTTATGTAAAACCTTTGTACACTTCCTTGAAGTCTGGGAAATACTGTAATGCCTCCAGACAAATCATCTGGGATACTGAAATAAACATGACCGGCATAATTTCAAAAGTCACAAGGCAGTAAGATTTCATCTCACAGCCATTTTCCATGGGCCAATCTCTTTCAGGTGGTGTGCTCTAACAAGACAAGGAACAGATACAAGCTTGAACACAGAAGATTTCACCTCAACATGAGGAGAAACTTCTTTACAGTGAGGGTGACGGAGCACTGGAGCAGGCTGCCCAGAGAGGTTGTGGATTCACCTTCTCTGGAGACTTTCAAAACCCACTTGGATGCAGACTACCCTAGATGATCCAGCTTTGGCAGGGGGATTGGACTCGACGATCTCTTGAGGTCCCTTCTAACCTCTAATGTACTGTGACACTGTGAAATTCCTCTGATAGTCACTGGACAATTTTGTTTAAGCCATCGGCAATTCTTACTGCTCTCAGAGTCACAGAATTATCAGGGTTGGAAAGAACCTCAAGGATCATCTAGTTCCAATCCCCCTGCCATGGGCAGGGACACCTTCCACCAGATCAGGCTGCCCAGAGCCACATGCAGCCCGGCCTTAAAAACATCCAGGGACAGGGCTTTCACCACCTCCCTGGGCAACCAGTTCCAGTGTCTCACCACCCTTATGGGGAAGAACTTTTTCCTAACATCTAATCTATATCTACCCTCCTGTATCCTGCATCCATGCTTCCTAGTCCTACCACTATGCAACACCCTAAAAAGTCCCTCGCCAGCTTTCTTGTAAGCCCCCTTCAGATATTGGAAGGCCAAAACAAGGTCTCCTCAGAGCCTTCACTTCTCCAAACTGAACAACCCCAACTCTCTCACCCTGTCCTCATACTAAGTTTACCTGAACACCTGAAATGGTCATTACACACAAACAGCACCTCTGCTGGCAGTTCAGCCATAGCTTCAGGCTGAAAGACTTACTGCAGCCTCTTGTACCTGCCCCTCAACAGAGACTGCACTAACCTCTTACCACTAGAGGTAGCTTACTCCTCAGAAGAGCTGCAAGAGCTCTGTGTCATAAATTGAATTTTCAGTGATGACAACTGCATTGCTGTGCTACAGTGATTACTATGTTGATGTGCCAAGACACTTACCTCCACAAGCTTCATCATAGGCACAGGATTGAAGAAATGGAGGCCACCAAATCGGTCCTGCCTGGTGGTTGAGTTGGCCATCTGTGTGATTTGCAAGGACGAAGTGTTGCTGGCAAATATCGTCCGCCTGGAAAAAAGAAAGATAGGGACTGCATAAAAGACAGATATTTTTCTGACAGTGGGAGACTGTAAGAAAATTTTTGTTAAGTCCTCAACTCTCTTCAATTCTTTCAGTAATTCTGAAAACCTAATGGCATTTTTTAAATGGTTAACCCTTTAAGCGCCTATGGAAACCAAATCATTTGCCATATCAAAAATGCACTTTGGAGTCTTAAGAAGAATTTGGATCCTATTTTTTTAATAATGATCAGTGGTTGATATGATGAGCAAAGAGACAATGGGGGGCAAAGATAAAAACTGCCATGCATAGCATACTGCAAGGATAAAGAAAATTACAAGAACTAAGACACATGAAGTCCTTTCCCAGACACAAACCACATTTACTAATTGCATTTTATAATGATTTGAGGAGTTGTTGCTTTTTATTTCCCCTCCAGAAATATCCGAGAACCTCAGTAGCCCTGCAATACTGAAGAAAGACTTGGGAGTATTGATTGATGAGCAACTCAGCATGAGCCAACAGTGTGCTCATAAAGCCCCAAAAGCAAATTGTATCCTCAGCTGCATCAAGACTACTGTGGCCAGCAGATCGAGAGGTGATTCTTCCCCTCTACACTGTTCTTGTAGAACCCCACCTCAATTACTGCATCCAGCTCTGGTATCCCCATCGTAAGAAAGGCATAAAACTCCTGGAGCCCAGGGGAGGAGACCCACAAAGATGACCCAAAGGCTGGAGTATCTCTGCAATGAGGATAGGCTGAGGGAGCTGGGGACTCTAGTGAGACCTTATAGCTGCCTTCCAATACCTGAAGGGAATCTACAGGGATGCTGGAAAGAGACTTTTCATAAGGGTATCTAGCAATAGAACAAGGGGGAACGGCTTGAAGCTGAGGGAGAGTAGGTTTAGGCTGGATCAAAGGAAGAAGCTCTTCAGTATGAAGGTGGTGAGACTCTGGAATAGGTTGCCTAGCGAGGCTGTGTATGCCTCTTTCCTGGAGGTGTTCAAGGCCAGATTAGACGAAGCCTTGAGCAGCCAAGTCTAAATATGAGGTATCCCTGTCCATAGCACAGAGGTTGGAGTAGATGATCTCTAAGGTCCCTTCCAACCTAAGCCATTCCATGATTCTTCAAAACACATAAAATCAGAAACTAGTTTGGAGATTAAATTCTACCTTCCATGCTGGGCTGTATCCTACTGACACTTCAAGAAGTTATCCTGCTGGACTCATCAAATGTCAATCTATATTCTGTTTAGAGTTCACTAAGAGATAACTGAGCTTCACAACTGCGCTTTCAGAAGTTATGTCCACGTTGTGGGGACGTCTGATAGTGGCATTAAAAGAAAACATTTGGTAGTGAAAACAACACCCACAGTGATTTCTTCTTTTTTTAATTGTCTCAGGTTTTGAGAATTCAAGGAGAAGGAAATAAAAAAATCTTGTTTACACTTCTTACAAACATTCTTTTGGTACAATTTTCCACCAGAAAGTGGGCTTTATATTGTTCTGAAGTTGAGCACTAAAAAGAGTATTCAGAGTATTCTGCATTTCATTTTTGACCTTGCAAGGTCAATACATCTAAAAGACACCTTCACTGGAAATCTGCCACTGCACACAAGGAATTTAAATACTCCCATAAAACTTAAGCACATTGATTTGTGAGCTGTAATCACTGCTAGGTTTAGTTCCGGGTTTCCTTAAAGTAAAAGATTTTACCTCGGCCTCTGGTGTGCAGGTGAATACTGTAGCCTCACACAACATAAAACCTTGGAGGGAAAAAGCATCAAATCTGTATTGCATACAAAGTCACTTTATTTACACTTTCTGCTTTCATCAACACATTTATTTTAATTGAGTTTAAAACAGAATTTATATGTCTCTGACTTAGAATTACATCATCCCTGCTTCAGATGACAGCAGAATTGGAAGGCTTTTAGAAGCAATAGAACTAGGGAAGCCCCAGCGATGCTATTCCAGGCACCAGTGTGCTTTCACTTGGTGCCATCTAGTGGGCCAGGAGAAGACACTAAAACCATGGTCTGACAGAAGAGAAAAATACCACTTCAATAAAACTGACCCTTGCAGCACAGCTCCATTCATAGAATCACAGAATTAACCAGGTTGGAAAAGACTTTTGAGACCATCAAGTCCAACCTATTTGACACTGAACACTAAACAACACTTCTGTTCCACCGGTTTTATAACACGCTAGCACAGTGGCCCGTTCCTAGCGGAGCTTCCTTCCACATCCAAAGTTAAGTCCTAGACCAAGAGGTAAGAGATGCTGACAGGCATTTCCACCACACAGAAATAAAATGAAACAAGTACGCAACATCTCTTAATGTGAATACCCAAAAATTCTTTTGTCATATTCATTGCAATCCTGTTTGGGAAAGTGCTGCAATGTTTGTACACCAACAAGCCACAAAGAAGGTGGGGATACTCTATAAAAAAACAAACAAACCAGCATGACCTTTCAAAATGGAAACATGAGACTGAAACAATTAAAGAGGAGGAAAATAGAACAGAGCAGCAATGCTTTATTGCCTGCTCTGAAGATGATGATCATCTACTACAGTAACTACCATAAGGATCAATGTATCATAGTATCATCCAGGGTTGGAAGGGACCACAAGGATCATCTAGTTCCAACCCCCCTGCCACGGGCAGGGACACCCCACACTAGATCAGCCTGCCCAGAGTCTCATCCAGCCTGCTCTTAAACACCTCCAGGGACGGGGCCTCGACCACCTCCCTGGACAACACATTCCAGGGTTTCACCACTCTCATGGTGAAGAACCTCCTCCTCACATCTAGCCTGAATCTCCCCACCTCCAGCTTCATTCCATTCCCCCTAGTCCTATCACTACCTGAGATCCTGAGAAGTCCTTCCCCAGCCTTCCTGTAGGCCCCCTTCAGATACTGGAAGGCCACAATTAGGTCACCTCGGAGCCTTCTCTTCTGCAGACTGAACAGCCCCAACTCCTTCAGTCTGTCCTCATAGGAGAGGTGCTCCAGCCCTCTGATCATCCTCGTGGCCCTTCTCTGGACACGTTCCAGCACCTCCACATCCCTCTTGTAATAGGGGCTCCAGAACTGTACGCAGTACTCCAGGTGGGGTCTCACCAGGGCTGAGTAGAGGGGGAGGATCACCTCCCTCGACCTGCTAGCCACACTTCTCCTGATGCAGCCCAGGATCTGAGAGCAATGTAACATACACAAGCAACTATACAAAGCTCCAAGAACACAAACTAGCCATGCTCTCAGACATCCACAAAAAGCACTTGCTGTTTCACCTGGACAGTTATCCTGATGAAGACTACCCTGAGCTCCCAAAGCTCTCTGGGGTTCTCAACTCTCCTGGCTCATTATATTTTCTCTGAAAATTCAAGACAAATCCACTCCCCACCCCAACATAACACTTCTCTCGACAAAGAACAAATTTCCCACTCCTCCACCTACAGATTCATTTTCACAGGAATTGTAGATCTTTTAGGGAGAAAAAGGAAGAATTATTAAGTTAATTGTGCTTTGTTTTTCAATGCAACCATTTGGGTTTGTGCTGTCTCCAGATTTATCTTCACTGGAGAGATCATTGTAGTGCAAAACCAGGAGACAAACAAGTAGCTGTGACAGCGGAGGTATGGGACACAGTACAAAAGAGGAAAAAAGCAAAGTTCCCGGAAGTTTACATTCCAAAGGCAACATCTTGTCCAAGAAATAGTAACACATAGCCCCTTAAGTTTTCATCAGCTATCAGCTGGTGGTAAGGCCTGGGATTTGAATGAAGACAAGTCCTCCCTCTTCAGAAGCCTGGTCATTCATGATCTCTGCTTATAGCACAGACTTCACAGTGCCATCAATGCCCAGCACCCCATAGAAGCAAAGCTTCTCCCAAGACTCAAAGCTTTCTTTAGACAAACCTTGTCTTTATTACCATCAACCCCACTGTCACTAAGCTGATGCAACAGTAAGGCCATATAATAGTTCTAGAAATTTTGACGTGTTGACTCTTAACAAATGCTGAAGGATACCCATACTAACAAGGAGAGTTTTCCATCCCACCACAGGGCTGCATGGGATGAACGAAGCCTACTGCTTCCTTCTAACGCACTGAAAAACCACTCACCAGGTATTTCTGCCTTTCACCACGCTACTGACCCAATCTGAAACTCCATGCTCCTCACATAATTACAAATTATCCTAACAGCAAATAGTTTAAACACCTGGTTACTAAGTTTCACTATTTTAGCCGCTTTTGTCTGTTTTCATCTAGACTTTTTACACTGCACCATTCTCTTCCCCTCTCTTTATCCTACATGCAAGATACCTGTACGTTCACCATCATTTCCAATTCTCTTGTCCAATGCTCTTTTCCCCAGTCCTGCAAAACCATGCTTTTTGCCACAGGAAGGAGTATATCTGAACAAGTCCCACAACTTTTTAACAATCTTTAATGCAAAATTTGATGTTTCAAGGCAGCTGCGCTTATGAACAGCTCAATCTTACAAAAGAGAGCCTCAGGGTTCCAAATACACATATTATTAAATGAAGCTTCAAGTCCCTGTGCCTGCTTTTCCTTGATGACTGGTTCCAGTTTGCCACTTAGCACACTCTAATTTGCTCATTAGCTTTTGCTGATGTAGGAGAACACAAACACAGGCAACCAAGGGTCTGTTTTCACAAAATAAGCACAATCTAATCACGATCAAGTACCCTGTTAATTGCCAAAGGCAGCTACTTACTTTTGTCTGTCAGACTAAAGCTAAGGACAGGTTACCCTGTGCTCAATGAGCTGCTGTTCGTCATCATTTGATATTCTCAGAAGTGTATGGGACAGCTTAAAAATTTCCCCAGGCTAATACGTCTAGTCTGTGCTTTTGCCAAGAAAGGTTGGACCAGGTTATCCTTGAGATCCCTTCCAAGCATCTTTTCTCACTTGACATTAAATGCAAGCTGTGACTTGCCTAGCTCTTTAGTTAAGACAGTCTAGAACACCTCTTACCCAACACCCCCAGATTTCACTGCACCACCTAAAACCTCGACCTGCAAACAGGCGAGGTCTTGTGATCCTGAATCATCTACCACAAGGATTAAGCCCCTAAGACTGAGAAGCTCAGCTTACAGCATTTTTGGGGTTGGTTATAATTCAACAGTGATCTTCAACAGTTATCAAATATAGTTCAAAGACAGTTCCATGGACTGAGTAGCTGAGTGAGTGCACACTAATGAATTGTATTTTTATCTGAGAGAGTAACCAGAGATGAGCTGTTTCCAAACTTTCACAAAACAAAGAACTTACGTTCACTTCAGCTACTGCTGAGCTGTGACAGCTGAGATTTCTTAAAACTCCTTTATGCCAGGTGCACTGACAACAAACACTTTATCATCCCAATTCTTTATTTAAATATGGGAACATGTATATTAAGTACATCTCATGTGTTCCATGACAAAGTTATCCTACTCTAGAGTACTTAAGATTTGGATTTAGATTTGAACTTGCTGAGTAGATGGGCTAACCACACCCAGGAGCACATCAAATGAAGCAATGCAACAAGTAAATAAACCTGATCAATACACCTGGAATTGATTGTAACATATGCACCTGGCACAACAACTGCTCTGTATACCTCACAGCCTGGAATCACTGTTGTTTTTTTTTAAAGCAGCTAAGGAAATGCACAACTAACAGTACAAGAATAAAAACAGAAGATAGAAAGGTCTCAGTTTCAAAATGTAACAGGAAAAATACACATACTCTGGAGCAAACTTATCCAGCCTCTTGAAGAGTTCATTTTTAACTTCCAGGTTCTCCACAATGGCCTCTATCACCAGATCTGTGCTGTGGACCACAGCTCCTGCATCTGTGCTTGTTGTGATGTTCTTTAAGGTCTTCTCAACGAACTCAGCACCAGCCTGAAACAATTCCAAGAAGTTGCAACATCTATTTCCAAAATTTCCAACTTCATTTTTACATGAAATGAAAAATCCCCTTATGTGCACTGCAATGATTCTCAGCCCTCAAAAATTCAGGCTGCCACATCTCCAGATCAGTAAGGAAGTTCCAAGTACATACAGATATAGTGCTCTCACTGGCAAAATTTTCCTAGCCAATCAAATATGCTTTGAAGGGAGACCTCTGAATTCATTCTGCACAGAAAGACAAGCACAGCAACAAATAACCCATAAGATATGATTTTAGATGCATCAACTGCCCCAAAGTCACTTGCTGTATGTTAAGTCTTACTTACTTAAATGCCAAGTATTTTATACATCTAATTCATATTACTCCAGGGTTGTTAAACTTGCATAACTTGCACTCTCATTTCCACTGCAGTAACCCTGTGCCCAAGCCTTCTGGGGTACAGGGGGATGTAAAGATTCCTTACTAAGCTATTAAGACAATTTTGTTGCTATTTGCTTTTGGACAAAATTGGTGCATTCCCAGGTAAGTGCTCAATTAAGTTAGGATAATTTGGCACCATCTCACATTTAGCATGTGTTTTAAAAAGTCACCAAGTTGTCTTAAACCTTTATCTCAAGGCTGAAGCAAAGAAAATAAGGTAACACGTTTCAAACCACCCCGAATCAAAAAAGGAAAGTCCAGGTTCTTCAGCACACTCCAAAATGTTGTCTTTTTAAGCTATTGTATTAATATGCTCTATAATGTCTAACTGTAAACTATATCAGAACATCAGCATGACAGGTTTTATTCTCCTAAGTCTTCCTAGAGGAATAAAGTAGATGTTAACCTCAGGCTTGTCTGCAAATTTCTTCTTTGTGACTCTCTTCAAGCTCTCTTCAATCCCTTTTGTAGACTTCTTAAGGATTTCCTCTGACTGGTCTACTAACACCACAGTGTGACCACTGGCTGCTGCAACCTGAAAGTTAAAAGAAAAAAGAGGATTCAACATCAGTATCATGAAACAAACAACCATACTGATCTGTGTTGGGCAGGTAAGACACCAGGCAAAGAACCAGGCAGAAGAGAGGTAAAAATCACTGAATGAAGACTTGCACACTCTGCTAGAAAAATCATAAATACCTGCACAAAGTTGGGGCAGAGGGAAAGGAATAAAGGTTTCAAACGACCTAAGGGAAAAAGCAAACAAACAAAACACCACAACACATTTTTCCTACATCTGCAGGCAGCTGAATTTGTGGCTATGCCTAGAGAATAAAACAGCTGTCTTGAAAAGAGCCAAGTGGCTTAGTGGTGATTGCTGGATCTTCTAAGGAAAAGGGCTGTGGAGACCAGACCTGAAATGCTGGCAGGGTGAGCGGGTGGCATAAGGGATGGCTAACTCTGTTTTCATGGAATAGTACCTATCACAACTCTGCTGTTAGGCCATAAGCATGTGTGTCCCTGCAGCAACGGGAAGGTAACATTGTAGCTGGGAGTGGCAGTGAAACATTTGCCACTCATGGCCTGAACAGCCCACATATTCTCCTTACTACTGATACCGTACAAACCCGGGCTCCACTACAGACAGCACTGCTGGGTTGTCTCTTTGGTTGGTATTCAACTAATTTTCCAACACATGAAGTCACCTTCTCATATTGCAACAGTCTGTTAAAAATAATCAGCTGTTCACTATCTATTTCTTCACTATTGTTTCATTTGTGTTTCTCTTGTTGTTTAGAAAAAGCCAATCTTCATTTTCAGAATTCTTGAATTAACAGAGTTGTAACATCAGTGTGGAGAACAGATGTTTAAAACCAGTCAGTGGGAGCGTATTTTTAAATCACACAACTTAGGAGCTTCCCTCCTGCAAGCTTTTACTTTACATCAGACCTTGCACCTGGAGACTAAAGACTCTCTCCCCTGCCCACAAGAACTATTCCAACAAGTCTAGCTGAAATGAGAAATACAGAGATATGTTCTGTAGAAAAGCAAGTGCTACCCTAATCTGAGTTGTCTCACTAATCCAGCAAATAGAGAAAAGCCAGACTGCTGCCGAACAGCAGCGGTTCAGCTTTAACAAGGCACCAGTCTGCAGCTAGATAATTAATGCATTTTCACTATAGCCATTTCATAAAAACCAATCAATCATAAATAATGTTCAAACGAAGCTTGGACTTGCACTCCCAATGCTCCCAACTCACGTTGTCAGGAGAAGCTGACCTCTGCTAAAATGTGTGAATGAAAACCAGGAGTTTGTGACTTCTGATTCTGCCACGTGAAAAGCACTCCTCTGTGAGAAAGGCATTAACCGACTCCTCAGCAGTCTTGTTTCCTGCTATTAAGATCACTGGATAGTAAAGTCTGAATGAACTTGTGTTTGACTTGCAAGGAGACAGTAGGACCTTTTGCCATTTTTATTCTTTCCTGTTCATGTAAATATGCTAAGAATGAGGTGGGGAAAAGGAGATATTACTTTTTCTAGGGTTTGTTTTCCAGCTGGTCAGTGATTTTAACTGGATAGGAATTATAACTGTAAATGGATAACCAGTGAAACATCTCTTACAAATGTGCTTGGTATTGATTTTTTTCTTCTGAAGAGTGCAGGATCTTGCTTTACCATTGCAAATGATCAGCAATGGATGAAGTGTGTGGAGTCCAAGTCCAAGCTTTGTTTGAGCATTATTTACCAGAGATTTGACAGGAATGTGAGAAATCTTCAGTCCTGAGAATCACAGAATATTAGGGGCTGGAAAGGACCTCAAAAGATCATCCCTGCCAGAGCAGGATCACCTAGAGCACAGAACACATCCAGGCGGGTTTTGAATATCTCCAGAGAGGGAGACTCCACACACCCCGGAGCAGCCTGTTCCAGTGTTCTGTCACTCTCACAGTGGAAAAAAATGTCCTCATGTTTCCATGGAACTCCCTGTGACTCAACTTTCACCCACTGCCCCTTGTCCCGTCATCAGGCATCACAGAGCAGAGCCTGGCTCCATCCTCTTGGCACTCACCCCTTATATATTTATAAATATTAATGAGGTCACCCCTTAGTCTCCTCTTCTCCAAGCTAAAAAGCCCCAGCTCCTTCTCCTCATAAGAAAGAGATTCCACTCCCTTAATCATTTTTGTGGCTCTGTGACAGACTCAAGCAGTTCCCTGTCCTTGAACTAAGGGGCCCAGAACTGGACACAATATTCCAGACACAGCCTCACCAGGGCAGAGTAGAGGGGGAAGAGATCCTCTCTTGACCTAACCACACCCTTTCTAATACACCCCAGAATGCCACTGGCCTTCCTGGCCACGAGACCACACTGCTGGAAAGAAATCCATTAATTAAAATGGAGAATTGCTATTTATGAAATCCAACCTCACTGTCAGTTTCTACCTGGGGATGCCTGAATACTCCAGTTTGTGAAGTCTGTGAACTACTACTATCTTGGGCAACAGGCTCTGTGGATTAAGTAAATACATAAATCACTGACAGGGCCTGCTCAGTCTTCTGTCCCAAAGCCATCAAGTTAAAGGTGAACTTGAAGGCCAAATGACTGACACTAAACAATAGGAAAAGAAGCCCTATTTAAATATTAACCATTTCACAATTCTGCAAATGACCAACAGCTAAAAGTTCATTTTAGCTGCTGCATTCTACTTGAATAACCCACAAAACATGACTTGATCTGCTTCCTGGGCAAGGCAGAAGCTTCTTTCTTGGATCAACATTTACAGAATACTACTACACACTATGTGCTTTATAGATACTGCACATAATGGCTTCAGAACCAACGTAAGCAATTCCAAACATCAAACTCGGTTCTTCCCTACCCATCTGACTGGAGGGTGAGTGGATTAGGCAGGCAACAAAGCTTTGAAAGTTGAGCAAGCAGCCAGCAGCGCTGCAGCAACACTTTCGACTCCTCCTCAGCAATCAAAACAGAATTGGCAGAAGTTTGCCAACACAGAGTCTTCACCCACGGGTTTTGATGAGTCCGCGCTGCCCACGCCAGCTCAGCTACATCCTTGATAGGCCAGGGCCACGCTGCTGGCCTGTAGCCCAGGGCTGTCCGTGCAAAGGCAACCGCTGCTCCCAACACACACACTCACCCACACACACACACTCAGGCTCCGACCCGCACTGCGTGACGTAATTTGAACACAAACTGTAACACACATGGAGAAGTTCTGGTTTGGGTTCTTCTTTAATATTGCTCCTGCCTTGCAGATTACGATGGAGTTAATCGAGTGCTGACTCAACTCGCCCATGCTGGCCAGGCCGGGCCAGCACAGGGCACCTGCGGGGAAGGAGGGCGGAGCGGGGCTGCTTCGTCCTCCCCTGCTCGCTCGGGCCGGGCTGGAGCAAGCACTGGAGCCGGGCTCAACTCGAAATAAAAAACTGAAGTGGAATGCAAGAAGCGAACGGGACGCCAAGAGCAGCAGGGCAGGGTGGCTGAGGTCCTCGATGCTGGCTCTGCCCGGGAAGGGGCCCCAGTTGGCAGCGCAGCCTCCGGAGGAGCCGAACACCAGCGTGGCCTCCGCCTAACCCCACTGGCCCGTGGAAAGGCGAGCCCCAGCCCCAAACGACGAGCCGTGAGGGGCCCTTACGCTGCACGCCCGTTCCACGGCCGCCATGCTGCCGCCTCCCCTCACCCCAGCTCCGCCGCCAGACCGAGCCACACTCACCTGAGCGATGCCAGCGCCCATGAGGCCACCACCGATGATCGTCACATGCTTGATGATCAGCTTCTTGGCGGCCGCGGTGGCTGCGGCGGAGGAAGCGGCGCGCACGAAGTGGCGGGTGGCGAAGGCCATAGCGAAAGCGGGTGGCGGACAGCGCCGAGCAAGAGGCAGCGGGACCGGGCGGGGCGAGAGTCACGCTCCGCCCCGGGGAGCAGCGCGGGGCGGTGGCGGGCCCCGCGGCCGGCTGCTCGCTGCCCCGAAAGGCGATGTCAAGTCCTTCACCTTCGCTACTTTTAACTCCTCAAGAGAAGTCAGGTAGCAACAGCAAGGTCAGCACAAGGGTTAACCCCACCCTTGTAGGCTGGCGTTGCGCCCGAGGCGGGCCCGCCGAGGCGGGCTGCTGTGAGTTCTGCCCTTCCAGCGGAGGTCACCGCGCGGCCGTCAAAGCCTTCCCCCTCCTGCTCTAGCAGCTAATTTCTCTGAGCACTCCGTAATAAAAGTATTTCCGAACTAGGCAGGGATTTTATTTTCAGGCACAAACTATACAGTAAGCCAAAATTAAATCAAAATACTTCTATTATAAATACTAATGGCTGACTCAACATAATTTTCCATCTTAACTCCTTTATCGCCAGAACAATTGGCACTTAAGTCAGCAACAGCTGACAACTGAGCAATGACAGCATATTCCACTTCAGTCAGTATGGGGATAAGCATTAAGCAACTTGTTTCTTCCAAGAAAAGGAAAGGAATATTCTCACATCTCTGCAATGTGTGCAAACATGCAAAGCAAAATACTCTCCCATTCCTCACTCTGCCTCATCTGACATCAGATCAGCCAGGACCAGCTCCCAGGTAGCTCCAGGGAATAGGACACAGGATTCCCATGCACAGCTGCTGCTCTCCAGTGCCCCACTTTCTGGACATGCCAGTACTCACACGCATTTCTGCCGCGCAGGTCCTTCAGTTGTGTCCTTCTGAGCCCTCCCTTTCTGTGGGAAAGGCTTTCCTGCTTCTACTTGGGCTCCCTCTGGGTCAAAGGCCCCAGATCTCTACCCCCACCCCCCAATCCCAGGCTCTACCACGGCACCCCTTTCCCTCTCCCCTCTCCAACCCCTGCTTGCCAGGAGTTCAACAAAACTACACCTTGACTCTACCCACAGTTTTCTTTCTCACCTTATTCCTCCTCCTGGTGGCAACTCAATTTGCCTGACAGCTTCCTCATCTTTACTGTTTCCTTTCCTTTTACTCCTCTAAGTAACTGCTGTAAAAACATACTCTATCATTCGATCAGAACATGCCTGGTGTTGTATTTTCCTAATTTCAATCCATTCTCCCACCTCCTTCACTCTTCATACAAACTACTTTTTAATATCTTCTCACACAAAGCTTTCTTTGTAAGATGGAGGCCACCAAACACCACAAGCTGAGCCGACAAGTGGAACTCATTAAAATGACTATACAAAGTTGCCAAACACTTGGGAATTGACTTTATTCAAAATAAAATCACACTGAAGCAAAGTCTGAAGTCCTTTTTAAGAACATTTTCAGCATTGGGAACTGGCCACCCACTTACACAAACACATTTTTCAGTAAGGCATTTGAGATGCTTCCTCTGCTAATTAAAAAAAAGAGGGGAAGACCACAAACCAAATCTGCTACCACTTTACTTACAGTTTACCAAAGATAGTGACACACTTTTAAACCCCCAGACACTGAATTGCTTTTATGCTATTGTTTAGCTACTTCCATGGCGTCCTGTGAAAGTTTCAGTGCATCTGGAAGGCATGAAAGGCAGGTCTTTATTGGCAACTCTTGCATTCTCTTGCATTCTGGCAGACATTGACATGGTCTCACTGTCACATTGGTACCTTCAGTTTGTCGTGCCATGTGGCATTTCATTGCAGGTATCACCAAAAACTGCACCCCAAAGTACTATTTGTAGAAGGATAACTTCAAAGGACAGTTTTCAAAAGGTGACATTTTAGACTAACGCCAGCAGGCAAAATGAGCACAATTGGGTACAGTTCCACATACTAGGGAATTATGTGAATTGTGTCTTTTTTGGAACCTGTAAAACAACAAACTAAAGTGTTTTTTAAATGTGTCCTCCTCGATTGAGAGGACAGGTACTTTACATACACAATCAGCTGCACACCAACATTATTATGGTGCTTAAAAAGGCATTTCAACATAAAGATAAATATTATCAGCATTTAGGTTCAGCTTTGCAATTAAGCATATTCCATTGTAAGGATTTCCAGGCAAAAATCCCAACTGCACAGAATCTATTTACTTACTGAAAAACAGCAAGTTACAGAAATAAGTGCTTTCTACTCCAACACTGTCAGCCTTTAGTGCACGTTTACTTGCATTGGTACCAAACTCAGCTGTTTGTCGTGCTACGTTTCATACAAAGAAAAAAAAATACCACAAGCATGGGCTGACCTATAGAGACTAACATTAGCCAACATGAGAACTGGAAATTCTCACACAAACAGTTGAGTAACTGACCAACCAAATACCTAATTTGGACATTAAGGCACTCTGTTGTCAGATACAGGTAACAGAAAAACCTTAATTTACATCCAAAATAACTACCTTACCATCTTTGCTAGGCACTACCTGGCTCTTAAAACTTCAAGTCAAACTGTAACATAACCAGAGGTTGAAGGTGAAGAGCTGACTCTTCTTTTACAACATAGATTTATTTTCTGCTATGGAATACCCAATTCCACTTTACAGTCAATTTCACATTCCAGTCTAGTAAACCTGACGTTAGGAGGACTGGGAATATTCTCTAGATCTCCAGTGAGGGGGAAAATCCACAATTCCTTAAAAGAGTTCATATGTACTTATTTTCTGTGATATAAAATTCTGCCAGATCAAAAGGTGTATACAGAGATTTAAGAACAATTATTTAAAGGTTAACTGTTACATGTCCCCCAAAAGATTGCTTCTGATGTTTGAGAGATCTTGCAACTAAAAGGCAAGACTGAATGCCCCCTTCTAAAATACCTAACAGTGGATTGATAGTGGTGTACAGCTTTGCATGTACAAAGGTGCTAATATTGTAGGAACTACAGATCTTTTTACTCCATATGGAAGATAAAATAGAGAAAGCCTTTAACCTCAAACCTCAAGTCTGTCAGATTTCTGACGTTCCATGCCTAAATGTGTAAAAGACATCTGTAATGCCATACTGATGCCATATTTGAGGTGAGGCTCCAGATTCCAAAGCCAGACAGGTTGTGGCAGTGCTGTCCACGAGGACTGTCAATGAAAAACCTGAGTGCAAGCCCCAACTCTGTGATCACACATATAGAGATTTCCCAATCCTGGTCTCATCCAGCCTACAGCCACTGATGTGGGGAAATCAGTGAATGCAAAGTGGCAGCATGGATGTTGTCTGGAATATGTGCTTGGCACTGGAGCACAGACTTCTGTTTCTTGTTAGAGAAGTCTGCTCTCATTTATATTCTGAGATAAAACATTTGCATCCAGTCACTACCACACTCCTTTCAGGTTCAGAATATGATACAGTCAAGGATTCATTTGGTTTCCAAACCTGAGTTTTCAGAGTTGGAATCTACTTGCCTGTAAGTGAGCCCTGACAGTTAGGAATATTTGGATCCAGGGATCAAGATACTGATTCAAGATACACCTATCAGTTACTTGCAAGAAAGATTCCTCCAAGGTTAAAAGAAGTGTTGTTTAGTCATTATTTAAGCTCAGTTATAATGTTTCTTCATACAGAAAATGCTAACAACCTTTCATTAATCCCTTTACTATCAGATGGATGTCCTTCACTCATTTGGTAAATTACATGTTTACATTCTGCTTATACCAAAATAACAATTACTATTTCTTAAGGCATTAACAGATACTTTGGACCATTCTCTCAGTATTACCATTAAAAAAAACCCTGCTACTAAGAGCTTATAGACAAAGGGGTTAAGCCCAGCAAGTTCTAACAGCAAACTGGAAACTTCACTATCAGTTAATTTGTGGAACGCAAGAGCTGACAAAAAAAACAAAAAAAAAAGAGAGATGTTCTCTTTCAAGAGGTATAAATGGATCACTCTCAATGACTATGAAAGCCTGTGCAGTTGGTGTTTTCCTGGAAAGTAACAAAATAAGCTAGAAACAGAGTTGGATTTTTAAAGTGCAGTAGTTCTTTGCTTAATCTTTTCTAATCGTCCATCATTTCTTCAGAGCTATTATATCAAATGGACATGGAGCTAGAGTCAGACCAAATCTTCCCTCCATAGACGGCTTTGAAGCATTTTCAGGGTATAAAAAGGTAAAACTTTGCATTAAACTCACAAAAATCAAGAACAGCTCCATTTTTGCCAACTGCTCTCCCATGCACACACGTTTACCTAGAGAACAGTTAGAAGAGACACGTTATTGGTTTTGTACTGCTGATCCATTTGTTAACACACATTCAGTGCTTGTGCTAGCACAAAGGCTGAACAGCTATCAACTCTCTTTCCCATATTTGAGTCTGAGCCTTGCTCAGCAGTACCATTTCCGACTAACAGCATTTACATTAATTGCAAAAGTATTATCAAAGGGCAGCTCATCATTTCTGCCTGGCAACTGGAGACTTTAGGATCCCCACCCATTCTGCGAGCCACCAACTGCAATAATGGTGGCTGTAGTTGACTCCAGGGCAACTTCTACATCTCATGCCTCCAAAGCCCTACATTCAAACTACCACCAGCCCCCACCTGCAACTGACTACATGTGGGTACCTTACTGTGGCAGGTGCAAACTACCCACTCCCAAGGATAGAGTCCTGACAGACCTTGAGCCAGGCTTGCTGTGGCACCCGTCGGTCTGGGACTTGCCCTTCCAGTTAATTAAGACATTGACCACAGCATATAAATGCAGTATAAATGCAGTTCTGCTATGGAGAGGGGCTTGCTTGCTTGCTGGTGTGTCTGCTGGCTTTGCTTCTCACCCTCTCCACAGAGAAGAAGCTCGGCAGCCTGGAAAATCTCCCTTGGTGACTATATATATTGGGTGTTCAGTGAGAATTTCCACATTTTGGGTCATCTCTTCAAACAGTTGAAATTGTTTTCCACAGTTTTTCCCAACCAACATTTGAACTTGTAATTTTATTGTGTTGCTAATGAATTCACAGTTTTTGCCTTCACAATACTTACCCATTCCAAATGGAATGAAGGTCTCTTTCTTAATGAGCTGGCCATTTTCATCCAGAAATCTTGATGGCAGAAATTCATCTGGTTTCTCCCAAATGTTAGGATCTCTGTGTACTGACCACAAGTTGGGCACAATCACACTGCCCTTGGGAATAGTATATCCCTGCAGCACTTTAAACAAAAGCACAGACAGAGGATATGACAAGTTGCTAGCAGTAAACATGAGAGACATACTATTCAAAAGACAACTAGAAGATGCCACAAAAAATGATACATATGCCTAGCTGTGGGCTGCACGTGTAGCAGGAGCTTAAGGCAAAGGTGATCTCTTGCCAGCCTTCTTGAGTCAGAATCACACAGGCCACAGCAGCTGGAAAAACACCAAGTTATACCAACAGCTCCCTGTGGGGAAAAAGCAGCAGCAGCTGTTTAGAATGCACTTTGCTGCAGGGAAGTGCTGTGACCTAGTTTCCTCCTGCTCCTGTGCTGTCACAGAGCCCCACCACAGTGAAGGTGGAGGTGAGGAAGTGGAACAGGGTTTGAACTCGTCACAAAAGGGTTTTGAAGTGACTTGTCTCATTTCAGCTTGCTGTACCTCATTGTCCTGCAAGCCCAAAACATTTTAAAAAGCAGAACAATTCAGAATGGGTTTGAAAGCCAAGTATTGCTGCCTCCCACTCACTTTAGCCAGTGTTCACCTGTGTTTATGATAAAAGAGCCAAACAGTATGACTTGGGAAAGAATACTCGTTAACATCTTCCACAGAGGCAGAGCTCAATGGTATAAACATTTCAAGCTTCAGCAAACCAACTGCTCCAAATTGATGTCTTCAGATCCACGTCAGATGGCCAAAACAAACTCTGCTGCTTCAGGTACAAAGGTGAAGTCTCAGCTGCCAGCTACCACTAGGCA
This sequence comes from Melanerpes formicivorus, assembly GCF_026170545.1. Lineage (NCBI taxonomy): Eukaryota > Metazoa > Chordata > Aves > Piciformes > Picidae > Melanerpes > Melanerpes formicivorus. The sequence goes on along the minus strand of NW_027142356.1, from coordinate 8,877,083 downwards.
CATCAGTCAACATAAGCTGACCCCAGAAAAGAAATTGCTCTAAATTAGAAAACTTCTGGCTGCTAGGTCAGACATCAGCATCTCCAGCCCACCTACTCTATAAACTTGAGTTACATGTCTAATAAACGAGGTCTTTAAAAATTCTCACCAGATCTTCATCCACAAAAGAAATGTTGTTCTAACAAGTCTCTGCAAATGCTTACCAGCGGTTTCTGAGGCCATTCGAGGGATAGAAAGGGGAACAACTGCTGTCATCCTTTGCACTTCCATAATGGTTGCCTCCGTGAAGGGCATTTGAGCCTTGTAGGTAAGAGAGGGAACTTTGTCACGTCCCAGAACTGCTTCAATTTCTGCTTGAACCTTCTCTATTCAAAGGGAATAAGAAAAACAGAAAAAGAGGCACAGTATGTGAGAAGACATCATCTTACTTTCACTTGCCAACACTTCATTGTTTACCTAGATTTGACAAAAATTACTACATATAACCATGCCAAGATAAGCCTTAAGAATAAAACAACCAAGTGCAATCTTGACAACTGTCAAGAATAAAGTTACTGAGATGACAGACATTGCTAGCACTTGTGTACTGGAAAAGTGCAGGAAGAGTTCTGTTCCAGTTCCAAATGTATTCATAATCCCAGTTTAGAGGTTTAACTACACAGTGATGTGAATGGTGAAAACAAGCTTCTGGCCTGCATTAAAAAAATTAAGAAAAAGAGACTACAGGCTGTGTGTGTCCCATGTGGCCTCTGTCCCTGGAAATATCCAGTTCTCAGAACTGGGAAAGGTGGTGAAGTGTTCAGAAAGCCTGCCATGCAGTTGCTTCAGATACTTCATTCTGGAACAAAAATTCTTGTGCTGTTATCTCAAGTGTTGAAGCCATTTATTTTGCTGCTTCCTACTTTCTATTCTCAGAAACCAAAACTCAGCTAGTTCCCAGTTCCTTCCCCAACAAAGAACTTCTGCAAAGGAAAACCAAAAACTAATGAGCTTCTCTCTCCTCAAATTCATGTGAGGCACAAAGCATCAAAATATTTCTTTGCTCCTTCCATGTCACTAAAGGCTCAGCATACAATTAATGCTCTTTGTGGAAGTTTCCACGATGCAAGATTTGCTTTACCCACATAGAGAATGACACACCTTTTCTTTCACCTAACTTGGAATCAGGCTGCACAAAAAGACAATCTTGAAAGACACAACTTAAAAAATGAATCATTAATGAAAAAAGTCAGTTTTTAGCCTCGATACCCTGAATACAGTGTGGTTGTCCTGCTTGCCTTTTTCCAAGACTCAGAATCCAGGCTGCTCATATTCCAAGTTTCTTTTTTCTTTTCTCTTCTTAGTACTGATTCAAGAGTAAATAAAAGCTCAATGCAAAAAAGTTTCTGTTTTCAGAGGAGCATTTGGAAATACCACGATATGTGTTCAACAAACATTTGCTGCCGCCTACTGGGTTAGCCAGGAAAACAAGTTCTTACATGAGGAACACAGAGTGCAAAAATACCTCAGTAACAACAGATTTGGTGTGGCTCTTGTTTGCCTCCTCTGTGGGATTTTGCTGCTTTTTAAATGACCTGTTATAGCCCTGTATTCAGAGATGCACAGCCACAGTAATTTACATTAGTAAAGTTTTCAACATTAAAAATAATAATAAAGAATGGAGACTGTCTCATGCCAAGCATCACACCAGCTTTATATCCTGAATAACATTTCTTCAAAGTTTGTACTGACATGTGGAGCTACAGAGAAAGCCATCAATCACATCACCAATTGCAAAAATATAGACTTCAAGAGCTCTCTGCTACAACATGGTATTCAAACAGCTTCAGTGCATTTCATGCATTTAAAAATCCCACAGATCTTGAGAAATTAAGGACTAAAACCAAGTGAGGGAACAGACCACACCAAACACACGCCATTGCTTCCCTATATGCACCCTCACACACAGTCATGCACTCTCACACTCCTGTCCCCTGTGAAAAGCAAAATTGTCTTCCATGAACAAATAGATTCTTTCTGATTTTTCCCCTGGTAGCATTTCATGTGCCTTTCCATGTCTGTAATATTTGCTGCTGCTAAAATTCATGCAGTTCAAGTACTTCCTGGATAAAAAGAGGCCCACATATGACTCTCAGGCAATCAGGACACATAAGGAATGGGATACTAGAAGGAAGAGAATGACCCTCCACAACTAAGTGATACACTCTGGGACTGGGCTGAAGTGCATGTACACTAATGCATGAAGCATGGGCAACAAACAAGAGGAGCTGGAAGCCTTGCTGCAGCAGGAAAGTTATGATGTAGTTGCCATCACAGAGACGTGGTGGGACGACTCACATGATTGGAGTGCTGCAGTTGATGGCTACAGACTCTTCAGGAGAGACAGGCAAGGAAGAAGGGGTGGAGGGGTGGCCCTGTACATCAGGGAGGCACTAGATGCCATTGAGACGGAGATTAGGGACGATCGGGTTGAGTGCCTCTGGGTAAGAATTAGAGGGAAGGCCAACAGGGCTGACATCCTGGTTGGAGCCTGTTATAGACCACCCAACCAGGAGGAGGATGTTGATGAGTCATTCTATAGGCAGCTTAAGGCTGTCTCAAGATCGCCTGACCTTGTTCTCATGGGTGACTTCAACTTGCCTGATATCTGCTGGGATCTTAACATAGCAGAGAAGTGGCAATCTAGGAGGTTCTTAGAATGCATGGAGGACAGCTTCTTATCCCAGGTGCTCCGAGAGCCTACCAGGGGCAAGGCTATGCTTGACCTCCTCTTCACCAATAGGGAAGGGTTGGTGGGTGATGTGGTGGTTGGAGGGTGCTTAGGGGCCAGTGACCACGAGATAATTGAATTCTCATTATTTGGTCAAGCCAAGAGGGGCGGCAAGAAGACCTCCACTCTGGATTTCCGGAGGGCGGACTTCAGGCTACTCAAGGAACTAATTCAGAGGGTTCCTTGGGATAAAGCCCTTAAAAACAAAGGGGTCCAGGAGAGCTGGTCCTACTTCAAGGAAGAACTGTTGAAGGCTCAGGGACAGGCTGTGCCAGTGTGCCAGAAGATGAGCTGCCAGGGCAGACGGCCAGCCTGGATGGTTCATGAACTTTTAATGGAACTAAGGGAAAAAAAGAGGGTGTATCACCTTTGGAAGAGAGGGGAGGCAACCCGTGAAAAATTTAAGGATGTTGCTAGGTCTTGCAGGAAGAAAATTAGGGTGGCAAAAGCGCATTTGGAGCTTAGTCTGGCCTCTGCTGTGAAGGACAACAAAAAGTCCTTCTATAAATACATTAATAGCAAGAGGAAGGGCAGAGACAACCTCCACTCCTTGGTGGACACGGAGGGGAACGTTGTGATAAGGGATGAGGAAAAGGCAGAGATACTTAACACCTTCTTTGCCTCAATTTTTACTAGCAGGACAGAATGTCTTCCAGACAGCTGGCCTCCAGAGCTGGCAGAAGGAGCCAGGGAGCAGCATAGTTTTCCACTGTTCCAAAATGGGGTAGTAGGTGATCTGCTCAGCCACCTGGATCCCCACAAGTCCATGGGAGCAGATGGGATCCATCCTAGGGTGTTGAGGGAGCTGTCAGAGGAGCTGGCCAAGCCGCTCTCCATCGTTTTTCAGCAGTCCTGGCTCACTGGAGATGTCCCAGAGGACTGGAAGCTGGCCAACGTGGTGCCCATCCACAAGAAGGGCCGGTTAGATGAGCCAGGGAATTATAGGCCTGTCAGCCTGACCTCAGTGCCAGGCAAGATCATGGAACAGGTCATCCTGAGTACATTAACACAGCACTTAGAGGATGGCCAAGGGATCAGGCCCAGCCAACATGGATTTAGGAAGGGCAGGTCCTGCCTGACCAACCTGATCTCCTTCTATGATCAGGTGATCCGCCTGGTGGATGTGGGGAAGCCTGTGGATGTAGTTTACCTGGACCTCAGCAAGGCCTTTGACACCGTCCCCCATAGCAAACTCCTGGCCAAGCTGTCAGCCTATGGCTTGGACAGCAGCACTCTGAGCTGGGTTAGGAACTGGCTGGATGGCCGAACCCAGAGAGTGGTGGTGAATGGTGCCACATCCAGCTGGCGGCCAGTCACTAGTGGAGTCCCCCAGGGATCAGTGCTGGGCCCCATCCTCTTTAACATCTTTATTGATGATCTGGATGAGGGCATTGAGTCGATCATCAGTAAATTTGCTGATGACACCAAGCTGGGGACAGGAGTTGATCTGCTAGAGGGTAGAGAGGCTCTGCAGAGAGACCTCGACAGGCTGGACAGATGGGCAGAGTCCAACGGCATGAGATTTAATGCATCCAAGTGCCGGGTTCTGCACATTGGCCACAACAACCCCATGCAGTGCTACAGGCTGGGGTCAGAGTGGCTGGAGAGCAGCCAGGCAGAGAGGGACCTGGGGGTGCTGGTTGATGGTAGGCTGAACATGAGCCTGCAGTGTGCCCAGGCAGCCAAGAGGGCCAATGGCATCCTGGCCTGCATTAAGAACAGTGTGGCCAGCAGGAGCAGGGAGGTCATTCTGCCCCTGTACACTGCACTGGTTAGGCCACACCTCGAGTACTGTGTCCAGTTCTGGGCCCCTCAGTTTAGGAAGGATGTTGACTTGCTGGAACGAGTCCAGAGAAGGGCAACAAAGTTGGTGAGGGGCTTGGAACACAAGCCCTATGAGGAGAGGCTGAGGGAGCTGGGGCTGCTTAGCCTGGAGAGGAGGAGACTCAGGGGTGACCTTATTGCTCTCTACAACTACCTGAAGGGGGGTTGTAAACAGGCAGAGGTTGGTCTCTTCTCCCAGGCAGCCAGCACCAGAACAAGAGGACACAGTCTGAGGCTGCGCCAGGGGAAGTTCAGGCTGGAGGTCAGGAGGAAGTTTTACACAGAGAGAGTGATTGCCCATTGGAATGGACTGCCCGGGGAGGTGGTGGAGTCGCCGTCATTGGAGGTGTTCATGAGGAGACTTGACTTGACTTGGTTACATGGGTTAGTTGATTAGGTGGTGTTGGGTGATAGGTTGGACGTGATGATCTTGAAGGTCTCTTCCAACCTGGTTTATTCTATTCTATTCTACTTAGCTTATTTATATTATTTGACTACAGCCATGGCAAAGGCAAATCAGAGAGCAACAAGAGAACTGTTGGAAGTCAGCAGAAGAGAGAAAAATAAGTAGCAGATATGTATGGTACAATGCAGTAGGGAAGAGTTAATAAAATCCCAAACACAAAAATCTTATGCATCTCAAAATGTATCTGATTTATCTAACTTGCATATCAAGTCAAGCAGTGGCAACACACAACCATTACAAATAGAAGAATAAGTCTATGCAATAGAATTTTACTTTGTCCTTGGTGGACTCTCTCTCCTGTTTACCGAACTGATGCCCTAATTTGCAATCTTTGCTCAGCAGTTTGGTTATTCTGTGCAACAAACTATGATCTTGACCTATTTAAAGAAATTATTGAAGACAGGTGTGTTCTGTAAACAACTATCTGTTTGCTTACTTGCAAAGCAGCTGTGGCACGTGAACATCTCGTAATCTCAAATACCTGACAAACAATATTCCAGGACTGATGGGGAGAGGGCCTTGCAGCGATGCTGACCAGCTGATGTCATGGATTTGTGTAAGTCCTATTTGCTTAAGCCATCTCAAATTTGATCTTCTACAGCGGGTGGTGTTTTACTTTCCCAGACTCAAAAACCTCCCTGCTCAGGAAGGCATAAAAGCAGACCCTACCCTTACATATTTCACATCCCTTGTACCACTACTACAGGCCTGAAATGCCACAATTGACCTTTTATGGTCAGGTTCCCTGGAACTGCTCAGGAAAGATAAAAGTTGTCCCCGAACAGAAGAAATGCATAGACTAAAAGGCCATTCAGATACTTAATACACAGCACCAAACTAGAGATCATCACAGCAGAGCAGGATAGAGAATGTCCTGTTAGATATCAACCTTTCAAGTTGCACATACTCTCGTACTGTTTGCACCCCAAAAGACTTCTCTACCATCACTGCTTCTGTTTTCGAACATTCATCTAGAGCTTTACAGTCTGGAATAAAACGCCTGCAATAAAACCAGTCTTACCTTGTACTTCTGGGTAGAGAGACATGTAGAGCAGACACCACAGTAAGGTGTTGGAAGTAGTGTCTGTGCCTGCGATGAAGAGGTCACCAATGATGAAAAACAGGTAGTCTTCATTAAAACTGCTCTCTTTGTTTTTCTTTTCCTCTTCTGCATGGATGAAGTACATATCAATGAAGTCCCTGGGATGTGCTGCATCCAGTGTATCCCTGTGCTGTGCAATGATTTTCTTTAGGAAAGCTGTAATATCTAATTCTGTTTTCCTAAGCTCCCAGAAAGGTCCAAAGGGAAGGTAGTACAACCAAGGGCAGATATTGACCAGCATCATGTAGCTGTTCACGCTCAGCTCCAGTGCACGGGCCATGTTCTTCAGCATCGTCTTGAACTCATCATCTTCATAGTTAAACCTCTTGCCAAAGGCCATGGAGCAGATGACATTGGACACTGCGTTGCGAATGATGGGAAAGGGATTAAATGAATTATTTCCATGCTTCAGCATTTCCTCTTTTATAAACTTCAGCTCCTCGATGATTTTAGGCTCTAAGCTGTGTCTTCCTACTCCAAAATGACGCAGTGTTGAGAGAGAGAACTTCCTCTGTTGCTTCCAGATAGGGCCATAAGGTGCAAAAATGACACCTGGAGGAGAAAGAGTTTGAAACCAAAATGCTGTATTGTCAAGAAGAAATTGTTAGACAGGGCCTGCAACTCAAGAGCGAGAAAAGAAGGAAATGATACATGGCAAACATATCCCAAGCACTGAGCTAGGAGCTACAGGAAGAACAATAAGGTTCTTTTTAACAGATATGGAATAGGAGGAACAGGACTTCCCAATCAAGCGAAATTACTCTAATAGATACACTCACAGTTCTCTAAGTCTTTGCAATACACTAACAGATGCAGAAAGCATACTGCAAGTGCTTTATAATAAATGGTAACAGTTCTGCAGGAACTCTTACTCTGGGACAAGTCAGCCTTTTCTCCTCAAAGTCCTGAGACACAAATTCCTTCACCAAGGCAGAACAGAATATATTAAAATACAAACTGGTTTGCAGGGCTTTTTCCCCCCTTCATGTTGCACAAACTTCAGTATCATTTGTGCATCTACCTATTCCTGCTACAAACAAGGTTTTTCTTTAGCTAATACTCAAAACACAGGATACACATGCTGCAAACAAACTGGTAAGGTGAGGATAGATTCAGAGACACTTGGCAAAAGCCTACCTGATTTGTATCTCAAGAGTTTTGATGCCTCCAGGCACGTGTTCTGCATGACTGTGTTATAATGAAACACCACTGAAATTAAATCCTTTTGTTTCAACTATAAAGACTGCTTGCTTACAAACAGAAACACCTCTGTATTTGAATTAACAGACCACACACCAAAGGTACCACAGGACAACAAAATACACAACCTGCTATTTCTGAGGTTTAATATTTTCATGGTTAACCTAAGGAAAGTTAAAGTCATCAAAACACAGAGTAGTTCTGCTTTCATTCCTCCAGTAAAATGACACTGCATCTGGGTTCTTTTCTGGAAATAAAAAGGTACTTTATAAAAGTAACAGCAATTCTTCTGCCAAGTGCAAAGCTTAACGTTAAATTTAACAGGAAGAGAAACGGCCACAAGAAACTAGAATAGCAAGATGGACCATTAGAATAGAAAGATGGACCATCCTTATCATTACCTACATTTTTATTACAACTTACTGTTCATAGCCCCTATTTCAAAAAGAAAAATAAATAATAGATCTATAGCTAGAAACAGGAATCTCTAGATGTGTAAATGAGGTAGCTGCAGCACTCAGAAGGGTCTGCAATCCCATGTGTAACATAGCTGGGAAGATTTCTAGACAGATTTTCTGATTACATTATTTACCCATAGCAGTAACAAACCCATGACCTAGTTCCAAAGGCCCTGAACAAAATAAGCAGAACATCATAAAGAGTCAGAACAATCTAAGAATCAGCTGAACTTCATCTTCTCTGCACGAAGACATTCCTTAGGAAATTTATTCAAATGTCTGCTCCTTGACACTTTAAACACAGAACCAAAACTTACTCAGAATCCCTTTCTCAAGTAATGTTTGCTGGTAGCACTAGTGTCCTCAAATAGGGCAGGTGAAAGAACAGGGTTATTTAGAGCTGAACTTGGTCAAGCTCACGTAAGCAACACAACAGCTTGGTTAAGTTTTATGGACAACTAGGCAACCCTCATGTAAGAGTCTTGGGGCCTGAAGGCAGATATGGTGACCTTTCAGATAAAAAAAAAACACCTAAATGTGAAGCAATGTCACATCCCTATTGCAAAGAACAAGAAACACAGAATTCACTGCATTCAAGGAAACGGCAATTCACCATAAGCCTGAACACCTGTTACAGCACCACTAATTTAATGTTTAATTACTCTTTCCCTTTTCTCCCACAGTCCTTGCTAAATGATAAATGTACTGATCTAAAAATATTCATGCACTGTAACAACAAACACACACCAGTAAGATCTGTCTCAGACCAGTATCATTACACCAGCATCATTAATATTTTCCCTTTTTTTAATCCTTTAAACCAATTACAGCAATGGTATCCAATTGTTTTCTAACACAGTGTCTAGGTCCCTTACTTCTTATCTTTACTGGGGTAATTCTGACACAGTAGAAAAAATGAGGAAAAATGTTTCAGGCACTTAAGTAATAGATTTCTCTGGCTTCAGGAAAACAGAAAGACAAACAAGTTTCACAACAATTAGCACACTACAAGTCTGCTGGGCTAATGTTCCTAAACCTGCGATGGACTTAAAAGCTAAACATGAAGAAATTCTGTCAAGAGGCCATCACGTGTTTGACCTCTCTGTGACCTTTTTTTGTGAACGCTAATGAACTCTGCTTTGACCTACTAAAAGAAGAGAGAAAATATGCTCAGCAGGTTTTCATGATTCAGCATCGGACTTAGCAGTTAGATAATGGCTGGGGCTTGATGATCTTAAACTCTATGATTTTGGGAAGCTGAGTAATACACCTGCAAACATCTCAGCAACAGTAACCCTCCTGCAGGCAGCAGAGGCTGGGCAGCTATGGGCCATCACAGAAGACTGCTCCCAGCCATCATTACTTTGGAAAGAACTGAGGAGGCAGGCAATTACTCCATGCTGTTGCCAGTGTTCCAATTTTCTTGTCCTAATATAACTAAAACTAGAAAGGCCATGGGTTCCTGAAGTCCCTGCACAAACACCACTCCTTTTCCTGTAAAATAAAAAAAGATAAAGGGATCAGGCATTTCGGTCATCATGAGGTCATCTGTCATGTGCATCTCAGCCCTGTGGAGTTCACAGGGATGCTACATATTCACCTAAAGGTAGGACGAGTATCTCCCCGTATGCATTCTGTCACCAGCAGCTCAAAGGACGAGCACGATCAGCAAAAAGCAAGCAGATGGTTCAAGTCTGCAACTCACAACAGTCATTTAAACGTTCCAGCAAAGCTGCCACAAAACCGAACGGCTCCTGCTGGATGCTTTTCCTCTCCCTAGCAACTCATGCAGACGGTGTCAGCTCGCCCAAGCCGGACCCACCGCGACGGCGGCTCCCACCTGCCGGGCCCCTCAGCAGCCGCCCCCGGGGGTCCTTACCCTTCTTGTGAGTGATCATGACGACAATGGGGACGGAGGGCCGGTCGCTGAACACCTCTGCCTTTTGTACCAGCGCCTCCCGCACCGCCTCGAAGGTGTTGAGGACGATGACGGGCCAGCTGCCCACGAAGAGCCGGAAAACGCTGCCGTACATCTTGGTGAGGCCGGTGAGGAAGACGTGCGGGGAGAAGGCGGGGGAGCCCCGCTCGCCGTCCGGTACCTCCACCGCCCATCTCCTTAGCAGCGGCGGCGGCAGCAGGGCGAAGCCAAAGTTACCCACCAGCGGCCAGGGCGCCGGGCCCGGCGGCAGCCCCGACAGCGCCCGCGGCCGCCGCAGCAGCCAGTAGCAGCCCAGCCAGCACAAGGCCACTAGCAGCAGCTCGGTGGCCGTAGGGGCCCTCAGCAGCCAAGGCAATTCAACCATCCCTTCAGGCAGCCTGCGCTGGCGCCTCGCCGCTGAGCCCCGGCTCTCCTCCTCCTCTCCCCGCCCCGTCCTCGCCCCCAACCCGGCGCGTAGCAGCTTAAAATGGCGGGGGCGGGCGGGAGGCGAGGCCTGCTTGGCGCCCTGACCCTGTCCCCGCCGCAGTGTGGGCGGGTAGCGGTCCGCCCCGCGGCCGGGCTCCGCCGGCAGGCTGCAGATAACGGGGAAGGCAGAGAGAAGGGAGCTCGGAAGGTTTTCATCCGCCAGCGCCAGCAGCACAGCACTCAACACCCCAAAACAATGCAAGACTGGGTCTGCAGGGACGCAGTGAATGAAGGGGCTGTTCTTTGGTGCTGGTTTTATTTTTGTGTTTTGTTTGGAGGTTTTGATTTAATGTATTGGGGGGAAGGGGTGTTTCATTTGTGTTTTGTGGAGGTGGATATTGTTTTGCTGGGGGGGGGGAATTTGTTGGTCTTAAGGGGGGTTCCAAAATTCTCTTGACCAGATCTGGACAGTGGGAAAAAAAATTACTTCCTGTCCCAGGTCTGGTTGTAGTGGGGTTTAGACAGAAAGCAGAGGGAGGGTCCTTCTTTCTCTTCCCAAATTTTGTCTTCAATTACTAACCTGTGATACCATCCCAGCTTTAGGCTAAGTAGCTGCTTGGCAGATGCAGGACTGCACAGGGGCTCCTCAGAGCTGGACCTGAATGTCACTGGGAAGACAGCTTAGTTGTTCTTCCTCATTAAAAAATAAGCAACTCGTTTCCAGGGTAACTTTCTCCTCCTCATGAAATACACTTTGCTGCACCTTCGACTTAATCAACATCTCAAATGTTTAGGAATTGAATAGTGAAAAATGCTCCTGCATGGTCTTTCAAACCATTTACTGTGAAGTGTTTGAGTAAGGACTCTTGATACTCCTTTAGTAAAAAGGAGAAAGACTGTTGGCATAACGCAAGAACAGCATCTTTAATGTATGCTCCAGAAGTTAAAAATGCAAACAACAAGGCGTGCTTACCTTTTTAAAAAGAATGTTTGTTTTTCTTTTAACAAATAGTTGAACATTCAAGTAAAGGTAGTGACAAATGCCTCTTGCAAGAGTGGCTGTAATACATTAAAAAAGTTTTATTGCAATTATACAGACGTTACAGACATTTTAGAAATACATGAAGCTTCAAATGGTCAAGATCAGTTTTCTTCTATGCAATTAAGGCAACTGGATGCAATGGCTCTCTAATATAAATAGCAAATAGGTATTTACTAGCCATGGATTAAAGTAGAAAAAACCCAAGATCACAGATTTAAATTGGTAAAACAGAATGCAGCTTCATTTTATCTGTATTTGGTAGAAATCTGGTAGCGAATTACAATGTACCAAATAAAATGTATCTATTAGAAAAATACAGAAAAAAGCATCTGAAAGCTTGTCTGGACCAGAGATATTTCAAATTGGAATCTCAAGGAAAGTTTAAATTCTGCAGTCTCAAAAACAGCTGAAACGTTACTGGGTTTGTGTATCCTCTTTATGGAACAGTAATCTAGTCTCACTTCCTCAGTGTAGTTGAGAAGCAGCAGTAGATAAAACCGAATTCTCTCACCACATCCCTATGCAATTGAAAGATCGCCTTCAGGAGCACATGGCCAACACTAGGTTGCCAAGAGATCATTCATTAATTCTATGAAAGTAGTTTTATTTTGCTTAAAACTGATGTGAAATTTAAACTTTGCACAACATGTTAAATGGATGCTTCTACTCAAAAACACTAACATTTTTTCCAACATTAGTTTTTCCAATTAGAACCAAATATCTTACTTTTAAAGCATAAAATTAAGAGCAAAATATAACCAAGTACTTCACTAATATTTTGTATAACCCAAAATAACTACATAAACAAGATTTAACACTATGATGCTTTCCTTGGAAATCATCCCTCCTCAGTCCTACTATTGGTGTAACAAACCTCATCCCCATTTAATTCTGCACGTAAGGAAAATCCACTCCTCAACCTCTTTTGCCAAAAATTGAGTAATCCAAGCATTTGAGGACTCTCAATCGAAAAAAAATTCTCCATGAAACAAAAAACCCTCCCAGAGCAAAGATGCATTACAACATGTGTTTTTTAAAAACTACTAGTTCAAATGAACTCGTTTTTCTTTAAAGATAACCAGGTTACAGAGTTAAGGCCCAAGCAGAAACATTGGAAGTTTAACTAACAATGAACTCTCAAAAGCAATGTAATATTCCTGTCTGAAACTTTCTCCCAACCTTTGAATCCTATAAACACAACTGTTCACCAGTTATATCATTAAGTTGGCACTCATTGTCTTGAGGTATGGGCTGTGGTTTTACGTTTTGCTTAAGCTTCCAGGCAGCCTTTTTGTTTTTATTTCCAACCTAAGTTATACTGTGGCACTGTGATTTCCACAGGGACTTTGTTTTACAACAACATTCTCCTTCTCCAAAGAATATTGAAAATATTTGAAAGTTCTGAGTTGGGCTAGTGCAGTGACAATCAGTCATGCTTCTGTAACACATCAGCAGATAAGGCTAAAAACTTGCTCTCAGTCAAGTGCATGTCACAAGCTTGCAAAGGTTTTGGGTTTGCAGGGCATTTAAACGTGCAGCTATTTATCTCTGTTTCTATTTCTGTCAATATTGTATTTGGGTTTGGTCAATTAAAAGACAACCTGTTTTCTCTGAAGCATCTAGCAGTTAAAAGACAGGAAAGTTGTGTTTCAACATGGCTTAAACTCTTATGGATGACTCTGTTCTATTTTTGGATTTTCCAACTATTCTACTATTAAGGTCAGCACTGAGACCAGCAGCAAGACAATACAGACTGCTGTTACTAGACTACCCACCTTTACCCAACCAGAAACCCAGCCAACCCTGTTTTTATGACGATGGATTTGCTTCTGCTTTAAGTTACTCTAGACGTAGAATACTCTGCACAGATGCAGAAGTTCAGTAAAATAGATCTTAGAGAAGCTATTTATTAAGTACTAGGTCCAAGTGATTGAAGACAACTTATTTCAGTACATGAAAGGTAGCAGCTTTGTGACCAAAACTTCTGGGTGTAACTACTTTAGAGCAGGGGAAGTGTGCCACAGTATTCCAGACTACACCTTTGCGCATGCCCTCTGTTCACTCACCAGTGCACCTGGATACAGCACCCACCCTGCATGTTCACTTGTCCACATCAGGAGCATCATATTTATTCTGGAGTTGACTATAGCAGGATTTATAGGCAGATGATTTTACAACTGCAAGTTGAAAGTAAGGGCCTTTAACAAGAACTAAAAATGCTTCTCAATGATTTGGAAGTGTGCTGTCCTTCATTGTTCACAACAAAATCATAACCAAAGTGGAGGGCAAGGCAACAGGAAGGATAAAATGTTTTTTCCATCTTAAAAGGAAGGGGTTTGTGAAACTTTAAAACAAAGCTAGAAAATTACTTCACTGTTTCACAATCTAAACAATCCTAGTTTAAGGCTCTTTCACATGTTTTTATGATGTTCTTGGAATTGCCCTGAGAAGTCTGTCAAGTTTCACTTCTGTTCTTTTGTCATGGGTATGCGGTCACATTCTTTCACAAGTTAGTTCATCTGAAATTTCATCAGAAGATGGAACTCCATTGCATAATCAATGTGCTCCTAATGCAGTTTTGTCCATTTCACATTCCCTCTCTGCCTCCAAGGCTTTATCAATGATGACAAAGATTTTTTTAATTAACTTAGCTGATGCCTTAAATGCTACCTAATACAATTCTTACATTTTAGATCAAGTTTCAGAAGATTAAGTCTCCTAAGCATGTATGAAAACTTAATGTTGGACTGGTAGGCTAGACCATACACATTCCTAACATTTTCCTGCATTAAAAATACTTACTGTGATATTTTGCAGGTTTTACATAGAACAGAAGGGTCATGTTTATGTAAAAGGCATCTGGAACAGGCTTAAAAATAGAGAAATTTTGCTTTATTGAAAAAGTGTCACAACAGCTTTCCTTAACGTTCATGGGTAAGAAGAAAACAACCAGCTCTTGACAGTTTTAAGGAAATCATTAGCACCATAAATGGATAGAGGGTTTTGATTTTTAAAGGGGTGTGTGGCCCTGTAAGTAGCCCAACAAAGTATTGCATTTTATTGCACACAGGCTGACCACAAAGTTTCAACTTGTATGTGCTGAGTAAACCACATTAGACAAATTCTTTAACACATTTTTTTACCAAATTCATGGTCATCAGTGCAAGTGATTAAGACAGATAGCACCTCTGGAGATAAAAAGCTACAAGATGCTCACGTTATTGCTTTTCCTAAAGTACAGCTAGTGCAATATACATTGTTTTTACACAGTGAACAGACTGCAGTGTCTTACCAATCACAACTCTAGTATCCCAGGGCATGCAGCAAACCACAGCACTCATTTGTCATCCACTTCACCAAAAGAGCTCTAGAGAGCATCATCCTGAAAATTTGCAAAATAAAAGCCAACTCTTGCTAGTTCTGAGCAGTTTATGTAAAAATGAGGCCCAGCTTGCAAACATTAGTAGAACCTGCAGCACAGAAGGTCTTTAAGTAGCGCCTTTTGCTACTGCAGTGTTAATGCTGTACAGCATTTGCAGAACTGGCCCTTAAGGCTGTGAAAGAGGCCATATATTAGATCCTTATTGTGCAAGCATTACAACATTCCTCTATTACCATCTAGGGTTCCTCAGCAGCCAACCACTTTTCTCTAGGTTGGGCATTTTGCTTCAATTATTGCACAGAAATACAGCAACCTAGGCAAAAATCACACAAGAAAGGTTGTGAACTTGATGAGGATGAAGCCATATTGCAGTTAGATGTGACATCCTGCACTGGTTTTACAGAAGTCCTCAGAGCTGTTCTTAAAGACAAGCAAAACATGAGGACCAGAGCCATCAAACCATAGTTTCCTTCAGGTTCCTAGGCGTGACCCTGGCCCCACAAAACTGCCAGAATTTGTCTTGTTCACATTGCATCCATGCTCTCCTCAATCAGGAAAACCACCACAAATTAACTAAACATTTAAAGGTCAAGAACTGATTCCTGAGATAAAAAGTAAACCCTAGGATGTTACATTTTGTACGTGAAAGTAATTTCAAGTTTCAAATTACACGAAGATGTATCTCATGAGAAGACTTTTACCCTTTGGTGTTAAATTTTGGAGCCTTCTCAAACACAAATCCTACTCTTCTGTATGGAGATGCTTAGAAAAGATAGTTAATAGAAGCAGTTAAAAGACAGGAGCCCAAAGCAGCCTAGGCGAACCAACTATGAAAAATATTGGAATGCAAAACCATTTTTTACTGAAGTAACAAAGTTACTCAAAATATAAGAGGGGCTGGAATTTAGCAATATTATTTGAAGTCCAGATATAAATACTTCACTGGCAGAGGTAAAAGAACACCAGGAGATAAATTTCCTACATGTCCTCTCAGCATTCCTTCCACTTCTAATTAAAACCATCAATAATAATTATTTGAAAAGCAAACAAACCTACTCATTTTAAATGCAACCCACGTGCTTGAGGTAACAGCAGATTATAGACTGTGTCATATCAGAACACAGCACTTCAATGACTGGTTTTACAGTGATGTCTTTTCGCAGCCCCTGTTTTCTTATTTGTGAGTGAGCATCACTACATTTTTTAGCTCTTGCCACCTTTGGAACTGTGCCCTTGGTCAGACAGGAGCTAAAAAGGACAAGCAAAGGTAGCTCACAGCTGGTTACCATGCAAGTACACCATAATTTACATTCCCAAAGAAGCTTGCCTTGTATGTGGCATCTTATGCATATACCAGAGAGAGACATGCATGTGTGCATGGTGCCTGGTTCCCCAGCTTCAGACTAGTCCCTGACCACTTCTAATTAAAAAGCAAAAAAAGTGAAGCCAGAAGTCAAGATCAAACACATTTTAGCAAAGTTATGTTAAAATTGGTCTCAACTGACAAAGGAAATTCTTCCTTAAGTTTTTGCTGTTTCATAAAAGCTAACCTCCTCAACACCTTATTATGCAAAGGTCAGACAGAAGCTTAAGCTGATTATATTGACATAGCTTGAAAGAAGAGTATTTCTGCTAGAAAAACTCTAAAAACACTTTAGGCACTGTATACAATAGATGTACTTTTTCCCCCTCCCCATTGTTGTTTACCAGAACTAAGAACAGTAACAGGAACTAAAGGACAAAAAACCTGCACTCATCCAGAGGAAGGCCTGGCCCAACCAGTACAGAATCATTTGGAAAAGACTGTACAATTTGAACTCCAAAAGTCACAAACTTCTTCCAACAAGAAGTGGTCTGCCCTCTTCTCTCTTGGTTGCATCTTTTAAGTTAAAGGTTAGCCCACAGCGAATAGCCATCGAAAACTTCTCATAATATTTGCTAAACACCAGGTCCTTAGGAATTAAAATATTTTCATGGAAAACAAGTCAAATCTTCCTAAGTTTTTAAGCACCTTCACCAAGAGAGAAGGAATTCTCAACATTACTATTTTTATATACATTCTAGAGACTGCACAATATTGTCACTTCATCTTAAAAGATCACTGATTCTAAATGTTTTGTTAGGAAAGCTTACATACCCACAAAAAAAGGCTCAAAACTAGAACCTTCTGCTACAATATTTAAGTTTCAGGCTGCACTTAGCCTGAAATTCTGATATGCTGCTTTCTAGGTTAATAAGATTTAATCAAATGGCAAAATCCATGGCAACTCGAGCCAATCAGAAAGTGCTTCAGTATGTGTTAAGCACTGCAGCACTTGATTCTTGTTTTAGAAACTATTAGAGACAGGTTGGAGGAGCAGCTTATGCAAATTTGCTAACTATTTAAATATTTTAAAATCTCCAAGGATCTCTCACTGACTTGGGTTTTATTTTTATAGTGCAAGTTATGGATGAGAACCTGCACAGTCTGCAGCAGACATCTGTACTGTAGAACCAAGTGCTTAATACTGCCTGTTTCCTTAGAGGGTTTTTGGCAGCACTATTGCACATAATTTAATGCTACATTACTTAAGTTAGGTGCAGTTTTAGCTGAGTTTCATGTAAAAACCAAGATAATGATCACCATCTAATCCCATGTTTTCCTCTTCTTTTTCTTGCAAATACTAGAATAAAAGCCTATGTGTTCATCCTCAGTTTCTCAGCACAACTGTAATTTTTTTGGATCCTGGGATGCATCATGAACTAATATGTGAAGGCTAAGTTACAAACAAAGTTACTTCAGTGGCACAGTAAAGATTTTTTCTCACATGCACTTAAGCAGCTCATACTTGTCTCAATAGTGTCCCACAGAAGTGTTTATTTTTAAGGCCTGGTATAGAACACTCAATTCAGAAGTGTTCAATCTTAAAAGTGTCACTCTAAATTAGTGTGCCTGTAGAAGACTTCTATGTAAATCTAAATCACATATATGGTAAAAATATTAAGATAACAATGGAGCTTTACAGCTATTAAGTCTACAAGAAAGGAAAAATCATCGACTGGATGTGTTTTCAGAACTACTCCACGAATCTTCAAGATACTTGTTCAGTTTGGGGGGTTTTGTATTTAAAAAAAGCCAAATCAAAACCAACACCACCAAAAAATCCCAGCCAACCAACAACAATCACCACACAACTAAACTGCAGGAACAGTTCATTTAAATAAATGGAAACGCTTCACCCTTCACTGAAGTTAATGCATCTGGTCTCTAGAACTTTAAATTGTACTTCATATCCACTGTAAAGAGAAAAATAATTTGGATTAGTACCAGACAACTTAAGATAAATTGCCTATCCAGGGACTAATGATGGGAGAAAGCCAGAGTTCAAGCAGATTCTGATTTAAGACACAGATAAGTGGATTTGCAATAATCTGCTTAAGAGAATTCTCTCTCACATCTTAAAATACCTCTCAGTTCTATCTGTGTTACTGAGCTTCATTTCCCTCTTACATGAAGGCAGCACACTTAACATACAAATACAGCCTGCATTTTTTCTTTCCTTCTCTTCTACCTCCCTGTTTTTAAGGGGGGAAAAAATTCTAATACTAAAGGCCATAATATTTAGCACAGTTCTTTTTTGCTGCTACCCTACCTGCAGTTTTCTTTCCAACAGCAATGAATGACTAACATTTTGTACCACGTATGTCCACATGGGAGTGCTAAAGCACCTACCATAAAAACGTCCATTTTTATGTTCATCTCTCCTGGCACCAGAATTAAGCATCTGAAGCATGATCATGTAGCAGCACATTTCTTTAAATGCTGAAGATAACTTTTTAAGGGCAGGCTTAAATTTAGAGTAGGCATTTGAGAATGCTATAAAGCATTCAACAGCATCCAAGTCATAGCAATATACCAGGTGTACAAGTGCACTGCCTTTTAGTTTTGGTTTCTTTTTTTTTTTCCCTCTTTTCAAGTGCCTGTAAAGTTGACTTTGTAAATGCTCGTCAGGAGAGAAAAAGAGTATTTACAGACAGGTGCACCTCGTGTAACATCTTTTAGAAAAAAAGACTGAAACTCTAGGAAAAAAAGTTAGTGACATACTGCAAAACACGGTGTACACAGCCTAGATAAGGTACTAATCACTTCATTGTACACCTACATGAAGTTTAAGTTTCTCCTGTTCGTTTTAGCCACTGCAATCCTCTTCTTAGGAAGAAACCATGTCTTCAGCTTCATAGTGTTTAGATACAATGATCACCAAGTTCATTTTAAGAACAGTTTATGTACCACCTGCAGCTTGCAGTGGATAAACCACCACAGCAAACAAGTACTAGCATCTGTCATTACTTACCCCACTTCACCACCTTACATACAGGCCTAAGAAGTCTTTAAGTACATCTGCACCATCCAAGTTAGCAAAACCAACTTACAGCTATTGAAAGAGAGGTGGGGTTTTCTAATTAAACACATGTGCCATTTTGAGAGCTTTGATACGATGGAGAAAATGAAAGCACTTAAGGGAGGGCTGAGCTAGAACAAGAATCAAGTATTTTGATCAAGGGCTGCCATTTAAACTTTTCTTTTATATCATTAAAGGAGTTTCCAACAAATTCACCAGTAGAATGAAAGCCCACGCTGCCCAACAAAAGCATCAGCTTTACTTGGTTCTAGTTCATCATTCATTTTTTCCATCCAGAAATAAGTGCAAAAAACCCCCCCACAAACAAACCCAAAGATCTCATCCTGCATGAAGATAACCTACTTTGAGAATATTTTACAGAAATCCCACTGAGACATGGTGGTGCTTAGCCAAGACAGCTAATTGTCTGCATAGTGAAGTATTTATTATTCAGCCAGCAGATGAAAAGCACTGCTCAAGTTGCTTACTGGAGTGAGTTTCATCATGTTAATTTTCAAGGCATGGCTACCACTGATGAAAATAATTTAAATAAAAATAGTAGCACTCCAGGTGGCTAAACATGACCATACCCAAGGTATCACAAAGCTTAGGATTCACTTAAAAAACTTAAAATAAAATATATACCTCATGAAGCAGTGATATTTCATGGCAGATTTACAAGAGAGAATCTTGGGAACTGAACACATTTGTTTATATGATACAAAGGACTTTCATATAAATGTTTTGACACGGGCTTTTTAGCTGCTCCAGCAAGCACATGAAAACACCAGTATGCCCATGCACACAAAACTTCCCAGGGGCATGTTTTAACGTTCTAAAGAACCTCATTTTAAATAAAAACACCAAACATCAGGAGAATTTGGGGTTGCTTTTTTAGCTAAATTTTACGAAAGATGTATTGTAAGGAACATCGTTTATTGTATTACTTTTGATAATGCACAAAACTACTTGAAATGCAAATCAAGGATATCCTCAGGTACAAGTCATAGCAATTGATCCCCATAACTGGAAAAAAAAATAAATCACATCTGAATGCTCTGTATTGCATTTTGTAACCTCAACTGGATTTTTTAAAAACAATCTGTTCATATATAAACTGTGTTCACGCTTGTCAATCAGTTCAAAATATTCTTAAAATAAGCAGCACTTCTTTCATCTTAGCATCACTGCAACACAATGCAATTTTATCTTTGTCATCAGGTTTCACTGAAGATTTGGAAATAAAATGGACCTGCAGAAATTAATACAGAACACAAATGGTTAAACAAGGTATGCTAATTTTCTACTTCGCCTTCCCAACAATACAGAACAGTAAAACCGAACAAGAACCAGGTTAGTTTGGGTTTGTTACACGTTTGCTCCATGGTCGTTTCCCAAATTCTCAGCCAACTTGCTTGAGCAACCATTTTAGTTGGACTGAAACCCTGGGGGGAAAAAGTATTCTGCATATGAGTTCTACCACAGTGTCATTCAGTATGAAATGGGTCTAGGAAACAACTGAAGAAATGCTACTGTTGAAGGTATTTGCCTTGGCACTTTATTTTGAAGCTTAAGTCACAGAAATATGTGCCAACAAGTAAAAAAAGAAATTCAATGCAGAACTCTTAAGTTCCCAAGCAAACCTGCTACATAGTTTCAGCAGGAGATAGCTACTAAAATGTAAAAGTTTTTTAAATATAGCCCCATTTTGGACCTGGCCCTGCCTTCCTCAAGCAGGTGAGATCGTAGGACTTCTCCTGAATTAAGAACTGTCAGATCACTCTTTCCAGTAAGTAGCTTTGTTTAGTAGGAGGTGTTCAACTACACAGCAGCGTGTGCTTTTGTGTATGCAGGCACATACACTGATAGGCACTGGATAGCTGTATACACAAGGCCAAGCTGCAATGAAAGACTTAGAACCTCTGATCTTTCTTAACAATAAAATTTTTGGCTCCTTGAGCTCTAATGTTAGCAGCTATTTGTAATTTGCAGAGTCCTCATGTAGCACAACAGTTTAAATATAAAATTTCTAATAAAAATGTAAAAATTGGTATATAGTGGAATATATGGAAGATAATGATGGTAAGTAGCATTGTAGGGTCGTAAGATATTCATACCCGCAGAGTGTAGAAAAAGTCAAGGCTCAATTCCAGCTGTACTAGTCATGCAAAGGCTCAACCCTCATAAGCAACAAAGCACTTCCCACAGCTGTGTTCAGGGTTTTTTTATATATCTCTATATGCTGTTACCATGCCTTCACATTTTAGTTTGGTTTTGCCCTTATGCACTCCAGTACTCTGAAGCTGAGATTTTTTTGGGGGTGCTTCTGTGGATGAGTGATAGTTAACAATGAAAGTGTTAATGTGGTCTTTGGCACCGCTGTCTCAATAGTAAAGCAAAGTCCTGCTCCATTTTTTCTTTAATAGAAAAAAAAAAAAAAAAAGTAATAATCCCATCTGTGGTGCATTCTGTTAGCACTGAAGAGTAGAATAGGTCTGCACAGCAAAATGATAGGAAAACATTAAGTGTCTCTACAGTTGTCTTTCCAATCAATTGCACAGAATGTTGGTCCACTTCTTCAGTTAGTGTAGTCCTCTTAAGAGCTTTGGTTACAGCATTAATGTTTTGGTAAAAAAAAACCAAACAAAAAACAAAAACCCAACAAAAAACCCCCGAACAACAAACCACAAAACAACCACCAACAAAACAAAGCAGATGCTTTCCTCCTCCGCTTCAGGTAGATTTTTCATTGTCCTCTCCTGTCTTCTGAACCCGTGAATACTTTTTGCATGAAGATTTGAAGCAACTGGGAGGCCAAGATATGGGCCAGGAAAAGCTGCAAGGAACTGAGCCTTGCACGTTCTTCTCGAAGAAATAAAATATTGGGTACCACCATGCTCGAGAGAGAAAGTTTGTCTGCGATGACACCTTTAAAGTCTGTATCAGCACAAGTAGGTAAAGAGGAAAAGGAAACAGACAGTCAGTTGAAAGCATTATAACTGATTATGACAACTACAAAAATGAAGTATTTTCATGCATTTCTGCAAAACCACAGTGAATTTAGCCTAGAAAGAGTACTGAGTGTATACATCATAATCCAAAAGTACACTACAAACTGAGCATTTTTAATTCAAAGGGATGCATTGGTGCTGTATTAAGTTTAAGGAGACCAAGCACTCAGGTCTTTTTGAACACAAGCCCTTTCAGGCAGATCATGTTTCCATTCATGACTAATAGCTGAAAACTGGTTTAAAACAGCTTGAGAGCTATGTTTCTGCTTGAAAATATTCTTGAAACTGTAGCAGACACCTTTTGAACAATCTAATTCTAGTGTCAGAAGAACTGTCACTAAGTTTTAGGATGGTCTTGTTAACTTGGGTTTGCCAGGAATTACTGAAGTACTGTTTATTGGTAAGCTTAGACAAACAAGGGCTGTTCAACTACAGCAATAAAACCCTGGAGTAAAAGAAACAAACCAACCACCCAAAAACCAAACCAACCAACCAACCAACCTGCTCCACATTAAGCCAAAATAAGGAATTTAAAAAATAAAGGAAAAAATTTTGAACTAACTTAATAGGGACAGATTTAAAAAAATAACTCTAAACCCATTAAACACTTAAACCACAGTGAAGTGAAACTCCTGACCCAATCTGTTTCAACTTCAACAGGGAATCTCTTTTCATTTCAAAATTGAGAACTACTTTTGAGCAGTATTAACATATGCAGGTTATCCATTGATAGTAAAAGTGTATTGTCACTCACCTTTTCATTAGCCATTGAGTGGTACCACCAGAAAAGCCGTGTGGTGATATAGTAAGCAATAATGACATCCACGGTATAGTGTTCATGAGCAACAAGGATACAAATTATGCCAGCAGCGCTCATTAGCCAGCAGATTAAGTGATACCACCAGAAATGACGTGGTGAATCTGTGAAATGAGGAAGTGATGGGAGAAAAAACACACAACACAGAAAAGAAGCCATATACATTATTGCAGCAACCACAAAGGGAAGAAGAACAGTTAAAAGAAAATATAGAAATTATGGCTCCTAAGGTTTAGCACAACTAATTTATACCACACTGGTGCAAGAGCACTGTTTTGGTACAGGAAACAAGAGTAAAGAATTATGCAAACTTACTGAGTTCTTAACTCTGTGAAATGAATCCAAGATGGGCTTGCAATCAGCACCATTATAATTTTCTGATCAAATTAAGTTTTGCAGCTAAATCACTTTTAGGGTATGGAGTGCAGGGGAAGAGACCGAATTCACGTAAGATATACACTTCAGGTAAG
Source organism: Melanerpes formicivorus (assembly GCF_026170545.1). NCBI lineage: Eukaryota > Metazoa > Chordata > Aves > Piciformes > Picidae > Melanerpes > Melanerpes formicivorus. The sequence continues at coordinate 8,853,815 of NW_027142356.1, read as the reverse complement.
ATATTCACTCAGGTGTACTGCATCTCTGCTCTTTTTACAGTCAATGCTCAACTTATACCCCAGTGAAATATCTAGAATGAATATAATCTAAGTAGAGGTTCCAGGAAAAGACACCCCTGTTTTAATTTCTAGGTTTTTAACTATCTTGCATGAAGCCTCTGTTCTGTGAAACAGAAGACACTGTACAGGAAAAGTACAGTATGTGAATTCATACCCTTTCATTAAAGATTAACAGATAGGAGTGAAGCTATTCTTCAGAGTGCATTTACATTTAAGCACTTCAGTGGAAAAGTTCTCCTGCCCTTCTTTCCCCATTGAAAAATGCCCTGGGTGTCACAGTGACCATTCATAACTTCTGACAGGCTAATGGGATTCATTTCACTCGCAGTGGGAGGTTTTGGCACCCCTTGCCTTGTGGGGCAATGGTCAGCCTTTACTTTCACACAATACCAGCAGAAAAGTCACTGATCTCAACAAGCCTCCTCAGTAGTTGTTTGAAAGGCCTGTGCAAAATAGTTACTGGAGGAGGACTTAAATTTTGGTGCAAGTGTCAAAACCACAAATCATCTTAACTTTCTCCAAAACACTTGATCCTGATTTGTCTGCAATTAACTAAAAGAAAAAGGAAGAAACTGTAAGGAGTCAAGTCATCAAGAAGCTGATGCAAACCATCCCAAGTAAAACAGAGATACTGAGGTATAAACACTATTCTGGGCACACCAAAAAAACTAAAATAATCTAGAGTGCAGGAGAGTAAGTTTAGAAGTAGGAAAGGATGAAAGGAGAAGTAGAGCTAAAAGTCCACTAAGCCAGAAAGAACCTCAGAATGCATCTTGTACTGAAGACATCTACAGAGCAGGAAAGAATACCATAAGCGATGCCTAATTCACAGCAATCATATGGCTTAAGCCCTTGCTCAGACAGCACTTTGCTGATAGTATGGGAGGCAGAAAAAGGAAGTCCATGCATTTCTCATTTATAAAGCACAAGTCCACCAAGATAAGTGCCCAAAAATTAGGCAGCAAAGGGCTTATTACATAAATTTGTACATTTTCTCCAGCTCCTAATGACTGAAGTACAGGATCTATACTAGCCCCAAAATACTGGGTTATCTGCATCTTTCCTGGTACTAAAGGCTCTAAAGTGTATGTGACCAACATTAGGCTGCAGGAACATACACAAAACAAGGCAAACAAGTCTGCTATTAAGCTATTTTCCTAAAACCTTTCCATTAATGTCAGTTAGTTACAAATGCCATTCCCCCAGAAATGTTCACTGCACAAGAAGGACCTAGGCCTAAGAATCAACAGGCTATCATCATCATCTTAAACTACTGTTGGAAGAATGTCTTGCATCCACAGAATTGAAGTATGTCATATTAAAGCAGTGTTCTTAAATTGTGGGATTTTGTTTAAGGAAGTATGTAGTACTGTAACACTTCCCTCCATCAACAGTTTAAGTCATTCAACTAATGCTGGCTAGTCTTATTTTTGTTTCAGGGAGAATTCCCATGAGCCAAGCTAGTGTTTGCATAGCTTGGAATACAACAGTAGGAGAGAAGACTCAATTCCAAACATTTGAACTGGAAAGGGAACTCCTCAACTCCCCACTATGCATTAATGAGCAGCCAAGTTCCCAGGGTGGAAGCATTGCTCACCATGTTTTGGACAGAAACTGTGGAGAATTGAGCACCGAATTCTCAAGCAATGCTGTGTGTGCAGGACAGATTTCCTGCCCCCCCGCCCAGGCCCCACAGCAATGCAAAGCAAAGGGGGAAAGCATGACTCCACCCTGTGTCTTCTGTGTGCTTACCAAATTCTTACCAACTAAGTGCAATAGGTAGGAGGCTCTAACAGAAAACAGAGCTAATCTGCATAGTTAACTGTAGTCTACCCAAAATCTGGATAAGCTTTCAACAAATAATGAAAAGCTAGCTTGCTTCACTTAACCTGTAAACACTTTTATACAGAGACAAAAGTGACATATCTAGTCATATTAGACTCTTAAAGCCCACACCACTTTCACTACACCCATATTCCATTTTTGCTCAGTCATGATTTTTATTTCAAAGTGGTACAGGTACAACTTGCATACCGCTAACTAGTAACTTTGAAGGGCAACAGTTTTACATGCACTTCTGTCTTGTATTTTCTCAATACAAGGGATTTGGATAAAGAAAAGTGTGTAGAAGCACCATCACTTACACTCTTTGATGAACAGATAGATCAGCGTTAACACCACAGTGTGACCACTGAAAAGGAAGTCTCCACACAGGATGTGTGATCCAGTTATGGAAAGACCACCACCAGAAATTAGACGCAGGATCCTCTGAACCTTGGCTTGAGAATCTCCATTCAACTGCAACACCAGAAAAAAAAGGTATGAGAGTTTAATCCACCATGACTTAACTTCTTGTCCAAACATATGTAGATTCAGGGAGACGGGGAGAATAAGACCCAAGATAACTTCATTTTCTTTGTCTTTCATATGTTCAACATAAGCATGCATATAAGAAGCTGACAGGTGATAAAGATCAGCTTGTTAACGCTAGCATTCTCTCTCTGCTTTCCCAGGCTGTTTTAAAATCTGCCTTATATGAGAATGAGATGCAAAATACACTGGAAGAGTAAACACTGAAGATTGGTAAGGTCAGGTAAGTCATAATAGCTATTTACAGAGTAGACAAAACTCCTTCATCAAAACTAGTTCCCATATAGTACCAACCTTGCATGCTGCTTCTGACAGTCTGTTGAGAGCTGAGCAATGCATCTATGCGACAAAAACTTCAAACCTGCTTAGTTTTAGATTAGGTTATAAGCTCTGCCAGGACTTCAATTTAGAGTTGGTTTTTTTTTTTTTTAATAGCTTTTGATTTCTCATAGAAGAAACTAAGTGTTTGCCTATTATCTATCTGTTTAAAGATTAACTCTAGAAAAACTCCAAACAAGATGAAGGGATAATTGACTTTTCCATAATCAGAGAAATATTCACATTAGACAAAAAGGGAAATTCAGAGAAACTATGGAGGGTTTTTTTTTTAAGAGTTCCAAGTAATTAATCCTTTCAGTACTACAAAGACATTTCCAGAGACATTTGTTTTCCTGTGCTTACCTCTTCCCACTCCTTGATCAGTCTACTACAGAATTTCCCAAAACAGTTGAGTCTTTGCCATATGGTAGGCAAGTAAAGTTCTCTCAATACTGATACTTAAGTAGTTCAAACACTATATTCCTAAATTGTCCCAGTGTGAAAGAATAAGACTGCATAGACCTGATGCTGTACTTCACAGGAAGGAATATCTTACTGGTCTTGAAGTGATAAACTTACCCCCAATAAAACTGACAGTTTTTGGTCTCAAAACACTTATTTCAGCAGTACACAACCAAACTGTTTCTTACTCTCTACAATGCACTCTTCTTGCAGTGCAGGCAAGATGGTCCAGTTTGCTCCATAACAGTTATATGACTACAACTTCCTTAGTAACATAAAACAACAGTAACAAAATTCCTTTGTGTTAGTACTTAACTACACTTTTTTTTAATGTTCATGTAGAAATACTAGGATGTACATGTTTCTGTATCAGCTCATTTAAATAGCTGACTTGTTTTAGTCACATTTATATACATTTTGTGAGTTGGAAGCAGAGACAGGCAGTTGACTTCATGTATTGCAACAGCTCTTGACAGGAGAGCTGTGAGAAACAGGCCAAAGCATGACATAATATTGTGGACTCTCAACAGGACACTGAAGCACAAGCTTACACATTGGTCTATGCATCACCATGTTGTCCTTAGATAATCTTGTCACATAAGAAAAATTATTGCTACAGTAATACAACGATTAGCTTGAGCCTTCAAAGCAAGTTTACTAATTCAGCAGCAGCACTATTTCAACACAGCCACTTTCCTTTGAAGCATCTTAACTGCAGCACTAACTTGAGGATCCTTCTGTACAATGCAACTTTTGCTTTATCACAATGTTTCTGAAGACAACCAACTGCAAATAATCTGTGGTGTTTAACAACACTAAGAGCATTGTCCCCTGTCTGCTCTAATAAGCACTAAGCACTCCAGCAGAGACTTAAAGCAAGAAGCAGGACACAAATGTCTTACCTTGGGTGCACACTGAAAGTGCATTCCAGGCACAGGTAAGGTGGTAACATACATAGTAATGCAGCGGTACAGGTACAAAGTTCCTATTATAAAGAAAAACCTGCGTCCCACTATTGATCTGAAAGGAAGGGAACAGACTGAGAACAAAGTTCACATGTAGAATTTACATTAACACTTAGAGCTCCAGCTTTATTACACAGCCGAAACGCTAGAATTCAAGAGCAGCCCTGCCTCCTGCTCTTCATCACACTGTTCTAAAACAAATACCAAAAATACAAATTTAAAAAGAAATACCTTTCTTCACGTTTTCATCTTGCCAGTCCCTAATAGAAGGCACTAAAGCTCCCACCAAAGCTATCCAACCAATTCAACATAGCTCCAGTCCCACTCAAGTGTGAAGTCAGGCACGGTTTTCCTTGCCTCAGTGACCTTCTTATTAATACTATATTATGACCACACACTTGACTTAAATTATCTCTAAGTTTAAGCAATGAAGACAAAGGAAAAAGCTTCTAGTGTAGCTGTAGAGGGCACTAGATTCTACCTCAAATTTGAATGAGATTTTTTACATCATTATGTTTCCCCCCCCACACTTAAACATCACCATATCAATAAATATGTTTTGAAAAGCCCAGAATAAATGTTCCTAGGGCAACACCAGGACCAGAAATTTAGATTTAAAAACACATAGTTCAGTAATCAGGAGAAGGCTGTGATTCTGTATCCAACATGGACAATGGAGCATCTCATAAAGAAGTCATCCCTTGGTCATTTTCCCTCCGGCCCTAATCTACAGTATTGCTGTGGATTTTATCATGAAATTTCTTCTGCATAAAGTGAAAGAGGAAAATCAACATTCTGAAAACATACAACCACCACCAAAAAAGCTACTTACTTGTATCTTAGAAATAACCACTGGAATATCCATAACCCGACTAGTATCATTCCGTTTATTTCTGATACAGAAAAAGCCCATTTCACACGATCAATGTAATCAAAAAATTTGTCAGGCAAGGGAGGGCTTAGCTCCTTTGGAGGTACTCTCTCATGGACCACAGTGATCATGACAGTTGTTAGAATCAAGTTGAAGAGAGCATAGACAAAGGCAATACCCGTTTTCCACCATTCCAAAGGAAATTTGTTCCTAGACTCAGCAGGCATAGCAATCTGGATGTAGTCAGGGTATTTCTTTGTCGTTTTTCGCAAGCCATTAGACAAGCCCTTCGGTTTGCTAGTGCCATTTTTGTTCTCTTCACTGACTGAGAGAGCAGGTCGTGAGTAGCCATTAGAAGTCTCATTGGTTTGACCCTCCATATGCTCTTCAAGTTTTGCTGTCTCAATGGTATTCATTCTCAAGCTGTGTGGCCAAAATCAAGTTTATCGGTGACCAGTTTCTGGGCTCTCTGGCGTCTGTTATTCCTTGAAGTCTGATGTTCTTGTTCCTAGATGATTTCTGTAGAACTCTAAAAAGTGTCCATTGTGCTTTCACTATCCAGATAGTGTGAAGCTAGTGGTGAAGACAAATCTTTCTTTTCCCTAGAACTGCATCATCTGGGAAAAAAAAAAAGAGGGGAAAAAACCACAAAACAAACCAGAACATATATTGAGACTTTTAGAACTAGTAATGGGACAATGAACAAGTATCTTAAAAATGCTGATTCAAAATTCCATACAAACCTACTTACATTCACAGTCAAAAGGCAAACTATAGACAGATGGTCACTGTGAAATCATTCAAACCACTTTCTACTGAGTGACTTGATCAATCTCTGATCAGTTTAGGCACTAGTACCAGTTTAAGCAGGTATTTTGAAGGATATGAGCCCCCAACTTTATGATCATGATAGCTCATTTGCCAGAATTAAAAATAATCCATGTCTGCAGCAATATTGAATTCTATTGTTTAGGGACGTTCCACACAAAGCATCTGCTTGTTGACCCTATGGTTGCTACAGGTATTAACATGGTTTGTCCATACAGATCAGGCAATCTTGTTAGTCCAGGTGATAGGACAGAAGAGTACTGCTAGACTTCATTTTGTAAGGCATGAAGTATTTCAGATTCATCTAAGAAGCCTACTTAATGGATAGCTCCAGTAATTTTTTTTTTGGTTGAAACACTCTGATTCAAGAAAAGAAAAAAAAGATGTGTCTACATAGCTACTTCAGCACCTACTAAAAATACCTGAAACTTCAGTGAAATGAAAAAATATACCTCTAAATTAGATGCTTAGCTATGGTAACCTATATGAAGAGCAGACATATGGATCTGTGTTTGTCCTTTAATGAATTAAAAATATGTCTACATTGGTTTCTTTTAACTAGAAAGACGTAGCAAGATTCATTATCACAGAGGATTTATTTCAGGTTGCATCTGTCGATTCAATAAAGTCTCCTTAGATGAAGAAATTATATATGTACATAAATTTTATATCAACATTTTCTACAAAGTGAAGAGAATGCAGCTCACCTCTACAGATCTGTCATTGCTCTAGTGAAACAAAGGCCAATTCCCCCTCATCTTTAACATTCTGTGATATCACTTATTTGTGATGTACCTGTTTTTATTACTTTGTTCAGCTCCCATTGCATATGATAATTACTTTTGCTAAGTGTTCACTATCTACCAGCAAATTATAATTATCTCTTTCTACTTGCTTCTCTAAGAGAAGCCTACAATAACACTACCTCAAGTCCCTGCATGCCAATACAAGCTGCCCCAGTTTGCCATGTTATATGTGCAGTTAAATCAGGATGGAACCCAGAGGCTCCAGACTTCCTAACTGTACATTACAGAGCTTGACTTAAAGAGAAAACTACCTACTTAGGAAAACCCTGTCCATGAACTGATCTCAACAGCAAGGACAATCGAAAAACCAAACCAGCCTGGAAAGTGAGGTCTTGTGGTCACTCCCTCCTCATCCCCCCAAAATACAGAAGGCATTTAACACAGTCAGCACATACATCCCCCTGATTTCCTAGTTGCTGCTCTTTCTTCTGAAAGAAAGAAAGGATAAAGGTTCAGATCTCAAATTCATACAACTAATACTGAAATCAGGAAGCATTGCTAAATTATTCTCTCTGTAGTGATCCCAAAATCCACTGTCATTGGTTGACTTCTTCTAAATCCCTCATCAACAAGTGTATGAAAGCTAAAACACAAAACCCCTGAACAAGAATTCTCCACCCATGCCCCCCCAAACACCATAACAACACAACACCCAAAAACACTAGTGAAAGGTGGTGATTTCAGATGCCTCCATAAGAGGATGCTTAACCCAGCAGGCAGGCAACAACCTCTCATGCTTCACACAAGTGAAAAATCATTCTTTGAGAGAGCTGCAAAAGGGAAGGCTTTACTTAAACCAACAGAACATTTCGCTTTTACAATTCCTGCTCTTAAGACACAGACATTCTTCTCTTCCCTCTGTATGAAAGAATGCTTAAGTGACTTAAAAAAATAAATCTGAACCTAGTTACGTTTTGCAGCACAGTCTGATCTAGCAATCACCTACTAAGTCAACACCTTGCGCAACACCGTCAGCAAAACTTGACACATTTTATATCCTGCGCAGCTGAAGCGTTCTTGTAAGTATGCATTTACTGAAAAACAGAGCATCACAGTAACCAGTAACCTTTGTTATTTCCTTCTCTTCCCCACAAATACCTAAAACCACTAGTAACATAAGGACAAGGAATATTTTCAGATATTTAATGACATCTAAGGAAGCCCTGAAGATCAAAATGCATCTGAATTACAGAAGGACTATTGCAACCTAACAAAGTAAAGTCACACTCAAGTTTTTATATGAGCTTAAGCAAAGCAATTAGACCTACGTCTTGCAGGGAAAAGTTGTGTTCCTTCCTGGTATTTTTAAATGGATTGGAAGGCATATTGATCTGCCATTTCTGATGGCTCATCAAGATTATTTCAAGCAGAGTGCATACTGTGGTCAAACCTTTATTTACACTGATAGTTCAAGGTGCTATATATTATCTGATCATCAGAACATAAATGCTTGGCCCTTTACCTTTTCAACCTGCTTACCCCCATATTCTTGAAGCAAGCAGAAAGTCTATTGACAAAACACATAGAACCCACTCAGCTTGAAGCTATCACTCCCTTGCTGTGTATGTGACCAGCCAAATAAGTCAGATACAGAGAATCAACCACCCTATCATCCACACCTACAAGTTGTAAAAGGAACTCCACAGAAATACATAGGTTTTTCCTGTCCCCGGTTCCCATCTTGCCATGATGGGTGTGCTGCTTTCAGCTTCCATGTGCTACTTATGTTAGTTTAGGTAAAATAACCTATTGTTACAGGGGCTTTGTTTGTGAGGTTTTATTTGTCTTTTTTAAACTTGGAATATCCCCATAAAATAATAAAATAGGAGGTACTCATTTACTGCCTAGTAGTAGGCCTTAGACTTCTCCAGTAATCAGACAGCAATGCTCAAATCTGGTCACTAGCATCCAGGGTCTGAAAACCAAACCTGATTTTTCTAAGCTATGGGAGATCTATGAGGGCAGACTCCAAGTGTCACATAAAATTGGGCAAGTAACTCAAAAGATTAAATAATATTCCTTTAAGGGATACCCCTGGGGTTTACAGTACCAACAAGGTTGGAAGAGACCTCAAAGATCAGAGTCCAACCTGTCACCACAGACCTCATGACTAGACCAGGGCACCAAGTGCCACGTTCAGTCCCTTCTTGAACACCTCCAGGGACAGCGACTCCACCACCTCCCTGGGCAGCCCATTCCAATGATGAATGACTCTCTCAGTGAAGAACTTTCTCCTCACCTCCAGCCTAAACTTCCCCTGGTGCAGCTTGAGACTGTGTCCTCTTGTTCTGGTGCTGGTTGCTAGAGAGAAGAGATCAACCCCTTCCCGGCTACAACCACCCTTCAGGTAATTGTAGACAGCAATAAGGTCTCCCCTGAGCCTCCTCTTCACCAGGCTAAACAATCCCACCTCCCTCAGCCTCTCCTCACAGGGCTTGTACTCAAGGCCTCTCATCAGCCTTATTGCCCTTCTCTGGACACATTCAACTGTCTCAATGTCCTTCTTAAACTGAGGGGCCCAGAACTGGACACAGTACTCATTCCTTGAGTTTTATTTTTGGAACCACTTCAATCCATTCTTCTAACCCAAGGCATACCCTCATCAATTAGCAGAGCTTAACAAGCAGTATTATGGCAGAAGTCCTAATTACCACAAGGAACAGCATATCTCAAGAAAAATCTTAAGAGTACAAAAGATGAGGAAAAAGATGAGGGGTCCTAAATGTTTATTATCTTGAGCTTCCAGTTGTTCTCATACAAATTGCTCCTTCACTTGTCTTTTGAATGACAAATAGAGATGCAGCAAATAGTTGACTGGGGATACAGTTTTGAGGTAAGTTTAAGAAAGCACATACACATTTGGCTCTTTACGTTAGACCTTAAGAATAACAAGCAGTTTTATTTAGCTTCTTAGTCATCCGATTTTCACATTTCATTTTCTCCTTTTCACATAAAGGTCATTTTCACAAAGTTAGCTCAAAATCAGTGCTTCTCATCCAGTATCTGGAACCTGTACAACATTTCTCAAAATATTAACTTCTATGCTTTATCATGGACTGAACAGCCACAATTAGCACAGGCCTTCCAAATAAGTAGGTCTGAATCTGATGCCTCAAATATGAACAATACGGTTGGAATAGAAGCATCCAAAACAGTAAGACTGATATACTCTGACATTGAGGGAGGCTGCATAACTCATATAAAAGATGTTCAAGGTTTCTAGGTAGTAGTAATTTTAACCCTCATTCACTTTTGTTAAGGTTGGCTCAAACATGAAACAGCTGTAACGCAGTCTTGTATTTGGCAGCTGCAGAAATAGGATCTGTAAATAAAGTACTGCAGAAAAAGAAAATTGTACAATTGGAGATACCACAAAAGTTATAGTATCATGCCATAATTAGCTGGAAACAACAGTTACCTAAATTCTATTCAGTCAAATCTGTAGGACTACCTATGGGTGAAAGCTAGCCAAGAAGCTGGGTAGCCTCTGCTACCTTAACAGCAATAATTAAAGGCTGGCTTTTGAAGCCTTCTCCATTTTTATTTTTAAACAACCCTGAGACCTAGACTTAGGTTTGTTTTTTTTTATAGTACCCCTTTTCCCATGCTATATGTATACCTCACAGTGTGCAGACCAGTGGGAAAAAACAAAACAACAAAACAAAAAGCAAAACCCCTGAAAAAAAATCCTGCAACTGCCAAAACAGATCTAAGCACAGTACACTTCAGTATGCAGATACAGGACTGAGTTTAATAAGTTTGCTTATCATTTCCATTTTACTATGGTAAAAATGTGTTCATAGAGTTGTACAATGGTTTGTGTTGGAAGAGGCCTTAAAGATCATGTAGTTCCAACTCCCCTGCCATGGGCAGGGACATCTTCCACTAGACCAGGTTGCTCAAGGCCTCGTCCAACCTGGCCTTGAACACCTTCAGAGAGGAGGGATCTACAACCTCCCTGGGCAATTTGTTTCAGTGTCTCACCATCCTCGCTGTAAAGATTTTCTTCTTAATATCCAGTCTAAATTTACCCTCCTCAAGCTTAAAGGTGTTCCTTGTTGTCTTATCACTATAAGCCCTTATAAAAAGTCCCTCCCCAGCTTTCTTGTAGGCCTCATTAAGATGCTGGAAGGCTGCTATAAAGGTCTCCCTCGAGATTTCTCCATGCTGAACAGCCCCAGCTCTTGCATCCTGTCCCCACAGGGGAGGCGCTCCAGAGCTGTGCTAATCTTTCAGCTATACAATGTTTGTTTACAATACATAAAATGCATGGACAAAGCAAACTGCAGTTAATCAAAAAGTTACAAGTTGACCTACATTCTGTAGCAGGCTGCCAACATTTCTTGGCCACATGATGCTATAGGAGTGCAAGCAAGATAAAGCTGTACTACCGAAGTGGTGTTCATTCAGATGCTCTCAGGACTGAGATCATATTGTCGCTGGCAATAAATTTCACCTTTTATAAAAAGCATTAACTACTTACACATTATAAAAGTCTTTTCAGTAGCAGAAATAGAGCAGATAATCCCTCTACCTCTTGAGAAAGGAATTTTGCAATTCTCTCATTTGGGATTACTAATGTACCACCAGAAGCTGTCTTTTCGAGGACTAAATCCCTACACTCACCTAGATAGAAGGGAAAAACTTCAAGGTTATTTGTTTTCTATTTGTGCAATCCCAGTTTTAACAGTTCTGTGGAATTCTGTTTTTCCCCACATCTTACAAGTAAAAAGGGGGCTAGTTTCCATTTTCTTGACATTTGTATTCAGTGTGCTCCACTGCAGTGCCAGGTGTCTGAAACATTACATCCCCAAAAGCACAAAAAAAGTCAAAATCAGAACAGTTTCAGTTGGAAGGGACCTCTGAAGATCAGTTTTTAATCCTCCTGCCATGGGCAGAGACACCTACTAACCAGGTTTGATCAAGGTCTCAATCCAACCTGGCTTTCAACATTTTGCAGCTTGGAGCCCCTGCAATATCTCTGGGCAGCCTGTTCCAGTGCCTCACGGCTCTCAAGGAAAAGAATTTCTTCCTAATGCCTGATCTTAGTCAAGCTTCATCCAGTTTGAAGCCACTACATGTCTCTGTTAAAAGTCTCTCCCCAGATGTCCTGGAGGCCCCCTTCAAATATTTGAAGGCTACTCTGAAATCTCCCTTGAGCCTTCTCTTCTCCAGACTAAACAGCCCAAACCCTTTCAGTCTGTCTCCACATAGGAGAGATGCTCCGCCTCTCTGATTATCTTTGTGGCCCTCCTCTGGACCAGCTCTAACAGTTCCATGTCCTTGCTGGGGGCTCCAGAACTGGACACAGTACTCCTCTACTCTGCACTTGTGGAGAGTAGAGTATTGTGAAGAAGAATCCCCTCCTCCTTTGATCTGCTGGCCATGCTTCTCTTAATGCCACCCAGGATTTGATTGGTTTTGTGGGCTGCAAATGAACTTTGTGGGCTCATGTTGAGTTCCTCATGAACCAGCATGTGTAGATTACAAGTAAAATGTAAATTCTCTTAAAAGCACTCACCAGGATCCCAGTGACTACCTGAGCAAGTAAAGTAAGTATCTTTGAGTTCTTTTAGCATTCTGAACACTGCTGAGTAGGTTTGTCTCAATCATGCAAAGGCATTTTCAAAACCTTCAACTCTTTGGTCCCCAGACTCTAAAGGATCATATTTGTCAACCAAGTGTTTCATTCTCTTTACAGGTGCTTCCTATCCTGGTTATCTACGCTTACTGTTTAAGAGCCAAGGTCACAATATCTGTTAACTGGCAATTATTTGTTATCTTTTAGTGCTGGAGTTACTCATTCTGGCAATAATCTACATGGGTATGACAAAGACAGGGGTTTTTACAGGTTAACAGCCATTCCTAAAACAAAGGGGTTGAGAGTGGTCAGTCATGTCTGTAGAATAAGAAGCCCTAACACAACATTTTGTTTTAGAAGCAACCTCAGAAAATCTCTAGGGCTCTGGCCAATATCAGCTGTGACATCAGTGCTCAGTGCTTCATCCAGCTGTACCTTTAACACCTCCAAAGATGCACAACCTCTCTAGTGAGCCTGTCCACTTCATCATTTTAACTACAGAAGTTGTTTGGGTGGTTTTTTTTTCACTGGTTACTTTTGATTGTTCTTTGGTTTTGGTTTGCTGGGTTTGATTTGTTGTGGGGTTTGTTGGTTTTGGCAGGGTTTGTTTGTTGGTGTGTTTTTTTTTGGAGGGGGGAGGTTGGTATCTTTTGGGTTGTTTTTTTGTTGTTGTTAGGTTTGGGGCTTGTTTTATGGAGCTTGGGGAGTGTGTGTGGTTTGGGTTGTTTGGGAATTGGGGGTTTTGTTGTTGTTGTTCATTTTAAATCTACTTCTTACAAATCATGCCCCTTATGTCTCATCCTCCCACCACTATGAAGAGCCTGGCCCCAGTGCTCCTGATAGGTGGTAGGTATAAAGGGGCTACTGTTTGGTCCCCTTAAGCCTTCTGTTACTCAGGCTGAAGCACCACAGCTCCTCAGCCTCTCCTCACAGGGCCTGTGCTCCAGCCTTCTAACCACTCTGATGGTCCCTCCACTAGGATGGTTTCCAGTTTGCTTTCCCAGGATCAGTGGTCTAAAACCAGACACAGTATACTAGGTACAGCTAAGAATTACTGAGCAGAGAGCACTTGCCTATAAATACTGGCTCCTATTAAATACAGCTCAGGACAGCACTGCCTGCCTCCACTGCCAATGCACATTGCTAAATCCTTTTTCAACAGGGCCAAAAGAAATATTGACCTTTTTCCAACAGGCTAAAGACTCCCTCATGACTTATTCACTCCAGAAAAATAAGATTAAGTCGTCTTCCTAGATCCATCCTCTCCAAAATGAGCCCATCTCAGTATTTCAGATCTGGACAGAGAAGTCTGCTGACCTGAACTGATACTTAAGCTCTGAATTAGCTGCTTTTGAATAAAGGCCAAAAAAAAAAAAAAAAAAAAAGGAGTGCTCTATCACAGCATATTTTGTAACACTGCAAAGAAATGTTTGGCTTATGTCCTTTTTTCCATTTATTAAAAGTGACTATTACAAACACTCTACAAAGAGTGGAAGTCACTGTTGTACTTCAGTCCTATCCGGCAAAATAATTCCAGAAGAGTTCCAAAAGAAACTTCTGGATCATCAGGCTTTTATGTAGCTTGCTGTCCAAGCATTCCAGCCTTTTCACTGCTGATTGTTTCCATTCTGCTGTAGCTTTGCAAACACTGTTGAAGAACAACAATCCAAAGCAAGACCCTTCGCCATGAGACAACAAGGTTTATAGATGTGTTATGAGACTAGCAGTGTATCTGATGCCCCACATCCTTTCTAGCTCACACAAGTTGCAGATTACTGGTTGTGGCGGGGCGGGGGGGGTCCCAGCACAGAAAGCAGAAATATTTTAGACTGTTTTGTGAAATCCTCTACCTAGTTACCATGGGGAAAGGTTATGCTTCATAATGGAAAGTCAGACCCAGAGATGAGTCACCACTTCCAGGGTGGTGAGGAATCACAGTGACTAATGTGTGCTTTAACATGACTCTGCTACAGCATTATTAGCTGTCAGGCACCTAGAAGAGGAAATCACACACTTGAAGTAAATTTATCAGTGATACACCCTAGCAATATTTGGAAATTTATGAAGATGATGGTGCCTGGTAGATTTGTCCCCTGTACTACTGCCCAAAAGCAGCAGTGCAAACTCCATAAAAAGAGGTCACAGTTATGAGAACATTCTGAAATACTTCCTGCAGCAAGGAGAACCCTCTTTCTACAAGTCTGAAGTGAGCAGACAAACTGCTCACATCTTTAGAGCATTTTACAACATTAGCAGGTAGTAAGGAAGGAGTACATAAAAGTTGTACAAGCCTAACAAAAGCTATTTTTGCACTGAGATATACACAGAGGCTCATACCTCAATGCACATTTAACTAAGGTCTTACAAGGCATAGGACATCAAAGAGACAACCATTAACTGTAATCCTCATTTAGTGATAGCAGAAAGACAGATGGATAGGACAAGGCACATTTAGAACTATATGGCATCATACTATAAAGTAGTTTCCCATATGCTTCAATTCGATTGGCATATTCCAAATGATAGAACTCTCACAGGAGCAACACTTGCTGTGTGCAGAAACTCAAGCAACGAGTGTCACTTCTCAGAAACACTGGTACCTCCTTCCCTCCCACATCTTACTGGTGTAGCCTGTGTATGTATCCTGATCAATATTTGACCCTCTGTGCCAACACAAAATCTAGCACTCCACACGTTGCCTAACAAAAAACAAGTACAAGTCTCTGAATACCTTCTCGATGCATCCTAAAAACTCCAAGGGTTTTCAGCTTGCTGAACTGACATTGCTGCTTGGAAAGCTTAATGAATATTAGTTATGAGACAACATATCCTCTGTCATTAACTGTAAGCACAGAGTGTCTGAAAATCATCATGAAACTATCTGCTCCACTATTTTGGTCTTCCCCTCTACATTCTTGCAACAGCTACTACTAGTTCCTAACCTCACCTACCACTAAGCAGCAACAGCTTGGCTCTCACAATACCACCAACACCACCATTAAAATAGAGATGGAAATACTCAGACCCCTCTCAAGCTATTTGTTCACAGGCTCCAACAGATGAATCTACATTTAGCTCCCACTCTGAACATTCACTTCCCTCTTTTTTAGCAGCTTTTCACATTATGCTTTTAGAAGCAAATCCCGACAAATTTGTTTCTAACACCAAGAAGTTAGACTACTGCACCATTTGAGTGACTACCACAATCAACCTGCATAGATGTTTCTGTAGGGAATTGGAACCACAGCAGAGAATCCTTTGATAATATATTATTCAAGCTTCCAGATTTTTACTGAAATTCTGCCCATTAAGTTTAAATACAGCAGTCAGAAATGCTAAAAGTTACCACAATCTAAACCTCCAAAGCAGTCCCATGGTCTTCCTTAAACTTGTTCAAGTGTTCCATTAGATCAAGATTTTCTATTAACAGAAGAAAATACTTTCCACATTATGCTGACAAGAAAAAAACAACACATTTCCTTTTTGTATTATTTAATTACTCATGGAAGAAGACACTGTTTAGCTTTAAATGCTAAAATCTTCAGTATTAAGTACCTCAACACTTCCTTCTTCACTTCTCTTTTTATGCCAAGCTTCTCAGGCTCAGCGTAGAGGTTGTACTACTCAATAATCCCTTCACTTATTTTCCTTCTCAGCTAACGATACAAATAGTTTATTGCTTTTTACAAAGTTTTTTAGAAAAGATTTAAGGAACCATGTTAGTAAAAAAAGATTTAAAGAACAAAGTTTGTGATGCTCAGCCCAAATTACTATTTGCTAAGCTTCAACAATCAAAACTATTCCTGCAAAGAGAACAGCTAAGTACCATCTTCAGCACTGCTCCTACAGAAGTCATCATTACATTCTCACTGTAGCATTAGACAGCTGCTCTGTAACCTTGTCCACACACACAGTATGACTAGAAAGGTAGAGGCTAAATTAATCATCTAACAACTAGAGTTATATTGATCTTATCCTACCAAGTTGTGAAACCCAGTGTGAAAGTACTAAAGTTACTCTGAGTCTACACAGAATGTTTTTCCAATACACTGTACCATGTACCGCAGGTAGCAACTTCCAACTCTGTAAGCTACCTGCTATGCCCAAGGAAGGCTCCTAGTCATCTCTGAACCTCTTATCTTTAGAAGCAGAGAGAAAGAAACGATCAAAGTAATCAAGCATGAATGTGAGGGAGAAATACAAGCTGGCCAAAGTGCCTACTAAACAGCATTTTTATCAGTTGCTCAGATGTTGCAGCTGATCAGTTTATTTTGGTTTGTTTAAAAACTTGAACACTTTGAACTTGGAGTGAGAATATTATTTCCACAGTTAACACACAGAAGATGGTACCCAAGTCCACTTCTAAACATTTGGCTTACTGTCTATGAGAAACCAGCAGGGGAAGGGGTGCAGAAAGCAGCATTCAATTAATCAAGATGTTTCAGAAAAGACATTTGGAAAAAACTTATTTCCAGATATATTTCATACTTATAGTATCAGTCAGGGTTGAAAGGGACCACAAGGATCATCTAGTTTCAACCCCACCGCCATGGGCAGGGACACTCCTCACTAGATCAGGCTGGCCAGAGCCTCATCCAACTTGGCCTTAAACACCTCCAGGGAAGGGGCCTCAACCACCTCCCTGGACAACCCATTCCAGGGCTTCACCACTCACATGGTGAAGAACTTCCTCCTCACATCCAGCCTGAATCTCCCCACCTCCAGCTTCATTCCATTCCCCCTAGTCCTGTCACTACCTGATATCCTTCTTGGTCACATTTTCACGTGAGGCCCTAGAGCTCTCTAAGTGCTTTCTAAATAGAAAGCATTTTATAAAAATGATCCAAAAAGCATTTTAAAGAATTCTTATTCCATGTCCAGTGATGTTTGTGTTATCCCATACAGTGATGAGGGAAAGGAAACACATAAAGAGGTGTCACAGACTAGCTGAAATGTGGAAAGACTAACTGCAAAGTGACAGATTCTATAAACTGTTCCCCCAAAACACAGCACAGCAGCCAGAACTGTTCAAGAGAGTTTCATCTCTAGACAGTCTCTAAGACTACTGATGTTGTGAATGTGTGCTAGGTAACCATGGTGTACAGTAAATAAGTGATGAATCAACCCAAACCACATGACCAGTTGCAGAAGTCTAAGGAAAGAACTAAATGTTCAACTGGAAAAAGTGTGATCACTTCTGAAAGAAGAAAACACAGAACTCAGCAAAATTAGAACACAGTAAAAATATTATTCTGTTCTACCAACTGAAGTCTTCTCAAGACAAAGGACATCTGATTATTCATTTTTGTTTCTGCTGCACTCCTGAAAGGATCTTCCTCAAAAATACCCATTATGCCAAAAGAGATTTTCATGTATAACCAAGGAGAGTTCATGTACTGGCTTTAGAAGTGACTTCTAACTTCAGGGCAAACTGACATACTACAAAATAATTATCTGGAACTGAACTTGAAAGTTGGACCTTATTGTGGCTTGGATTTCAGGAGCTTTCATCAACATAGCACTACAACACTCCAAGGCACCTACTTAGGTAAGAACAGGCCAGCATAAGGGCTTGCAGAATCCAGCCACTGCTAAAACCAGCTGTTCCAGAACTTGCTGCATGGCCATTTCACAGCTAGAGCTACTGAACATGCCACTAATCTCAACTACTCTAAGAGAGAGTATCATCTTGCCAGGAGTAGGACAGTGCATCCAAATATCAGTGGCACCAATACAACCCTAAGAACTAGCATCTATTCTAGAAAGGCAGCAAATGGTATAACAGGAAGTCTCATAGGGACTCAACTTAGGTCAGGCATGTCAAATATGCTTGATAGTATTATCTTCTGTTAAAATTAGGAAGTTACTATTTCTCACATGAGAGAGAATATTAAACATGTGAATACCATGTCTTGCATGACAGGCGTTAAGAAACAGCCTCAGGGTAGCAATTACAGGACTGCAAATGACAGAGTTAAAAGCCCTCTAGAGTAACGCAAAGCAATCAGGAAGAAAACAAAAGACATTAAGCTACAATAGTGTGGCCAGCAGGAGCAGGGAGGTCATTGTGCCCCTGTACTCAGCATTGGTTAGGCCACACCTTGAGTACTGTGTCCAGTTCTGGGCCACTCAGTTTAACAAGGACATCAAGACACTTGAACTTATCCAGAGAAGGGCAACAAGGCTGGTGAGAGGCCTTGAGCACAAGCCCTATGAGGAGAGGCTGAGGGAGCTGGGATTGTTTAGCCTGGAGAAGAGAAGGCTCAGGGGAGACCTCATTGCTGTCTACAACTACCTGAAGGGTGGTTGTAGCCAGGAAGGGGTTGGTCTCTTCTCTCTAGCAACCAGCACCAGAACAAGAGGACACAGCCTCAAGCTGCACCAGGGGAAGTTTAGGCTGGAGGTGAGGAGAAAGTTCTTCATGGAGAGAGTCATTCAACATTGGAATGTGCTGCCCAGGGAGGTGGTAGATTCACCGTCCCTGGAGGTGTTCAAGTGGGGATTGGACATGGCACTTGGTGCCCTGGTCTAGTCATGAGGTCTGTGGTGACAGGTTGGACTCTGATCTTTGAGGTCTCTTCCAACCTTGGTGATACTGCATGATACACCCTAGCATGAGTTGTACTAAAATCTTCATGACAGCTGGGGCAGCACAAGATGGCCCGAAACATTCTACACTAATCCTAGCTCATGAAGTCTCTTAAAACTGTTTTATCAAGATAAGATACAAAGGTGGGGCTGGTTCTTATCACACATGCTGCCATGGTATGGTTAATTTAGCTGGAAGCAGAAGTCCAACTGGGATATTAGCAGATTTCACCCCATGTTAAGCTGCTCCACACCCCTAATTACAGCAGCAATAATTAGTTAGTTCATGCAAACAGCCTAGGCCCTGCAGTTTTAACTCGTATTACAGATCAACGTTCATTTCATTTAACTGCATTAAATTATCTCTACTGTATTTCTGTATAAACAAAGATAGTGGTTCACATGTTACCCATACAGAGGGGGGGTTTTGTTGGTTTGGTGTTTTCTATTTTAGAAGAGAATGGAAAGAATTTATCCTAAGCCCCAGAGCCAATTTATGCCCCACATCTCTCCTTCCTAATACTTGGACTTTTTAGAAGTCAGTTTTTCCCTGTTGAATTGTATTTTAAATAGCCACAAGCCCTTTTAATGGCATGCACTTATGAAAAAAAGTTTAAAGAACCTGTCTAAAATAAGTTCTTAGTTTGCAAGGAATGTAAAACATTGCTCTGGCATAAGATACAGCTTGAGTTAGAATTCTGTAGTTTAACTCTTTTAGAAGACAGGATTTATACTTTGCAAATAAGGTAAGCAGGGGCTACCTTTGAGCTAACTCGATCTACAAACTCTCCTAGATCTATTGGACCTATGGAAAAAGATGATTTGTGGAAACAGTATTTTAAAACAGTAACAATAATAACAAGTCATGCTAAATAGTAATACTTTTTTGTCCATTAAGATGATCTTTTACTCTATTGAATCACACTATGACAAACACACAACAAAAATACTGTGCCCTGCAGTGTACATCCCTTTTTGATGAAAAGGGAAAGGCCTGTAACCGGACTCTAATTGACAACACTACAGTGTATCATCATAAATACATGAGTGGATTTATCATGTTCCATTTTCAGCAACACATAACTGTATCATAAGCTATGTAATATCAGTCTAGCATCTGCTGAGCAAAGCAAACTATTGAAATGAAGCATTTTCATAAGCAGTTATGGAAGATCAATAGAGCAATTCCTTGAGCAAATTGTGAGGCCTAAGCATAACTCTTCTAGCAGCCCTTATAATTGCAATGCATGCTTTGACACCAACTTTTTCTGCGTATTACATGCATCACAGTCAAATTTTGAACAATCTGTGTTGCCTTGAACACATATTCTAGAAAGGACTGCAGTGCTAAAAGCTTTTTGTCCCATTTCAGTGAAACTGGGTGCAGGAGAATAGGAAGAAAGCACACATGCATGCACACTCAAAAAAAATGTGGGTGAAGTAAAAGAACATAGTTCTGGTGTTTGCTGTTAATGCAGCACAATAGAACACTCAGCTTCTGCTTTCCTGCCACCCTTCTCTGCATTCCAGGCCTCTGAGGGGGAATAGTGTCCCATTTTAACTTCAGTCATTCAGTACTCAGCCGCTCACATGTAAGAGCTAAAGAGTTTAGCCCAAACCCTAAGATGTTTAAGAGTTTAAAATAAACTTTCCCTAAGTCCAAATAAAGAAAAAGCAGCAAACAAACCGTTTACGGCAACATTCATCCTGCAGAGTAAAACTAAGCCAGGCAGCTACTTGTTCAGGTTGTCCAAATATAAGAAAGCAGTGTACACAGGAAAGTGTAAACTGCCTGCTCAAAAAAGAAAGAAACACTACATGTTAATGAAGAACACTTTTAAAGCATGCAAATGTAATTAATTCAATTTTTCTTAGAGTTGAAAATTTCTTCAGCCCAACTGCTTTAGCTCTGTTATTTGACAGGCACCATGCCTTTTCTGGTGGCTGATATGTTGAGGTGTATTTCAGCCATCAGCAGACCAAGCATCTGCACCTCTTCCAAGGCTGCGGCTCAGAAAGTGTCTGAAGTCAGTGTTATTGCTCATTAAGCAGAGCCAAACTGTGTGTTCACAATGAGCCTCTACAAGACCAAGATGGTGTGCCAGGAGACAGGAATGAACTCCTGCTAAATGACATGCTCAAAAAGGTATAGAAAGTCAGAAAAATTGAATTATGACAAGTTCATGCTTCTGAAAATGGCACTGTTAAGAACTCTTACATAGCACCCTGACAACTTGGTACAGTATTATGAAGATAGGAAAAAACACAAGCCTTGGTAGGAATTTTATCAGGCTCCTAGTACAGAGGATCTAAAAGCAGCATGAGTTAACATTTTAAAGCTGCAAGATACTGATAGTTTCTGTACACTCCTGAAATAGGTAAGTCACCAGAAAAAACAGCAAGTACAAACTAATCCAAATTAGATTTATAGTGATTAATTAATCTCAGCAATAAACAACACAGTAGGAGCTGTCAAAATTTCAGTTTAATGCTTTTGGGTTTATGTTGAAGTTGTAACACATGAACTTCAACCAGAAAAACTGGCAGAGAATGAAATGACAGAATTGTACACTAAGCACGTTTTTAAATGCTGTTAAGACAGTAACACAACATTTCAGTTTTCATAAAGTCCTTTTGAGGCAGCAGCAGCGATGGGAACAGTTTGCTTCAATACAGTCTGTGTTCAGTCTTGAACCATGACACAGGCAGCAGTATGCGGCACCCTTATAAAGCATCTACAAACAGCAAGTGCTGTTTCATATTTATAAGGTTGATATGGGGGAAGTAAAGAAATAAAAATAAGTTGGGTGAGCTGTAATTACTGTAGAAATGTATCAGAACTATCAATAAGCGATAGGGTTATGTTGTGCTCTCCAATTAATGACTATGAGGCATGACCTTCTCTGCTGCTGTTTCTCTTTAGCAAATTGTCAACTGGAAAAGGAGACTGCTCATTTATGTCTTCTCTACTAACCAACTGTCCAGCATTAGAGAGAACACAAGCAGGAACTTGGGTGTGTTCATAAGTAAATATTTTGTCACTTATGTACATTTCACATAACTGAAACTAATTGTGAGAAGAGATTCAGCATTTGTCACACAACTGTTTAAGGCTATGGGAGGCTAGAAAGAACAAAACTTCTAAAAAGACAGAAACTAAGAAATGAAAACATATTTCAACAGAAAAGACCTACCAGTGAGAGCAGGTGGCTTCTTAAAGAACTTTCACAGATGGAAATGTTCTACTAAAGATATATTGGAAAGGTAACATATGCCAAAGCACTTGTAAAAACATTTCAATAAAGGAAAAATCATTACCTCTACCTGAAGTCTTTAAGCTAGATCTTACAAGATCCAGGTTCTACACAGGGTCTGCCTAAGGCTCACTCTTTGAAGCTGGACAATATTTCTGCACTCTGATATGGTTACAAGCTCCCACTTAGTTACCCAAGATTTTAAAAAGGAAAAAATACCACAAACAAAACACCCAAATTTAATTTGTAGTATTGAAGGCATGAACACCAGAGATCTGCAATTAAACCCAACCAACCCAAAACCCACAAGAACCCACAAAGCCCACCTGTAAGTCACACACTACAAATGCAAACCCCAGTTAAGTTTCACTAGTCACTAGTGCTCACAGTGACACTTTGCCTTTGGGAACTTGCATGAAGATGAACACTGAATAAACACACTAGTATGATTTAACTTGATTCTTGGAACACTGGAGTTTGCAATAGCAGTGAAGTGTACCTGGGCCTAAGATATCAGAAGCGCTAGGTAAAAAGATCTTCCTCAAATGAATAAAAGTTACATAACTCTACATGAGACACTGATTTATGGCAAGTAACTGGTAAACCAGCCTCAAACATGTTTCACTAGCAACGTTACCAACTGCCTAGGGAGCTTCTGAAAACCAACGATTACAAACTGCTGCAGGCAATTTGTAAATTCTCAGATGATGAATTACAATGAACAGCTTCCATGTATTTAGCTTCGTGGTTTTGCTTTACTGGCTTTGTTCAGTTTCTTTGATGATGTCCTTCTCTTGCACCATCAAAGTAACATTACCATCATTGAAGATACATCTTTAATACATCATTATTTATTCTCCAGACTTTTCTATTCAGTTTCAGCCTTGATACATTTATATCTTATCTATGAAATTTAATTCAGCTCCACATGCTCCATTTAAGATTCCAGGTTACTACTAAATCAAAAAGAATCCTGAATTAATTTTAAATTTAGCCACTCTTTAGCAAAAGTGTCCAGAGGTGCTCAGCATCAGTTCAGCTTAAATCATCCATGTTCAACTGATGCAACTTTCCAAAACATTCAGTGATGCACCCAGGAGACTCCACATATTTTTTCAAGACAGAGCAGGTGTACAACCCCACTCCACTTTGCATCAGTAACCACAGGCACATAGAAACACAGCAAAGCTTACTGTGAAGCCCGATGCACTGCACAGAATTCTAAGGAAATCAGAGAAAAGGGAACAGAAGATTACAGAGGGGAAGCAGCAAGAAACAACTCCAAAAGCCAGGAACAGCAAGACATTGCTTTGTGTGGCTGCAAAACCCACCCTTTGAAAGCCTCAGTTCCACTGACAGCAGCAACTCAGATTTAAAGTTTATTATGAGTAAGTGGGATAGTGCTTGAAACTTAAACATGACAGTTACATAAACTGGGGAAGGTAAATGAAGGTAAGACTCTCTTGCTCAGGTACCTTCAAGTAAACAGGATATTCTCCTTTTGTAGGGTTACACATCCAATAAAAGGCATTTTAACTTTTAAATTCTTAAATACTAGGTGTTTTATTACAAAACTGCCTTCTCAGAGTGAATGCAATGAGTTTTTCCTAAGTAATCATGCTCAATAATTATTTCATTCAAATATTTGGATCCAAACACTGTTTTATTATGGTCTGAAATAACAGCTTCAGGTACTCTGACAAATTACTGAATTTCTTCATCTACAGAACAGACTAGACTTCAATATTTTTTAATGTCATCAGACTGCAGACAGCAAGAGGCCACTTGTCACTGCATATTCTCAATTGGCTTAATACCCAGTAAGGCAGGAAGCTTTACTCAGCAACCACAAGCACAACCTCAAGGCACAGTAGTCCTCTTGTATTACAGATACTACATATATGCCAGCCAGAGGGTAACTAACAGACTTTCCTGAAGCTAATTTAGTTGCAGCATCCATCTTAGTCTTACTCAAATTTGTATCAACAGGTATGAAGTAGACTTCCAAACCCAAATGTACTGGTAAGAAGTACTTTACTCAGTCTTACACATGTCCACACAAGAGCTATTCTGGGGAAGAGAAACAGTGATAATAACATAACCAAGTGTTAGGTCCTAATATAGGAGACACCTGTGCTTCTTAGAATTCTGGAGCCTCACTAAAACAGTTGAATTCAGTACAGTTAAGGAATATCTTTCAAACAGGTGCAGAACAGACAAGGCAGAGATGTGTGTTACATTAACTTTTCCACCATAGCTTTTAAGGTCTTCAGCATCTGCTCAGACAGTGGTGCCTGAATGCCTGACATTCTTAGCATCCACAGCATCCTTGGGGACAGTGGTGTCCATGGTACAAACAATTCTCCCATCAGACGGATCTCTGAAAACAGTGGACCTAGTGTTACATTAATCTTCCCAGCATCTGTTCAGACTTCTGCAATACCATATCCATACTAAAAGTGTCACAGCATGCGTGTTGTCCGCTGCCCACAAACAGGATCAGAGAACAGTGCAGGCCAAGAATCCATGAGAATTATTAAAAATCCAAGCAGAAGATACATTAAATTCTGTTGTAAATATCTGCATCTTCAAAGGGCATTTCTATACTAGGAGATTTAACTGTAATGAGCCACCCCTTGAAAACCCTTCTTCAACATTCCCTTAAGAAAAACTACTCATTTTTAAATCTATCACTTCTTTCAATTTTTCATAATTGCTAAAAAAAAAAAAAAATCAATATACTACTTTCCAGTCTTCATACTCTATTTGCTATACTAATACATTGTCAATAAAGAATTCTCTGGGTTTTGGAATGAAAAATACTTGAGATGAAGTCTCTTATTTAGCTCTCCTAGAGACAGGGTGGCATGTGTGGGGGTTGTGCTTGGTTCTTTTTAAAAAACTGATAAGGAAATAGGAAGTTTTTCACAATACTGCACCCATGATATAATGCTGTTTACTTAGAACATTAAGTCCTGAACTCAGAACAAAAGTATTAAAACAGGATTGTTAAACCCTACAATCCTGTAGGGATTAGTGCACTACAACCACCTTTATGATCTAGAAAAACAGATGCTCATTGAACTATGATGGGCATGTGGATATTTTAAATTTAGGGGTACATAACATGATTCCAGATTCATATCACCAACCTAAAGATGGAAGAAAAAAAACCATCTTTGCTCTTTAAGTTCTCATTTCTCCACTGTATACATTCCACTTCAAGGACAGTACAGAAATCAGTTTCATTAGAGGCCTCTACCTATATACTACTGTCATCACCTTACAATTTTATCTAAATTGTACACCTTACCCCCCACACTTCAATTTGTCCAAAAACCCTTTGTGACTGCACAGGGTACACTTAAAGAGTATTTTTCTGAAGGATAGAGCCAAGTATGCTTCTCTAAAGTCAGACATAAATTGTAAATATTTACTGAAGAGCAATGTAAATCCTATTTAAAAAAGCACAATTATATTGACCTTTGTAGTAGATTAGGCCCTCTATTGTTCAAGTTAGGATAAAGTAAGTTATGTTTAATAGAGAAAATGTATCTAAGGCTATACAGTCTCCAAAAATCTGCCCTGTCAAATAATACACATAAGCAATTACATTAAATAAAAAATAGGTGTGTTATTTTTAGGCAAATCATTTGTTAAATGCAACTTTAAATGAAGCTTGCCAAAGCTTCTGTAAAGCCTGCTGTCTCAGAAAACGCTGTGCACCTGCTGGGTTTATGCTAATACCTCTATGGAACCACTCCCCTATATAATTAATCAGGTACAAATTAATAGCTGTTAAATGGTTTGATGATAGAGATTTTCCTAAGGTCTTACAAAAAAATCAAATAAAAATATTAGAAATAGATTGAACTGAAAACCATCTAGCCTACACTGTATTCTTCTCTGAAGAGTATGCATTAAGTACTTTTCACAAGAATTGTGAGATGAATTTAAGCCAGAAACCACACTACATTAATAGAAAAGTACTCTGTCACTAAGTCACTAAGTTTAGTTTAGCTGCACTTCAGGAAGTTTAAAAGTGGCTTCAGCCAAGCGAAGCACAGAGCAACAAATTAAAACCCAACAACAGGCAAAAGAACAAAAGAAAAACAAAACTTGCAGGAACACACCTTTGCTCTATTATGATCCTTACAGTAACCCTTTATCTTCCTGAGCTGCAACCACGCATTTTGATGACCCTTCCTGTACAGTAAGTACGTGGTACTGCTCCATTGCCCACATCAAGAACATAAAGATTTACTAGCGAACTAAGAATTTTCCAAGCATTACATATTTGCAAGAGAAATCGACACAGGTGCCCTCCCTAATTAAAGATTCTCTCCAAAAGTAAAATTAAGACTATTTCACAAGTAAAACATATATACTCCACAAATGAGTCTGCAAACAGAGGCTTGCCCTTCCCGGTCTTTACCCAATTCACATGCAGAGGTCTTCTATGAAAGAGGGTCTGTTAAGTGCCTATATGTGGTATGCCATGCTTTTAATCCACCTGTGCCGTTCCCAACTTACCTACTGCGCTGCATATACAAAAGCTTTCACTGCTGGCAGTTCCTCCTCTACAGGCAGTTGGAAGTCTTTTTTGGAGCCTCAGGGCTCTCAGGTTTGGGCTTTGCAGTTCCTTCTGGCCAGACACTCCCACCAGTGAGGCAACAGCATGCAGAAGCAGCTAGAAAGTTTGCCGCGATCTCTACCTTCCCCTGCAATTTGGTCCTCTCCCAGCCTCTTCTCCTTCCTGGCGCAGGAGACGGGCTTTTAAGAGCGTCAGCGGAGGCGACACTTCCCAGAGAGGTTCCTACCCGCAGCGGTACCTCAGCAGAACCGCAGCTGGAAGCGCTGCCCTGCTGAAGGGCGGCTCCGGAGCGGGGACCGGAGAGGGCAGCGCTCACTCGGGGCTGCCGCTGTCGTGTTTACCGCGAGTCTCATGCTCGCCACCGGAGCCGCGCTCCTGCCTGACATCATTCATTCTCTTACACACGCACCCGCCCACTCCATTGCCGAACGGTGACTCACCCCCGGCGCTGTTGCTATTCAGAGGCAGGGCTAGAAAAACCGGCAGGACCTCTACGGAGCCCCCGCCCGCCGCTAAAGGTGCCGGGTGGCGGCGCGGCCCAGCCCCGCCCGCTCCCGGCTCAACCCCCCCCGGTTCCCCCTCCCCCCCCCGCCGCTCGGAAGCCGGCCTGTGCGCGCGCGCTGCCCGCCCCGCTGGCTGGGAGCCTCCGTTCGGCACCTCCTTCGGGGTACCGGAGGTCTGGAGCGATGCGGAGCTGCTCCGTGCTCTTCCACAGCTCCTCTCGACCTCCCCCACCTGCCTGCAGCCTCTGTGCGGATCCCATCTGCCATGCCCACAAGCCGCCTGCTCCTCTCCAAACCACAGAACGCCTCTGCCGTACCGCGGGGGAAAGAATTCCGTTCGCTCGCCAAAGGGGATACCGGCGGCTCTGCTGCACCCACCAACCACTTGTTCAGAGATAAGCATTGCGCTCGGTGGCAGAGGCGCAGATGCCTGCGCCTGCACCGCTTAGCGCCGCGCCTCCACAACCAGGCCAGACCCGAGCGCCGCGCCTGGGATCCGCGAAGGGCTTCCCGGTTTTGCCGGGGAATTCAATCCCAGAACTGGTCTCCAATGCAGGGTGGCTGTCACTGAAACCCCCTGCTCCTCACGTGCTTCACCCACACCTAGCTCTGCTTGGAGCTTTTTTAGGGGGTGGAAGGGCCAGGGCTTCTCTTTGGTTTTAAAATAATTCCTCATCATTATATAGCAACCAGGATCCTTTCGGAGGCTTCCAGCATAACAAACCTGGGATTGGCAGGGAGTGGGAAGGTGTCAACTCACCCCCACCGAAACTGACTATGGCCGTGATACACCTGTCTTGCCTTAACGTCACAGGGCTTCAGCGATACACAGTCTACATGAGCCAGAGCCCGGCTCCACAGCCCGGAATTCAAGGAAAGCACCTGACCCCCTGTTCGTCACTCCCCTGGAAAGCCCCCTTCACCCAGCTATTGGCTATTCTGCTTGGCTTGCTCGGACTTTGTTTTTTTCCACAAAAGCCTGGGGGAAGGGAAGGGGGAATCTGCTTTATTCCAGCACAGGGTGGAAACATTTTTTGCACTCTCAGAGTTCTGTGAGGCAGGGGAACTCTGATCTGACAGGGGCAGGCAGAGTACTGGCACAGGCAGGATGCCAAGATTAAGTTTTCCCTCCTGCAGGCTTAATACAAATAGTATATTATAACCAGATAAACCATTCAGCCAGACTACTGCTGTTCCTGTTGCTAGGTGAACACACATACACACCTGTAGCACTGAAGCAAAGAAATTTGCAGCATTCTTCACTACCTCCTTTGATTCCTGCCCTCCCCAATTCCTCTAACTGGGTAATGCAGGAATCTGAAGAAAATTACAGATACCATGGGCAGGACAGGATGTTTGCTTTTTACTGGCTATAAAAATGTATGTGTGTGTATATATATGCTTAACTGCATACATTTAACTACATGCAAGTTTTTGCAGAACTTGTTTTTACTTTAAGATCTTTTACAAAGAATAATGACTGAAGGAGCAACAGTTTGAGAGTAGAAATATTAACGAGTATAAAACTATTTACAGGCAAATATATTGTTGCAGCAAATGCTAGGCAGAGGCCCTCATCTCTTTTAAGGACAGTTAAAAAGAAAGATGGGAAAAGTTACTAGCATTTTCCTAAATTTAGATACAGCAGTCATCTGAAACAGTGTCTTTACTTTTAAATGTTATTTTTTGAAGCATTGCATTTGAGAGAGGAAAAAAACATTCAAGGCTACACTTCACATCCAACCCCACAAGCTCATCCTCACAAATGACCTGTTGAAGAAGCACAGAACTTGGTGATGGAGCTCCTGTGAGCCCAGATATGCCTCTCTAAAATGTAGCTTGTAGGAGATGGTCTGTAACTAATTTGGTAACTACTGTGTGCAAGTCTTGCATAGCAACAAACTTTTGAAAGTAAGTGACACACTTGTGAACTCATAAAACTTGGCAGAGGAACCAGAAACACATCACTCAATCGTTACTTTACACTAGATAAGTTTCACAAGATCCTTTTCAGACAGGAGTTATGAAGGGGAAAACTTAAGACCTGAAGAATGATAACTCTTATAGGAAAAAGAAACCTCTCACACACATACAAATTCCATGGGGAAACCAACGTAAAAGTCACATACCAGCTCACCTCCCAGGGAGGCAAATGGGAGAGAAGGAGGGAGAGAAGAGTGTTGAGGAAAAAGTTACTGTTCTCTTCAGCTGGAACAAGCCCAGCATCTTTTTCATTACTGCTTATTCCCCCTGCCCCCCTTCCATGAGATCAGCAGGGATATTATTGGAAACAGGAATTCTATAAACAAACACTGCCAGCCTGTGCATTAAAATTCTGACTATTTCCAAAGAGACACTCAGGCAGTTTCCAAAGGCAGCTACCACCAGACTCCTGCTTAGTTCTGCCATGGGACAGAACTACAGCTGCAAGATGGAGTTTGCTGGTAGAAGCAAGAACTGTATAGAAGTTTCTAGTTGATGCTGACTTTACAGTTAATAGAGTAGGCAGTGGCACAACAACAAAAAACAAACAACCAAAAAAACCCAAAAAACCCACCACCAAAAAAAAAACAAACCAAACACCCCAAAACCCCACCAAACTACTTGTGTAGCTAAGCCACAGCAGTTATCTATACTGAAATGCAATAGGGAAGAACCATAAATCTGTGCTCATCCCAAGCAGCTTCAAATGACTGCATAAGCACACATTATAACGAGCTCACAGGTATTCGTAGCTTTTATTACACCTGTCTTAAAGGCAGAGAGATGAAAACCTACATTGGTATTTTACCCTGAAGTGTTCCATAACCCCCTATAATTCTTCCTTGCTTTTTCTTCAATAAACATATAAATCTGAACAATCCTGCAGACTGCTTCTGGACTAGCATTGTATTCTGTACCCTGGTTCTCGCAGCAGCCCTATTATATCTATGAACATGCTAGTTAATACGCCTGCCTTGAAACAGAGGAAGTAACTCCAGAATGATTTAGTATTCCCATCCAATTGTGAATGAATAAAATATACTGGGGACAAGTGTATGTTGACTATCAATTCATAAAGAGATTCATCACCAGCATGCACTCATTAAATACCTAACAACACCTAACAAAATTGTTACCATTTCAGAATTAGATGCATTTCAGCAGTGATACGAACCCTATGTTTCCAAATAATTATTTTAATCAATTTACCAGGTGTTTTTTTTCCCCCTCACCAAGGGCTTTAGAATAAGAGAAGAGCTTACCTTATAGGTTCACCATTACTATCACTATTTTCTGGCAATTAAAATAGATAAAAAGATATCCCACAAGACAAGTTTTTCCATTACTACTTCACAAGCATCACAGTTCAAAACTACAGTACTACCCTGCTACTGGAGAAGGGAAGACCTTAAGAAACACATTTATAAATCACCACAGCTACCACAACCACGACTTAAGCAGCTTACATAGCAAGCCTCCCTTGACAAGTCACGAGAAGCTGAACCCAAATAAATACGCAGAGTACTCTCTACTATGAGGCACTGTCAAGACAAGCACCGCTACAAGCTTAGAAGTGCTTGATTAACACCACCACTTCACAGGCTTTTACCATCAGCAAAGAAAAAACCTGAGTGAAGCTTACTAAAGTGAGCGCAATCCACTTTCAGTCCCCATGAAAGAAAACAACTCCAAGTGAAGAAATACATATACTGAACTGCCCGCCCAAACATTACCTGCGGCCTCCCGCTCCAGCGCTGCCGCCCCACTGCTGAGGCGCCACTGCTGGCCGCCCGCCCTTGTCTCGCTTTCAAAGGAGGCGGGAAGCGGTTACAGGCCAATGGCGGGCGGGCGGGCGGCCGAGGGGACAGCCTGCCGCGCCACGCAGGTCCCTGCCCCTGCCCCTGCCCCTGCCCCTGCCCCTGCCCCTGCCCCTGCCCCTGCCCCTGCCCCTGCTTAAGCCCACAGCCGGGAGGGACAGACCGCCCTTGTCCCTGCCAGCTGTTAGTGAGACTGGTCTTCTTCCCAAGCCTGCCAATATTGGGGCTGCTTGAAGCATCTCTGAAGGGTAGTGCCTTGCTTCATCTACTCTCTTTTAATTTCTGAGACTTGCAAAACTTGTAATTGTAGTTTGCCATTTGTCTAATCTTAGTACTTTATACTCCCCCAAAATTGCTATATAAGCTGTCCTCATAACCAAAAGTTGAGCAGACTAAGTTTTCCAAACTAAATTTCTAAAGTCTTAATGTCCTTGGATAACTTCAGGAAAAAATGCTGAAGCTTTGTGGAATTTGTACTCCCTGCTAAAGCTCATGGGAAAGAAAAAAACTGTTTTAGATTACAGTGATTGTGTTTGTTTGTCTGTTTGTTTCCAAACTGAAAACAAACCTTGCACTTGCTCCTCAATGTTTCACTTGCATAAGCAGAAAAGGTGTATCATGGACATATTGTACTTTTTCCCTCTGGATACATCAGACTACTGTGTTGAGTTTTGGGCCCCTCACTACAGGAAAGACCTGGAGGTCCTGGAGTAGGTCCAGAGGTGAACAAAGCTGGTGAAGGGTTTGGAACACAGGTCTTGTGATGAGCAGTTGATGGAACTGTGAGTGTTCAGCCTGGAGAAGAGGAGACTGAGAGGAGACCTCAAGCCATACAACTCTGCAAAAGGTGGGTGTTGGTCCCTTACTTAAGTAACAAGTGATAGGAGGAGAGGAAATAGCCTCAAGCTGTGCCAGGGCAAGTTTAGATTGGACATTAGAAGAAACTTCATGGCTGAAAGGATTCTCCAAGACTAGAACAGGCTTCCCAGAGAGGTGGTTGAATCCCCATCCTTGGAGGTGTTTAAGAGATGCAGAGTGTGGTGGGTTGCTGAGGGACATGGTTCAGCACCAGACTTGGCAAAGTTAGGTGGACATGAGTCACCAATGTGCACTTGCAGCCCAGAAGGTCAATCACATCCTGGGCTGCATGAAGAGAAGCATAGCCATCAAGTCAAGGGAGGTGATTCTCCCCCTCTGCTCTGCTCTGGTGAGATCCCCACCTGGAGTACTGCATCCAGTTCTGGGGCCCCTATTATAGGAAGGATCTGGACATGCTGGAACATGTCCAGAGAAGGGCCACAAGGATGATCAGAGGGTTGGAGCACCTCTTCTATGAAGACAGACTGAGGGAGTTGGGGCTATTCAGTCTGGAGAAGAGAAGGCTCGGAGGAGACCTTATTGTGGTCTTCCAGTATCTGAATGGGGCCTACAAGAAAGCTGGTGAGGGATTTTTTAGGGTGTCAGGTAACGATAGGACTAGGGGGAACGGAATAAAATAGAAATGGGTAGATTCAGATTGCACGTTAGGAAGAAGTTCTTCACCATGAGGGTGGTAGGATGCTGGAACAGGTTGCCCAGGGAGGTGGTGGAGGCCTTATCCCTGGAGGTTTTTAAGGCCAGGCTGGATATGGCTGTGAGCAACCTGCTGTAGTGTGAGGTGTCCCTGCCCATGGCAGAAGGGTTGGAACTAGATGATCCTTGAGGTCATAACAATTCTATGATTCTAAGGGTTGGACTCAATGATCTGAAAGGTCTTTTCTAACTAAAACAATGTATTGATTCTGTGACTCCTGTGGAGTGGGCTTTGTCAGGGAGGTAGGGTGGAGGTGTAGGGCTGTTTGCTTTTTGGTTTTAGTAATGTTTTCGGTATTCAAACTACCTGAAATCTGACATTCTTTAGAAGCTGTGAAATAAGAGAAATGGTTCAGTTTCTTTAGACCAGTTTCCCTTATGATTGAAGCCAAACATTGATTTTTCTATCTAAAAATATACACATCTGAAATCACTGACTCCAGCTTCAGAGCTTTTTCCACACACAAGAGCAGCATTTGAAGAAATGTTGTTCTTGTAGAAAACAATGCTTTGGAAGAAATAATGAGAATGCAGGTACTTACTCACCACAGGGTGTAGAGAAGAAATGGGAGATCAAGGAACAATACAAAATAATATCTAGTTCATTGCCTTTATCTGCAAGTATGAAAAAATCAAGGTGATTCTAGGAAACTGCATCTACCAGAAGTATGGGAAATATTCTCAACCTCTTTAGGAAGAGAGGTAACATTTTTGGAAACAACTAGTAAATCAGAAGAATGATGCCAGGCAGCTGAGAAAGCTTATTAAGTGTTTTCTGTACCACCATAAGAAATTCTGGATATGACATTAAATGCATGAAAATTAAAAGAAGACTGCTTAGCTGTAGCAGTTAGCACAAACCCAACTGCCAGATGCAAGACAGTAGCATTTTCTTTGCTGCTCAGCCGTATCTACTTCACCATATCTTCATGCTCCTGAATTAATCTTCTTTGAACTTCTTTGATCCCATCTATCACACATAGCTTGTTTTTAATTTCTCATCTTTAGGATTTTGTGTAGCAGGCCCATCTGAAGCAGAAGAGTTGTGCTGAAACTTCAACTGCTAGCAACCATCCCCTTCAGCATAAAGTTTATAGGGCTTTTCTCCAGTACTAAAAATACTTAAAAGCCCCAATATTTTAATACAAACAAATAGTAGCTGAACAAGAGTTACTGGATGACCTCTTTTTGTCTCTGTGTGCACACTTTTTCTGTGAAGGACGATTTTACATTATTCAGCTGGGCAAGGAGAAAAATACAGAGAGAAAAGGAAGTAAGGCTGGAATGTGAATGACCAATCCAAGCATGCTATGATTTACCCCTTCACACTGCAGTTTATCAGCAATATAATTTTTACCTCATTATATTACATTTTAGGATTCTATTAGTATAAAGACCTTTTTTTAGCAAAACTTATTTTTAAACCTAAGCAGCTGACACAATTGCATGAGGGACAGGCGGCCTACTTAAAAAGTGACTGCTATTATCATCTGGATGTAAATTCAGTATGAAATATATAGGGAGATCTATCATGAGGGCAGCATCCTATTTAGTCTGCTGTTCTGGCTTTGGCAGCAGGCAGTGCAAGAAGCTTCAGAAGAGGCACAATGGCAGTATCAGTGAAAGCTTGGAAAAGGACAGAAAAGAGTAAAGAATCCTTCTATTCTAGCTCCTTATGCTTTTTATTTTCATTCTGGCAAGCATAACAGCATTTTCTCTTTTTAAATCAAAGCACCAGCACCCAGCAAGTAGGACTTAATGAAGTTATGCTCTGAATATCAAAGGATTGCTGCTTTGGGTGCAGTTTTTGTGTAAGGCATGATGCTCCTCAAATATGTAAGCTCTTAATGCAAACCCATGTCTGTTTCTCCAAGAGTTTAAAAAGGTCTGAGGAAAAATAGAGGAAGGTATACAAAATTGTCTCAAATGAAATATAACTCTTATACTTTGCACAAGGCCATGGAATAAAGTCTGACTGTGAAATAATGGCTAAAGACATTCTGACAGAAATCCTTCAAGTGAGTGAATGAGTCATGAACTTCAGAGATATGAAGAAGCAAAACACAGATGACTCATATCAATTATGAATTTAAAATCTGACATGCTTCTTTTGATACACTGTGTATTAGCAGGGCTTTAACATGTGTTCTTTTTTTCAGAGGGCTCAAAAGAAAAGTGAGTTTGGTGAAAAGATGCACAGATACTGTGATACTGTGATTTGAAATGTATCCAGAAATAATTTGGGGCTTATTTTCCAATGGGAGTAAAATGTCCTGGTTCTGCTTATGGAAAGTCATGACCAAGAGATTTGGTGCAAAGGCCACAGTTGAGAAAATGTTGACTGTAGATGACTTTTTAGACTGAAAAGCACTTCCTGGTAAGTCTTTATGCCAGCTTGTATGTATCATTACACAGATATGACTAGATGGCTTCTGATGGCATGAAGCCAAAGTAAAGGAATCTGGGTAGTGTTATGTCCTGCCAAATGTACATTTACTGTCATAAAAACGCCTTCCAAAGCGTCTTTTCCTTTGATTAATATTTTTTAATTGGTTTTGAGGAGAATGCAGAAGGGAGAAGGGTTCTTCCTATTATCTGATGAGAAAAAACATTAAGAGTATTCTCAAGTCTCTAGCTTGAGAAGAGAGGCAGACCTCAGATGAGGAGATTGACAGTTTCCCATTAAATGAGTCAATGGAAAACACCATAGCATAACCTTGACTTTAGGTACTACAAGTCTGTATGTAGGCAGACCTTCAAGATATCTTCATTGCTAAGAGTAGAGATTCTTGTTCTGCTCTTATGAATAAATCACAAGGAATTGTAAATTTAGATGTCTCCAAGGTTGCACACACTAGGAAAGGCACCAGAAAGTAATATGGCAATGGAAGAGTATTCTGCAATTGAAGGCTGATGAGAATATTGTATCTAGTGGGAATATAATTGATGCTGATTAATTATGCACTGAGCTGAATTGGCATTATGCCTGGTCAGGGATAGGCATATGAAGTATGAAAGTCTGAAAGATCTACAGAGTGACAGGCTTTGAAAAAGGAACTGTACTGGAACCAGAAATATGAGGACCCATAGCTTCCTTTCAGAGTAAGAAGAAAGACAAAGCATGTTATACTCTAACTGGAGAGTAAAGCTCCTTTCCACCTCAAGAATAACTGAGTGAGTTGTGGAAACACTGCTGAGCATCTAACCACTATGAGAAAGTTTTGGAATCCATAGCCCTGACAATAACATCCCTAGTGAGTTACTGATCAAATGTAATTAATCAAAAGACCTTTTTTTAACACATTTTCCTTAACCTCACATCATAGAAATAATGCCATGCAAGCATTTTTCTAGTCCATCTGGAAAAGCTGCAGTACATGTGGTCTTTTCTAGAACTGAAAAAAACCAACATTGTAAATATCCAGCATGTGCTCTCACTTTGATTTCTTATTCCTACTCTGCTTGATACTTGTATTTTCTACATTATTTTATACCTTTGTTAATTTCTTCACAAAGAAGAAATGAACATTTTTTTTGAGGAAAAGGCTAATGAGAATAACAGAAAACTATTGCAATAACAGAATTATGGCATAGTAGGCAGTTATGGCCTGACTGGATATTGTGGAAACTGTGAATTAGTTATAGCACCTCCTTCTTCTATGCCTCTCTGCTGGGGCCTGGGACAGATGCAGGCTGAGGATAGCACAATGCACAATACAGTGGAAAAGAATTTCCCCATCACCTAAGAGCCATAAGTGGAGTCTGTGTAGTGACTTCTGGAGAGTTCATGCTGCAGTGTTTATGTAAGTCTGTTAGACGCTGTATTTAGAGGTACACAGATTTTTTTTTTTAATATCTTCTAACAACCTATTCTTACTTAATGCAAAATGCACTTCTTTACATCTTACAGAATTGTTATTTTGCTGCCACGTGGAGACATGGAATAAGGACAAACCATAGACAGTCCCCAGTACGCATTTCCTTGTTTGTGTTTCTGACTCCTAATACAGACAGAAAGAAGGGGAAACAGATTTTTAGTGTAGGCATAGGATACCTCCTACAGTAAAAAACATCTGAAATATAAAAATATAAAATCTGGGAAGTGACAAGTGTCCTATACTCCTTACATCACTGGAATCATTTGGAGGTTAACTGTCTTTGATCCAGAGAGCTCCAGCCTAAGAGATCATGATCTAGCTTATACTGGGCATCCCTAGAACAGAAGAACTAGAACCGACCAGTGGCCAGTAGTAATCACTTCCATTCCATGCTTTTTCTATGCATTACTACAGTCCATGTGCTGATGGTAACATGTTTATGATCCTGCAATCCTTTTTTATGCAGACATCAATTCCTGGGAGAATTTTTGCTTCTGGTGTATTTCCTTTAATCAGACACAATACTTAAAGGTCACTTGTAGAATCACATAAGTTTCTCATGTGGTGAAGTTTTTATGCCACTATCCTTTCAAAAATCCATGCAGACTGGGGCACAAATGAGATGCATTCAAATCCTGCTGACTGTGACTGCCCAAAGAGACTTAAAGGAAAACTGTAGCTTATTTGTTGGTTTTTGCTTCAGTTACTGCAAGCAAAGTGGACTGCAGTTTGCCTACATTTGTCTACTTAGCTGAATTTTCCTTGAGCCTTCCAGAGTTATATCTTGCTTCTTGACCTAAACTCCTAAGCAGTGTTGTGTTCTGCCTGTTACAAAGCTGTCACATTCAGTGCCAGGGTTAGCTGTAAATCCAACCAGAGACTCAGGCAGGCAGAAATGGACCTCCGGGTGTCACCTAGTGCAACACTCTCCTCAAAGCTGGGTCAACACAGAATTCAGGCCATCCTGCCCTGAGCTGTGTGCAGCTGGGTCTTGAAAACCTTGAGAACTCACAATATCTCTGGGAAACCTTCTCCAACGCTTAAATATCATCATACGGAAATATATTTTCTTGATATCTAGCTGGAATTCCCTTTCTCCACTTCTCATTGCTGTTTCACATTCTCTGTTCCTGCACCTCTGCAGAGAGCCTGGCATTGGATTCTTAGTTGGTAACTTTCTCTTAAGCTTTGGAAAGCTACTGATAGGTCCTCTCTAGGGCTTCTCTTGTAACAAATTTGTCTTCTGCTCTAACTACTAAATCTCTAAAGTGTTTAAGGAGGTACTGGATTACAAGGTCTGTTGTCAGTGTAACTCCATTAAGTTCTGTAGGTCACAGACAAAACTTAAGGAATTCTACTGAATTTCTGTAAGACAAAATTTTCAGAAATATTTTTGTGGACTTGACATTTTAAAGAGAAATTCAGAATCACATTTTATTTCAGTCCTTAGCATCCAAGCACCAATAACAATAGCCAGCTCTTTCTTTATACTGATCTAGGAGGGAGTGGCCAAAATAGAATTGAAAAGTCCTTTTTCTGTCATTTGGGAAAATGTGAAAAAAAGTTGAGAACAACAACAATTTCTATTCTGCAAGTTGTAAAATGGTTACTTAAACTTTGTTTATCAAGAATAGAAGGTGTAGTATGAGAATAAGGTATGTGTCAGGATTAGACATAGTTGTAAGTATTTCATTGTGACATTGAATAGAATTAATAGAATAGAATAAACCAGGTTGGAAGGGACCTTCAGGATCATCGCATCCAACCCATCATCCAACACCACCTAAACAACTAAACCATGCAACCAAGCACCCCTTCAAGTCTTCTCCTGAACACCTCCAATGATGGTGACTCCGCCACCTCCCCAGGCAGTCCATTCCAATGGGCAATCACTCTCTCTGTATAGAACTTCCTCCTAACCTCCAGCCTAAACTTCCCCTGCTGCAGCTTGAGACTGTGTCCTCTTGTTCTGGTGCTGGTTGCCTGGGAGAAGAGACCAACCTCTGCCTGTCTACAACCTCCCTTCAGGTAGTTGCAGAGAGCAATAAGGTCACCCCTGAGTCTCCTCTTCTCTAGGCTAAGCAACCCCAGCTCCCTCAGCCTCTCCTCATAGGGCTTGTGTTCCAAACCCCTCCCCAGCTTTGTTGCCCTTTTCTGGACACGTTCCAGCAAGTCAACATCTTTCCTAAACTGAGGAGCCCAGAACTGGACACAGGACTCAAGGTGTGGCCTAACCAGTGCTGAGTACAGGGGCAGAATGACCTCCCTGCTCCTGCTGGCCACACTGTTCCTGATACAGGCCAGGATGCCATTGCCCCTCTTGGCCACCTGGGCACACTGCAGGCTCATGTTCAGCCTACCATCAACCAGTACCCCCAGGTCCCTCTCTGCCTGGCCGCTCTCCAGCCACTCTGACCCCAGCCTGTAGCACTGCATGGGGTTGTTGTGGCCAATGTGCAGAACCCAGCACTTGGATGTGTTCAATCTCATGCCGTTGGATTCTGCCCATCTGTCCAGCCTTCTGAGGTCCCTCTGCAAGACCCAAGACATTGAACCCAAGCCAGCCATGAATTTACCCAACTCAAAATCTTGAGGTGTATATACTGTGACTGTTACTCTTCTGCCTAAATTTACTATAGCTTTTTGGTTCATTATCAATTTAATCTTCCACCTCTGCCATTCCCTCCCTGTGCTTTGCACATTTTCTGATGGCTGCAGTACTTTTGATATAGTCCTACTTTCATTCAAGGTTTGGATGATCAGCCTTCTTGTCTTTATATGCTTCTCAAGGTGCCAAAAAATTAAGACTTTGCTGAACAACAGGAACTTAAGCACTTAAGTCAGTCAGAAAATACAGATATGGTTCTTTTTTACATACTGTAAGGGCATTTTCTTTAAGTGTTAACATCAGGTTTTACTTAATTTTAATGATTTTTAATTCTCCTTGAATGATTACTGTCTAGTGGATATTCACTTACCTTTTTCTAAGCTTTTATTAGTAAAAATATAATTTTGACTGGGTTTTATCCATATTCCTCCATTCTTTTTCAGAAAGGAAATTATGTACATTTCTCTGAGTTATCAGATTTAAAAAAAAAAATAGATTGCACAAGTGGTAGCTTTTCCAAGATTCATCTGCACATTGGAAACAAGATGGGGATTCCTGACTTCAGCTCACTGATCTATATAGTGTAAGCCAACATCACTCTATTTTTAATCAGTGGGAAATTTAGTGTGTCTAGAATAAATAAATCCTGTCAGTTTGAAATAATCCCAGGATTCAAACATGCTAGTAATAGAAGGAGTGGTTGTGTGAGTGTTTACACTGTTGCAAGGCAGATCAGGCTTCTGGCATACAAAGTATGAGAAGAAACTTCAGAATCAGAAAGTGCTGGAAAAATCCTTTTAACATGACCATATTGTAATGTCAGAGGGGAAGAAGGCCACGTGAGCCCACAGAGTTATGATAAACTTTGTTAGGCTGCCAAACCCAAATAATAATAATGAAATAATCCCAAACTGTAGAGAAGATAGGGGACACTATAAATATAATGTTTATCTTGGGATTTTAAAATAAAAGTCTGGAATTCTATTTCCAGTTCTGCATTGTGATGTTGGGCTAGTTGCTTCTAATTATAGTTCATATATATCTTTACTGGATTTTGACAGCCCAGTTACAAGGGGCCTGTGACCACCTTCCTCTATCAAAGATTTTTGTGTGTTGGGACTGTATTTTGAAACTCTCAAGTGAGTTTATATTTATATTTTTTGGGGGGAAATACCCTAATTTTTCTCCCCATTTATCTGTACATTTGGAAAAAATACTTTGAGACCCTCACCTAAGAGGGGAAATCTGGAAAACTGACTGCATGTCTGCACTTGTATTACCAAGTATGGGTAAAAAGTTCAGGGTTTCTCTATGTATTTATTGACTTCCCAGGATTCTGCATGACTATATACTAAATAGGTTGGTGGGGGAGGTGTATACAGGTATATTGCTTACATTGTTTAAGCACTGCTAATGTTAGTTCAGCTAAGACATGAGCCATGGCACCCTAAGAGCCAGTAGATGTACACACGTATTAGTTGCAACCATTTCAGCTTATAGAAAACCCCTGCTTAGTCTACAGAAATTAACTGTGTAAGAGAAACTGCAGGCTCCTCTTTAATATTTCACCAATATGTCCCACCATTTCTAAAAGTAGTAATAAAAAAAAAAAAAAGTCTTGACATCCCTCATATCAATACAAATAACATCAATACTTGGATGTACTTGGAAAAACGTGAACTAAAATATAATTTCTTTAACTATTTGAAAAATGCACAGGTTTTCATCAGAAAATTTGTACTGACAGCAGTTGTGTGTATTTCCTAAAAATATATTTACAGGAGCACTGAAAAAAAAAAGAAAATAAGAAAAGACATTCACCTTGCTGTTGACCTCTGGTTTTGGCAAGATGATAAGTACAAGAAAGTGAAGATCTGTTCTTACCATAAACAGGAAAAGAGGCTTTATAACAGCAGCATTTGCTAGCACCTCTAAAATTAACTCTGGGTCAAGCTTTCCATGATAAATTCCTTTTTTAGAGTTAATACAGAGCAGCTCAGCTTATAAACACATTAAAATATATATTTCAAACAAGTCAGTCTGGAAACTAAGCTTTAAAATAGTACAAGTGGAAACAAAAACATAGATTTATACGGAGTGGTCCATTTTCTGTTATAAATTGTCTGACCTATAATTTTCCCATATTTTCCTGTGATAGGAACATAGGGGAATTTAGAGCCTAGCTGGCTGGAAGTCACAGCAGAGGTTAGGTTCAAAGGCATCTCTGGAGGTCATGCAGTCCAGCCCCTTATCAAAGCAGGACTAAATGCGAAACTCTATCAAGCTGCTCAGTACTGGCCAGTCAAGATTTAAGTATCTCTAAGGGTGTAGGTTCCATTGGGCTTTTTGTCAAGAAATTCCAGTGCTTAACCTCTTCACTGGGGCATTTTCCCCCTTCCATCTATCTGGTGTTTCCCTCTTCTGCTCCAATAATCCCCATTTAAATAATCAGAAAATAACATTATGAAGGAAAAATTATTTTACATCATCTTCATAGTAGTTTATGCTAACACATTTTACTACACGCTGCAGCAAGCCAGAAATGAGTGTTTCCTGAGGAAGCAGTAACCCCTCAAACCACATTAACCAATGTCAAATATCTAGTAACCATCTGATCAAAATGTTAATTACTTTTGATCACAACTTTGTGTTAAACAATACAAGAATATTGTCAGGTAGTTAAATATGAGAAAAGAGCTCTGACAGACAATTTTGACCTTTAATAACTGACATGCTTTCATATTAAATCTGAAAATATTTGTTTGCATTTTAAGCTTTCCTGAAGTGGGCATACAGCAAACACCAGGATAAAATGTTAGTGTTAGAAACGTGTTGTGTCACAGTGACTAAAAAGGGGTGTTCCTGGGATGCAAATAGGTCTATACTGATATAGAAGCAGCAAGCATAATCAGGCAATAATTGCTAAACAAGGACAACCATGAAAAGGAAA
This sequence comes from Melanerpes formicivorus, assembly GCF_026170545.1. NCBI lineage: Eukaryota > Metazoa > Chordata > Aves > Piciformes > Picidae > Melanerpes > Melanerpes formicivorus. The sequence goes on along the minus strand of NW_027142356.1, from coordinate 8,811,807 downwards.
TCAGCTACAAAAAAGATTAAAATATCACAACAAAACAGACACAGCAGAACCTGACTTCAAGACAACTAAAAGATGTATTAATAATCTGTGCAAGAAATGTTAATTTGCCTAACAATGATTAAAACATTCCCCTGTACTTCTTCCTTATATCACTGCAGTTAGAAAATGTAGGAAATTGTTTGTCCCAGATACTCAAGAAACGCTCAACAGGCTTACATGCATTATATTTAACTTATTGCAGTAAAAGGTGGGTTTAGCACACTGAAGGAGGGGAGAGATTGAATACATTTCATCATAGCCCAAGCAAAATGTAAGGAACTTCTTGAGAGTCTACCAGAATACGGCAGTGTAAATTAAAGACTTTTCTGGTCTTCTCATGCCTAGTGTTTAAAAATATTTATAGTCTTCTTCTAGGAGAAAAAAAAACAAAAGTAGCATTGTGTGTTTTGGTGTGGCCCATCAGAAGGCATGCTTTCTGCTCTATCCTTAGAATAGGAGTTTCCAGTGGAAATTTCTGTGGTATGTGCACTGCTCTTAGTCAGTGAGTGATTTCAAAATTGTGCAGAACCCAAGACAGAGACAAGAGCTTCACTGCCAGCAGTGGCCTGTGATCACAGCAGTTGCTGCTCCAGCTGCTGGTGTCTCTGAGCCTCTAACACTAAGAAGGAAGCTACCTAACACCTTCTAAAACCATGCACTTCTCTGCTGATACTGCAAACTAAACTAAACTCTTCTAAGTGAAGAGAAATAAGGTCAGGTTTTTCAATATTTCCCTCCACTATAGATAATGGCAATGGAAGAGGCAAAACTGACAAATAATTCTGAAGGATATTAAGTCTTAAAGGCAAAAGTACAAGTTAGACACATCACTTGATCCTAATGGTGGCTCACTAGGTTTTAAGATCCTGCACAGGAAGTGCTGAGTAATTCCAGCATTATACAGAAGACTATCCCCCATAAAGGCATCTAGGTAGCATTAGTTTAAATTCAGAATATCAAATGCGCTAGAGAATCTCTCAGGAGCAGAGGCAGTAGAGGAATGTGGTTTAAAACACTGACAGCAGCCAAGGTCAAATGAAAACGTAGGCACTTTGTTATTTAAATTGCAACGATAATGGCCAGACCTGGGGAGGGGTAAATTTATATTATACTGTACATAGTCAAGTCAAATATTCAACATTATACAAACTGTTTACCCCAGGAGTAAACCCTGTCTTGGTTCATCACTGAAACTTGAAGACGGACAAGAACTAGTAAAACATGTCAGATTTGGGAGTTTGGCAAAATTTATGTTTTGATTAAAAATTAAGCATAAGTTCCAAATGTTTATTTTCTCCAATCTTAAAGCAGTAAATATATGTGTGTATGTATATGTATATGCTATTTTTGGAAGTAGGCAAGTCCTGACTATGATGTTACCTTGTGCTGGTGGGTGGTAAACTCTGCATATACACATTTTAGAAAACCATTTTGAGGTTCCACAGTACAAAACCATGAATGCTGGGCGTACAGTAAACATAATCTATCTTCAGATGTTGCTGTTTACAGCAACTAACCACTTACACTGGTTTCTGTCCACTTTTTTTGAGATGAACCAACTAGATTCCAGTTAGATGTCAATTAAATGTTCAAATTATATACTAGGGCATCACTGGATTCTAGATTCTCCTGAATTATGGTTATGTGAGTTGCTTCAGTTGCAAAACATGTCTCAAATGCAGAACTTTCAAATCAGATCCAAACCATTCCAGACAGAGCCAGCTATCATGATTCACATCAATATTAATGTTTGAAGCCTAATTATAACAGTGTAAAGACTTATCAATGTACTTTGTAGAACTTAAGATGCTCACAGACAAAGACATTTCTATGCATTTTTTCTCCCTATTTGTAACCATGGAGGCAAAAAAAAGCCATCTAAATAACTGCATTTCCTGATGTCCAGTTTTGTTTTGTAAGCACATAAATATGGCAAAATAGGTATCAAACACCTTGCTACCCCCATTATGGAAACACAGGTTCTAACTTAGCATATGCACATGGATTTTAAATAGGAATAAATCCTGAAAAACAAATAGCCATTGTTGTTCCCTACACTGAGCACTGAAAAGCAACTTTTTTTTTAACTGATATTTATGTTTGTAATTAGAAGAATGATAAAATAACTAAAAATCACCAGTAGATACTGGATTAATGGATAGCTTGTATGATTTAAAGAAAATAATATGTACTGAATTGGTGCCTATGTTTGCAATTAGTTCTGTGAGAAGAACAGCATGGCATTTTGCAATAGCTGGCATATACAGCAGTGGGTATGCTTTATAGCTGTATTGATCCTTTGTGGTGTCTTATAAAAGGAGCCTGTAAATTATTCATGACTAAACCAAATTAGATTCTTGAAAACAACCTTTACTGAACTCCATTTTAAGGACAGCAGAACTGTAACATCACCTGGCTTAGCTGTAGTGATTTCTAACAATCATTTGGTTGCTAATAACACTTCAGTCACTATGTAGAAACCACCCTCAGACACTGAATATAAAAGCAGTGGTGCAAAGTAAGTTTAGATAGCAGGCCTCAAAAGGCACTTTAATGGGATATCTCTTTGCCCTGGAAGTTTTAGCTTGCTTCCTTATGTTGTTTCAGGGCAGGAAACAAAACTGTGGGGGATATTAAAACATCAGTCCTAAGGGCTTGAGCTTAACACTCTTCAACACAATGGAGTCAGGCCTTCAGAGGGCACCCTGAAACAGTACTGGGCAAAGTCGCTAGTCTCCTTGAACTCTTCAGTTTAACAGTGCAGAAACAAAAGTAAATTTGTAAAGTGGTCATCTGATTAGATGAATCTGTAAACATGTCATTTACAGAAAATGTATTAACTAGATACACTGATCATTGTTATCACTTGCAATATAATGTGTGACACTTGCATACTGGGAAGAGAAGAAGTACTGACAGCTCAAGAGTAGGATTAAGCATCTGTTACAGTCTCACATTTTTTACTAAGAGATTGGTAATCATATACTCACAAAGATCTGGCATCAGTTTTAGTTTCTTTTTGATTTCATTTCTTTTCTTCCAAGCCTGATGTGCAAGACATTGAGCAGCTAACAAGTACAGCTGTGCTGTCTTCTTAGGCTGAGGTCATCCTGAGCAGCATATAAAATAGCTAAGTAGTGTAACACTTGCAGCACAAGGACTCTCTGCCAGCAAGTTATCCAAATATTTACTTACCTTTACAGGCAGATTTTACAGCTGACATTGAACTGCCTGCTGCCATGGCTACAGTGCTTCCAGTAGCTGAGCTAGTTCATTTGAATCTAGTTTGGGTTTCTCTTCAAAACTTTGCAGACATAACACTACAATGTATATGACCTCAGTTACAATGTACACATTTTTCTGTTCCCTTTCCATAACATAGAAGACACTGGAGGATTAGGGTAAGTGCATCAAAGAGAAAAAAACCTTACATAAAAAGCACAATTACTCCATGAAGACTGTAAAAGGATTACATGCTACAGCACGTAAAAGTAGCTGGATTTAAAGGTGCTTCTCAAGATGATTTAACACCATGAACTTCTCAGGAAACACTGAAGGCATTCTAGGATTTTAATCTGTGCTATGAAGAGTCTTGGAGTTTTGAGTCTGCAAGTAAAATCTCCCTTATTTCTTTCCTTTTTCTTTTTTCCCTTTTCCCTTTCTTGTTATGTGTTGCTGCAGATCTAGCACAGCCTTTCCTACTGCTTTAAAATAATACAAATCATGTTACTATAATTAAAACTGCACTGCTGAATTAGGAAATGGATTAGACACTGGAAAATGTAGTCAAGCTCAGAGTGTTTGATTTCAGTGTACTAGTCTTGTACCAAATCCAGATGTATTTACTCACCCTCCATTTCAGTGAAGCACTCACAGCAAGACCTGTAAAGAGAGAGGAGCCCCATAAAATTTATGTTAATAATTACAATACAAAGCCCACAATTTTTCAGTTGCATTATAAACTCCCACATAACTTGCCTTTAGATAGATCACATTTATGAAGATAAAAATAGATCAACCATATTCAAATAGCTATGCCTTATAATTTTATTTACATGTCCTATTGCAACCTTCCCTTGGATTGTCTGATTCCATGTATTCTCTTCACTATAAACCCCTAAATATTTACACAGTGAGTACTTATCATTAAAACTATATGTGTGTATATATATATATGTATATGTATATACACACACATATGTGTGTGTGTATATATGCACACACATATTTGTGCAGCTAACTCTTGAAGGATTATGCTCCAAAATTATTAATCTTTATATGAAAGAGATGCAGCTAATTTGTGGACTATGCAATTCATCTGGTCTAGTCTGGCTTTCTATAACTTTGGTATTTACTGTATGTAATGTAGGCGTTAGCCAATCTAAAAAGGCAGAATTTAACACAACCCGTTCAAAAGCTTTTTGGCTAAATAATTTCTCTTCTCTTTCTTATCATTACAGAAGAGTAGGGAACTAGCTTAGCTGATGCACACCCAGCAAAAGATAAATATGAATCTTACCCTATCAGACAGATCTGGAGTCTCTGAAGAATGTGTTAAAGTTTATTTTCTGTGACCTGCAAGAGGCAATGAGGTATAGCTTCAAATTAAAATAATCTTGCACTGAAATTGTTAAGCAGTAACAATCTCTCACTAGACTTTTTTTTTTTTTTTTTTTTTTTCCTTCAGATTGTCTAGCCCCCACTTAAATTTTGGTATTGGGAGGAGACTTTTATGAACTGGATAGCTGTCAGTGGTGCTTTTGAAGAACCGATACAGAGGATTTCTCTTCACTTCTTAAAATGGTGGAGACTGCACATAGACACCATATAATGTTTTGGTATAGCTGTGCCACTTCAGGATGTGGTTTAATGGCCATGGTGGTGTCAGGTCAATAGTTGGATTCTATGATCTTAGAAGTTTTTTCCAACCAAAACAATTCTATGATTCTATGATGATTGAGTCAAGAAGCTTTTAGGCATGATCAGTATTTTGGAGAGTACTACATCTCAAAAAAACTACTTTCTGTGGATATCTTGTAAGGAACATTGAAAGACATAAGGACAAAATTGTTCCTGAAGCCTTTCTTTTCACTTCATGGAGGGTTGTCTTTGTTTCATCTTCATTGCTACAGTTATAAAAGTTAGGACACTCCTCAGAAATTTTAGGCAACAAATTGATAAGCAGTATCAGTAGCATGCCATAATTCCATTAAGCCAGTGTTGAGCCTAATACATACATGGTATAAGGAAACCAATACTATCACAAGATTCTACTCTGCTCCTTGGAAATTGAGAGCAGAGGTGAGAACTCCTTATGGGTATGAATAACCCTATGGCACATTCATTGTACCCACATTTATACTTTTGAGTGATCTCAGTAAATTACTTGAGTAATTGCAGTTGGCTGAGTGGTTTTAACTGGTTTAGCATTACTCCCTTGTCATCTGAAATTACAGAAAAGACAAATTGTGTGTCTTTGCTAGCTGCAACTCTCCATTGCAGAAACACTAAATTTCAGGTTAGCTTGCCTATAAATACCTCCTTTGGGGAAAACCAAAACAAAAACAACAAAAAAGTTGTAGCAAGTTCACAAAACTTACACAACTTCAGTTTTCTCCTAGCATACAGGGATGTCTGGAGCACACACCTATCAATGCTGCTACACACCTATGCATATAGCTCTAGGATTGTAATAATTTTCAGATGCATAGGCAATGAAGCAACTGTCAGAACAATTTAAAATGAGGTGACATAGCTCCTATTAATATTAGTAAGAACTTATTATATAGTGCTGTAAAGTGATTTGCACTAAGAATCCCATCCAGTGTGTAAGCATCCATCTGCTGGAAACACTTGAAATTTACTGTTAATGCATTTCTGTTCAAACAGGCATCAGAGATTCGGTGTGTTTTCTCCTCTAATTAAAAATATTTTCATTCAATGGCAAAATATTTTTGTTCTTGTTCCAAGAACACACCACTACAACCCAGTGTTTAAACCAAGTGTTTTCTTTCAGCTGTCTTCAGATCCTTAGCAGCCAAACTACACATGCCTTTAGTGGCTTCTACTCAAGCTTTCCAATATAAACCAAATGGCTTTACTCATAAATGCATCAAGGAGAAGCTGCATTACATGGTAAATATCGAGTCCACTCGACTGGAAAAGGTTACCATTTGTTTGTGAGAAATAAGCATCCTGATACTTCAGCCAGCACCTGGCTAAGTTAATTCAGATGCAGTCACTTATTTCTTCAAACTATACCGGAAGAGATCTGAGATTTATTTCATACTAAATATACTGATAATACTTTGAAGTGAAATCACTATGTAGGATGTCTATCTGAAGCAAAAGTACAATGTTACAGTATCACAGTATAACTAAGGTTGGAAGAGACCTCGAGGATCATCGAGTCCAACCTATCAACACAGACCTCATGACTAGACCATGGCACCAAGTGCCACGTCCAATCTCCCCTTGATCACCTCCAGGGACGGTGACTCCACCACCTCCCTGGGCAGCACATTCCAATGACGAACAACTCACTCGGTGAAGAACTTTCTCCTCACCTAGAGTCTAAACCTCCCCTGACGCAGCTTGAAACTGTGCCCCCTTGTTCTGGTGCTGGTTGCCTGGGAGAAGAGACCAACCCCTTCCCGGCTACAACAACATTTCAGGTAGTTGTAGAGGGAAATGAGGTCTCCCCTGAGCCTCCTCTTCTCCAGGCTAAACAGTCCCAGCTCCCTCAGCCTCTCCTCATAGGGCTTTTGTTCAAGGCCTCTCACCAGCCTTGTTGCCCTTCTCTGGACACGTTCAAGTGTCTCGACGTCCTTCTTAAACTGAGTGGCCCAGAACTGGACACAGGACTCAAGGTGAGACCTAACCAATGCAGAGTACAGGGGCACAATGACTTCCCTGCTCCTGCTGGCCACACTATTCCTGATGCAGGCCAGGATGCCATTGGCCTTCTTGGCCACCTGGGCACACTGCTGGTTCATGTTTAGGTGGTTGTCAATCAGCACCCCCAGGTCCCTCTCTGTTTGGGAGCTCTCCAGCCACTCTGTCCTCAGCCTGTAGCTCTGCATGGGATTGCCGTGGCCAAAGTGCAGCACCCGGCACTTGGACTTGTTAAATGTTACTTGAGAACATCCCAGAGAGTTGCAAATTAGATATATTTTGGAAAAAATAGATGCAAACATGAAGTAGGCAGTGCAACCTGACAAATTCCTGACATGCACAGACAAAAAATTTGGTCTTCAGATATAATTCTATCAGCTGCAATAATAGAATCTGGTTTTGGAAGGCATGAGGCACAATAATCCAGATGACAGAGAATTTAAATAGGGAAAGGAAATCTTCCTAATCCTCAGTATTGCTTTATTACATCATTTGGTTAAATTAGATCATCTGTACCAACTGCTGCCTTCAATGTGCTCCCAAATGAGCACAAATACTACTACTAATCTTTTTGTGGTTTGTTTTATTTAATGGTACCCAAGGTCACAATTACATTTGGAAGAGTTTCTTGTTAGAATCATACGGGAAACATTTATTGGGAGGAAAATAATTAAGAATAAAATAGTTGTATCAGATCAAAGGCTTCCTCCCTCCCACCCCCAGTACATTAAAAGCAGATCTTGAATTTATCATGCAGGTACAAGTCAAAGACACATTGTTAATGTGAATTTGGTTTGACAATTTTGGTAGTACAAATAACTTGCAAATGCAACTCCCCTGAATATTATGTTTTTCTATCTAGCAAACAAATGGATTTTAAAACTTGGTGAGGGAGTGTCAGGTGGCTAAAAAAATACATAGAAACCCTAGTGTTTTGTTATATAACAAACTATAACAGCACTTCAAAGCTTTGGAAAGGTTTCCTTATATTATTGGTTTAGGGTGTAGCTGTGTGGAAAATTGTAAATGTTGTCTTTTGGTATCTACTTTACAACCCTTTGTAATCTTGAGATTTATTTATAGCCCAGAGTGGAAAGAAATCAAGATTAAAGAGGCCCATTAGAGCATCCTTTGTAATCAAATGTTTTTCCCATTTCTCCTGAAAACAAAAGTACAGCCCGCACGTTTGGCTGCCTGAGGAGCTCACCCCAGGAGCGTACAAGTCAGGATCCTACAGGGGAATAGCTCTGTGGAAAAGCCTAGGCTGCAGGAACTCACAGAGGAGTCACAGACAAACCGCCGATTTTTGTATGGAGAAGGGGGCGACTTTGTTTCGAGCTCGAGGGTTTCACCAGAAGCAAGAGGGAAAGGCTAAGGTTGTCTTGCCTGGGGACAACACAGGAGTGCTCGGGTATTTCCGAGGCGCTGGGACTGCCTCCCTAGTTGACCGGCGCACAGAAGCAGTCAGTCGCCAGGTCCCACTCCGGGCCAGTGGTGGCCCCAGGCGCCTCCGCCTCCGTTGCTGCTCTACGTTGGGGCTGCCCTCGCCGAGCGGTTCCGCGTCGCCGGCTACGCCAGCTCGGCCCCTGCCCCAGCGGCCGCAGCAGAGGCCGAGACGCACGGTGCCCTGCGGCCGCCCCCGCGCTCCGCCCAACGGCGGCCGGGGCCCACGCCTGTGGGCGCCTACGGTTTCTGTCAGCCAGAGCAAGCTCGCCTGTTAGCCGGCTGTCACAACGGCTGGGGCCTCCCGTCTCCTGTGACAAGTGGCGCCCGGCCTGCAGAGTGGGCGAGGCCTGACTGACAGGTGCCCGCAAAGGCCATCCGGGAGACCTCAGGGCCCGGAGGCTGAGAGCTGGTACCGCAGGGCCGCTGCAGAAAGCTCTGGCCGCAGGCGGGTACGGGCCCAGATGAGTTCTGGGTACTCTGGCATGCCCCATGCTGGGAAAACGGGCGAAATGACTGATCCAGGGCAGCTGGCTCCATTGAGGGCATGGCTATGGCAAGAGAACGAAGGCAGTGTCCAGCAGGGATGAGGGAAGTGCAGCTGTGGATGTTGGTTATAACCAGAGATAAGCAACCAGCCAAACAAGGGCACTAAAATGCAGAACGCAAGACTAGGGTAGAGAAATTTGCTATGAGTTACTATATTTAGCCTTTTGAAAATAGTTTCCATGGTAAGTAAGGTAGGCCAAGAACTGTGTCTAAGTTTTGGCTTTCCTCTGTTGTTTACAAGATGTTCAAGGCAAGGTTTATAAACACAATTGCTTTTTATTGGGCTATCTGCATTTTTTAGCAAAACCAGTTAAGCTTTAGGGCAAATAAAACCTTCAGGATTGTGCAGCTGTAGAAAAGTGTCATGGATACATAAATTACAGAAACCCCTTCCAATCTGCCAAACACTTCCAGTCTAAATAAGACTGGAAAGCTATTGCTACACAGAGAATATCACTGGGGAGTGAAATGGGGTGGGGGTATACAGAAGTCTTACAAAAAAGGGTTCTGTCTCATGACCATCAGAATGGTGAAAACAAGCCCTCATTTGCTGTAATGGAAATAAAAGTAAGGGGGACAAAAATCTGTATCTCCTGTAGTGGTTTTGGAGATGACCCTGAACTACAGTTACAAGAGCAGCTGGGTATGCTGTAAAAGAAACAGAATAGTAATGTTTTCTGAAATTTCAAGAGAGTTTGCCTTATTACCAGCTAACTGACATCCAGGTGATCAGATCACAGCCACATTTAATTTAAATTTTGTTCCTTTATATTTGGACCAAAATATTCTTGTTGCTTTTTGCTTCCTTCATTGCTTAAGACTCCTCATCTGCTTTGTTTTTCTAAACACAGCACAGGATCAGAAAAAAAATCATGGACTGTGGAGTCTAGTTCTGAGGTCATATAATCCCATTTTAGTTTATCAAGTTTTCATCTTAAAACAGGTGTGGGGGTTTTGCCTTCATACTCCTACTGGGAAGCTGTTACAGTACCTTGTATCCCTTACAGTTGGAAACTTTTCTAATCTCTGTGATGAATTTTCATGGCAATATACTCTGGTGATCTTATGCTGATACTGAGTTCTGTTTGAAGTATCTTTCCTTTCGCTGGCTCTTTTATTTTCCTCCTTTATCCTCAGTGTATTTGGGGAGCAGTAATAAACTTTTTCTCATATTTTCTTTAAACAAGGAAATAAGCTAAAGAAGGTAAATCCTTCCCATCTTCTCTATCAAGATGATGACCCATTTTACATTATATCAAAAAGGTCCTAACAAATTCTTCCACAGTAGATTGCACCTTTGCCTGTCTATAGGAAAACTCTGGGCAGGGTTTCATCTCCCTGGTAGTACACTGTTCTGATGCAGCAGATGAATATATTAGGTTTGTTTGTTTTTTTAACTTTAGTGTCTCTTCTAAGCTATGAACTATTAGTTGGGAATAGAACATTCCTATTAATAATTCCAAAGTGTACAGCCTTGCACTTTGTACATTTTAACCTCATCCCCAAGTTCAGTGACCTCTATGATATTCCAAGCCTTTTCTAGTTTGACACAGCCTCCAGATTTTGTCATCAGAAAATGTCATAAGCACACACTTACACTGTGCCAAAATTAGCTATGATACTATCCACTATTTTTAGTTGCCAGACTAATCCTAGAGAACTCTGCTGGTAACTTCACTTCCCTTTTCGATGCAACATGTTGAATCTTCGTATTTTTTGCCCTGGTGATGAAGGTAGTATAATCTGTCCCACACTGAGGAATTTGGGTTTGTATCTGTAATTTTGATCTGATTTCTGTTTACTTCCTAACTCTACATTCTTATTTTCTTTTACACTGAAGCTTTCTCCCCATTGTGGGTTAATTTTTGATTGGCTAATATACAACTGGTTTAATAAGATACATCAACATTAGGCTTATTTGTTTGTTTGTAACTAGAACAAGAAGGAGTTGGGTTTTTTTTTTAGCTGAGAAAGGTAATTAGGTAGATCCCATATAGTCTGCTTCACCTAAAATGACTTTACTCTTCACTGTTTCAAATTTCCTTTTACCTTGATGTGTAAGTTGTTCATTCCTATGCTGTGTGTCTTAAAATCCTGCTTACTGTTAAAGTCAGTTTAATAGGGTTGTAGTTGAATTAGTTACTTCTGCTTCTTCTTCTTTCCCCATACTCTGTATTTGCTGGTCTTCTGCACTATGATACAATTCTTGCCCTGTTCAGTGCATTAATGAGCCCTCTGCTTTTCACTTCACCATTTCTGGCAAAGTAACAGATGAAGAGAACCAAATCATTCAAAAAACAAGCTGGGTAGGGAGTACTGTACTATGGGGAGCAGAGCTACGGTGCCTAAAGCAGTAGCTATACAGGATTCATTTGGCTGTCTGCCTAATGGTCAGCACATTCACAGAGGTTGTATCTAAACTATTGAGTAAAAGGAGGAGCCTTGCTGTAACTATCTCTTGTAAGTTAATTGCTGAAATGCCTGGTTTTCCTTGGTTTTGCTATTAGAAGTCACTGGGATTTACTGTAACAATTACTAATCAGTTTGATCTGAATCATTCCTCTCTATCATATGCTATGTTCTTAAAAAGTGATACTTTTTTCAGTTGCTTATATTATCTTGACCTTCTCAGATAAACTTCCCAATTATCACGTGATGTTTTTTCCCTGTGTGTACACCAAAACAGGAAAGATGCATCAACTGCACAGTGCTCCGACTGACCAGTATTCTGGAGAATGTTGTCAGAATTTGCAAAGGGCATGAGCAAACCCAAAGATCAGGGTATTTCTGCCAGGAATGGTACAGATCCCACTCTGTAACAGATACTTAAAATTGAATCTTGCCATGTTGGCAGAGCACTGCAGAACTGAAACTTTTAAGGCATCTGAAATCGTCATGTGAAAAATAAAACTTGTAGTTTAGATCTTTACAACATCCATCTCAAACTTACTTTAAAAATACCAATCTAGGATGAAACAATAATTTCATTGTTTGCCCTGTGCTGTAGAAAGGGATCATGAAGGAGAATTGCAAACATTTCAAGAAGGAATCTGAACTCCTGCTCCTTGCGTAGGGAACTGGATTTTTCTTTGCAGTGTCTGCTGTAAATGAGCCATTTGGCATCCCCAGTAAAGACTTCAGAGAAATCTGATTTCTGCCTTGCACTTCAAGTTCGTATTTTTGTAGAGCATGAGTTTGAAGTTTCACCATTTGTCTGGAAATACGGAAGGTTTTAGTATTTCCCACTAGGTTCTAACTCACCCATATTTACCTGTCTTAATCTCTTGACACTCATTGTACAAAGCTTTGGCCACAAGTACTTTGGAGCTGTTTCTCCTGAAGCCAAACCATCTGAAAAGAAAGCTCTCCTAGTCTGATGCCTTCCTTTTTTAACAGTGGTTTTCAAGGAGATGAAATAGCTTATTCTGCAGATTTGAAAACATCACTGGGCTATGGGGTTTTTGATTACTGTCATGAAATGTAAATAGGTAGTCACTGTGAACCATATCTGCTATTTCAGGGTCATGCCTATTAAGATGGAGGAAGGCCTCTACTTTCCTAGGCATCAGATAGATTGATCAAAAGGGCCAGAAACCTGTGGGTTCCCTTATTGCCAAAGACTACATTTTGCTTCATTTTTTTTTATAAACCACAGTGAGTCAAGGCCTTCAAATGTGAGCTCTCAAGTGTGAGATTACAGATTCTGAAGTCTGCCTTGTCTAGATATATCACACGGGTTGCTGTAAATGTTAGGTCTACAGCTGAGCCTTTCAAGGCAGTGGCCTGAAAATTACAGTCTTAGATGGAAAGGGTGAGGCTGAATTGAGGGGCAAAGGAAATTATACAAACTTCCAAATTACATAGATTGTGACAAGCACAGAGGGTGGAGGAGTGTGATTTGAGTTACATTATATGGGGATGTCCATCCCACATTTTCCTTGAGTCACAAGATACATCACTGTGTCATCTCAGAACCTGGACGATTGCTCTTTTTGTTCTTTGAGCTGCGAATCTCATGCAGTGTGAAGACATGGAAAACCACCTGCTGGGGCCCAATTACATTCTTCTGAGTAAACATGAGAAGCTTGTATTGTTTAAAGTTCAGGAAAGTCTGTGAGAAGTTTATTTGTATGCTACATCTTGAACAATTTGTTCTTCTGTATGAAAGATCTGGCAGCCAACATTGTGCCTTGACCCTCTTGTGACATACTTACTGTCTGTAGACAAGAAAAAACTCACTTGAGAGTTTGGTTTAACACAAAGGTTAGGGTTCTACACTTCCCTGATGTACACAAACAGACACAGAGGTTGTTTAAAAAAACAAGTGTGTACGTTGCTTATCTTTGCTTTCCCTTTTTTTCCTCTTCTGTTTTTGACAGGTTAGCCTGTCTCTCTTTAGTTATATCTCTGGTAAATTTCCTAAGAAACCTATGAAATTTTCTATGAAGAATACATACTTTGAGCTAAAATTGATATGCTAAACTGTACTTGTACAATTTCAAATTACATGGGAAGATTATGAAGGACAAACCCATATGCCAGATCAGAATAAGATTTTATAGGCTGCTGTGTAAATATACACAAAGTGGTTCTTGATGTGGTTTCCCACAATAGTTGCTCTAGGCTTTCATCTGCTGCAATTTTCACTGAGTGCCATAATAGCAGGTTCCACAAAGCCCTCCTCATTCATTTTTAGCTCTACCAAACCAAAAGAGAAAAAATAAAAATCAGAAGAGAACAGCTAGTAGCTAAAACCAGACTCAGAAAAAAAGAACTTCTGCTGGTAAACCTTTTCTCCAGCCATGGGGGGGATTGGTCACTACTCTGCTGAAAAACTGTATGTATAGACAAATATTTAGAGTGCAAATAGATGAAGATGGTTCCAGGCACATTAAGCAAGGTGAATGTGAGTGGCAGAAAGAAATGAAGTAATTTTGTGGTACAGGTCAGTTTAACCAGATCAAAGAGACTAAGCACAAAAGCTCAGGATCACGTGGAGCTACCCCCACAGCAGGTAGCCAGCTGTTCACGTGCAGCTTTGAAATCATGTTCTGGATTAAGTCATTTAACAACTCACCAAGCTAAGGAACTAAAATCAACGTGAATTGAAAACAATCATAAGGTGTTTGCTGTGAAGATACTATCCCTAAATCAAAGAATTTTAATAAAGCAGTAGAGGTGCTCAAAACTTATTAAGCAAAATTGAAATTACTCATTTAGAAGGAACTTAATTTCTGTCTCTATCTGTGATGTATTTTTGGTTAATTGAAGGGGTTTGAAATCATAAATAGTAACATAAACAAGAAATAAGCACATTTCCTGTCATGACCCTTCCCCTGATCATCGCACATTACCTTTCTGTGACAAACTTCTAGACAAGAACCTTCCCTGACCTGTCCCCCTGCAAAAACCCCAAAACAAATATGGATGAAATAGTAATTTGGCCACAATTCACTTTGTTCAAGTAACAAGACCACACTCTTCATTCTGTTCTACTTCCCAGCTCCTACAGAGAGGGAGTTCAAAGCTGCCTTACTTCAATGTAGTCAATGTAATTATTTAGGTAAATTATTGAAGTTGAAGGTCTGTGTAGAAGCATTTTGGCTTAGAGCCTAAGTAAAAAATCCTCACACTTCTTCCCCTCTCTACTGCAGACTGAATTTAAGTAGCACTCTGTTACATGACTGCCAATTGAAGTATATAGATTGTGCTCACATGTGGTAAGCTAAGCCTGGATGTAACCATTTGTTCTGATCAAGACAACCATGTTTATTACCCTAAATAAGTAGTGAATATGTGAACAGTCAAAGTGTTGTAATGATGAGCACTGATGTTTGCCTCTGAAATTGGGAAGAAAGGGTGACTGCCTGCATTTCAAGTAATTTCATCTTAGAATCATAGAATCAGAGCATTGTTTTGTTTGAAAGAGACCCTCCAGATCATCAAGTCCATCCATTAATCTAAACCATTTACCTCAGTACCACATCTACACAACTTCTGAATGCCTCCAGGGATGGGGACTCTACCACTTCACTGGGCATGCTGTTCCAGGTCTTGACAACCCTTTTGGTAAAGAAATTCTTCCTAATACCTAACCTAAACCTCCCCTGGTGCTTCTTGAGACTGTTGTCATCGTGTCCTGTCGCTTGTTACTTGGCGGAAAAAAGACTAACCCCTACCTTGTTACAGCCTACCTTGCTACAACAGAGGTAGTTGTAGAGAGCAAGAAGGTCTCCCCACAGCCTCCTTTTCTACAGGTGAAACAGCTCCAATTCCCTCATTCACTTCTTGTAAACCTTGTGCTCTAGACCTTTCACCAGCTTTGTTGCCCTTCTCTGGACATGCTGTAGCAATAGCACCTCACTGTCATTCTTGTAGTGAGAGGCCAAAATTGAACACAGTATTTGAGATGCGGCCTCACCAGTGTCAAGTACAGGGGACAATCACATCTCTAGTCCTGCTGGCCATACTGTTCCCAATACAAACTGGGGTGCTGTTGGCCTTCTTGGCCACCTGGGCACACTGCTCTCTCATCATCAGCTGGCTGAAAGACCAGCACCTTTTCTTCCAGGTCCTTTGCTGCTGGGCAGCTTTCCAGCCACTCTGCCCCAAGTCATTAATGGGGTTGTTGTGACCCAGGTGCAGGACCCAACACTTAGTGTTCTTGAATCTCATACAAATCTCTCTGTAAAGGCTTCCTACGTTTAAGCAGATCGGCACGCCCACCCAGCCTTCACAATTACAGAGAGTGCCCTCAATCCCCTCATCCAGATCAGTGATAAAAATATTAGAATTGTCTTTAGTACAGAGCTCTGAGGAACCCCACTTGTGACCTGCTGCCAAATTGATTTAACTCCATTCACTACCACTCTTTGGGCCTGGCCATCCAGCCAGTTTTTCATCCACCTGTCTAGGATATTTCTCTAGGGGGATGCTGTGGGAATTGGTGTCAAATGCTTTACTAAATTCCAGGTAAACGATATCCACAGCCTTTCTCTCATCCACTAAGCAGGTCACCTTGTCACCAAAGGAGATCAGGTTAGTCAAGCAGGACCTGCCCTTCATAAACCCATGCAGAGGGAGCCTGATCACCTGGTTGTCCTGTACCTGCCATGTGATGGCACTCAAAATGATCAGCTACATAACCTTCCTTGGAACCAAGGTCAGACTGACAGGTCTGTACTTCCCCAGATCCTCCTTTCAGCTCTTCTTGTAGATGGGTGTCATATTTACTAACCTCTTGATCTTCTGTTTTGATTTCCAGACTAACAAAAGTTTGAAAATGGGAGGCCATTGTATAAAGGAAATTTGGATGTGAGTATGTTGATGATTCTACCAGGGGTACACCTTGCTTAACAAATTCAAAGCTTGCTTTGTTTTCTACCTTATTTAACTTGTTCTGTTCTGGTTCTTTGTCCTTCAAATGTTCTCTTTTTTTACACATTACTGTGAGCTTTTTTTTTCTTTCTTTCTTTTTTTTTTTTTTTCATTCTCTCATAACATCTTGAAAGATGATTCTGCAGCACAGTTTTCTAGAGAACAAAAGCACACTGTTGAAACATTCTTCTTCCTGCAGGGATGTACTTTATAGCATTGCAGTCCAGCTCTGAGTAATAATGAAAAAATTACTCATCACAATAACACATCTGCTAAGATTCCTCTTATTACTCTCAGGCATTCAGCTGACCATTCCTTGCAACCTATATGTGAATTAGCATATAAATGACTATATATTAAACTCTGGATTTTAAAGGCCATATACATACATAGCCTTCATAAAGATCTAGAAATGCCAAACTGCAGCCACATCTGTCGTGGCCAAATGAAACACAATGTAGTACATGAGTTAATGCTGTCATAAACCAGGTCAGTTTGTCCCTTGGACTCCTACCAGATTGTGCTGCTTGCTCCTAGTACACTGGGCCTGGAATTTTTTAAACTTCTGTAGTCTGAAGAGACTCCAGGTGCTTGTCTGTGTATTTGTGAGGTGCAAACTTTAATGCTCCCTTCTGAAACTGAACATACAGTTCAGCAAACTGACTCCTGTGCCTGTTGCTAGCTTTTCAGGATCTTAGTTATATAAGGACACTTTCAAGAGGAATTTGATTTGTATGGATATTTTAGGCTATGTTTTAGTTCTTTGGGCATACATAGATGTGAAGGCAAAGACTTAGTGCGTGGAAAAGAACTAAAATATGATCTGTCTTTACTTAGAAGGTAGCAGATTTATTGTTTAGAAAACAATATCTAAGTGCAATGCACTATTTTCTTTCAAATTACTAGAAGTCTATCTGTTCAATGTGCCAGGACTCCTTCCTGCAACTGCTCTACTTGCTTTGGCTGAAAATGCCTATGTAGGTTAGTTCTTCTTATTCTATTGGCCGCTCTTCCACAAGACTTTTTTAGCTTTTTCATCACTTTATGGAACCAGGCGATCTGTAGCTTAAATGCCACATCTTTTTCTCCTGCTGCAGACCAGAAAGGGTGCATTGTGATAGAATCAGCTCCTTGGCCTAAAGATAATAGGCAAAATGTTACAATCTTATGCTAACTTCCCTTGGACTTCTGCTTCAAAATACAGGGAAAGAAATAACATATAGACTTGCAATCAGTGTTTTAATTCTAAGATAAACACAGTTTGTAATCAGACCAGTCAATTCTTTGTAACAGGTCCACGAGTAGAAATGTGTTCCACATAGACACAGTGTATCTGTAACAATTTCTAACAGTCATCCAAGTTTTTTCATTGTATTTTCTATTAAATGAGCCATTTGATATTGGGAAGAAAGCCTGATATGATTAGAAGTGTTTATAGCAGGAAGATGCTCCAACAAAGACTCACGATAAGGACATGTGCCTAGAGTGCTCATGAAGTAATGGTTCATTCTTACTGAGACATTTTACAAGCTGACATTTCAGAAAAGCTTTCCCACCAGATATACAACTTCTCTCCTAATTTCTTTGCCTCCTTTTCTCTCCCCATCCTTCACATGATGATGAAAGGAGCTCTTTTTATTCTTCTTCACTTCATGGTGTCCTGCTCTGAAGACCTCCAAGTCACCATTCTAGGAGCAATGTTATTTAGGATTTCTATCCCTGGTTCAAAATTAAAGCTTTGCTGAACAGACAGCTACCAGCCTAGAAACTTAATAGGCTGTTGATTAATTGAATGTCAGGTTCTGGATGCAGTCCCATCTAGTCTGTTCACTGAAGAGCTTGTCCAAGAGGTTGCCCAATCTTTTAAAGACAGTAACAATAATTCCAGACCATTTCCCAGGAGTGACTCTTGTTTGGGTCTGTGGTTAGGGACCTCTAGTGACTCAAAAGATTACTTCAGTAAGAATGCAAAGTTGAATAGGTTTGCAGTGTCTGTGTTTTAGAGACCTTTATAAAACTCTCCTCCCCCTTCACTCCTTCCCCCCCACCCCCACCCCGTTTTTACATTGTTTATAGTCATAAGAGAGAATTTTTGAGGAGGCAGAGAGGATCTGAAGTGACTGGATAAATGGGTCTGACCAAAAGTGACTTTGCCCACAGGAAAGAACAGTTAAACTGCTGACATTTTTGTGTTGTTCCTATTTCAGTTTTGCTGGCATGTTTGTCAGCATACCAAAGAGTATTGTTCTCAGACATCAAAAGATACAGATATTAGCATTTAGAGATTGATCGTAGCTCTTAAAAAGATCTTAGCTCTTAAAAAGAGCTAAAATCTTCAGCTCCTTTTGAGTGCACTAACTTAAATCAGTGAGAGATTCGGGTATAAACACTTCACAGGTTGTTCTTTGTGTCACTCCAACCAAAGCCACAGCAAAGTCAGGGTGAGACAAGCATCTGTCCGAGGCACTGAGGTGAAAGCTTGCTACTTGGGAACCGAGCTGGCTGTTAACTAACCAACCAATGAAACAGCTGTTGGTGCTGCCACCTTTAGCCACAAAATGGGACACAGGAAGTGATCCAACGCTGGGTGTGAATTCTGTGCATAATTCTGGTTGGTAATACATTGCATTGAGGGCTGAAGCAGTTATTCTGGGAAAACACAAATTCTAACTTCCTTAGAGATGTCTTGAAGAAAGTCCAATTAAAGCTGCTTCAGATTTGCACGTCTGGGAAAAAAAATTAACCTTTAGGAAACTGTCTGTTGTTTGATTAAATATTTTAAAGTTTTCCCTGTTCTTGAGTCACTGGATTTAAGCATCTTATGAACTGAGCTAGAAATGTGTTTTGGGTCTCTGTTAACTTTGGCCCTTTGGTGTTCTCCAACAAAATACATTGTATAATTCTGTACTAGCAAATGTCAGAGTGGTTGAATAACTGTTTAATGTACATGACATAGTAACATTTAGGGTGTATAAAAAGCCTTTGGTTTCAAAGCATTTTCCTCAGATTAAGTATGTACAGTAAAAAGAATGATTATTGCTATGTTACAGGATGGGAAACTAAGCCACAGAATGGTAAGTCAAAAATATTTAGAATTAAATAGTAAATGTGCTTGTACTCCTTTTTCAGGGATGGTTAGCATTTACATGGATTTTGTAGTTCTGGGTAGTCCTCCAAAACATGACAAAAGGCCTGATACTGAACAACGGATAATGGAGGTAA
Organism: Melanerpes formicivorus; assembly: GCF_026170545.1. Taxonomy (NCBI): domain Eukaryota; kingdom Metazoa; phylum Chordata; class Aves; order Piciformes; family Picidae; genus Melanerpes; species Melanerpes formicivorus. The sequence continues at coordinate 8,792,283 of NW_027142356.1, read as the reverse complement.
AATGTATAAATTGCTTCTTCCCTTTCAATATGCATTTCATGATCCATGTCTTGTTTTTTAATAAGCAGACCATACTCTTCTGGAAACTTTTAATGCACTTTTTCAGTAGTGAATCTTAAGAAGCTACCTTTCGAAGTTTAGTGATTCAGTGGCAACTCATTGATCTATCTTTTTAGTACCCAAGTGTACAACACTTGTAACACCTTCATACAGAACCTTTTTTCCATCCTTTAAAGTTATTGTGGACAACATTCTATTTATGATTTGGAATCTATCTATCTATCTATCTATCTATCTATCTATCTATCTATCTATCTATCTATCTATGTCTCTACCTACCTACCTACCTACCTATCTATCTCTTTATCTAACTACTGGATAGTTCCATTTACAAAAAAAGTAAGGCTTGAAATTATGTGTATTTATCAAAACTGCTACAGACAACCAAAATCACTTTTAAAAAAATCCTTAGAAAAATAATTCCTGGGATAAGCATCAACTAGATTCTCAAAATGTGCCATGGTGGTTGCACTGATGGATAGTTAGTCTGCTACAGCTGTTTCTAGCAGGTAAGTCTTCTTGGGATACAGTCCACTATTTAGCAGTCAGAAATCTGTCAAGATGAATTAGATGTTAGATATTCTTAGGAAGCAGATTGCATGTCCAGAGCAATAAGTTATTGAAAAGCACTCTAATGGCTCACTTTCCATTTGCAATAAATCAAATGACTGAAGAAGAAATTGTTATTATGAATATTTCTTAGAAAGGGTCTTTCCTCATTAAAGCAATTTTTTTGGCATTCAAATGACAAAATCTATTATTAAGCTAAATTATGTATGGGGCAAATAGCAAAGAGAAAGTGGTAGACTATTTGTAGCTGCTGAGAAAACAATTCATTAGTACACTAACACTGGAAATCTTAGACTTTGCAAATTTTTATGTAATATATTTACTCTTGGAAGGAATTTCCTTTTCAGCATTTGTGATTTGGCAAAACCACTCCGAGAGACATTAGACGCTGGGATTGTTGACAAGTATGGAAGTCCTCTGAATGCCCTCATCCCTAAGAAAACAAACTGTAGGTTCATCTTCACTTTTTTTCTCAGTCTGTCTCTCCTACTATGATCATAGCTAAGAGCTGGTCCTTCTTTGGCTTGCAGGTAGGAACTGTTGCATATCTCATCTTAATCTTTTGCTTACCTGAAAGGAGCTGTGCCTGCTCATCCCATGTTGGACATACAGTGGCAGAGTCACCATCTCTGGAGGTATTTAAGCAGCATGCAGATGTGGTGCTTTGGGACATAGTTTAGTGCTGGATCAAAGGTTGGACTGGATGATCTTTGAGGTCCCTTCCAACAGGATGTTTTCTGTGATTCTGTAATCCTTCTCCCAGTTTTCTTCCCTAATCATCTTCCTATCTTCCTGTCTGATAACCTTCTGTTCCATTCCTAATCACCAAGAAATCCTTCTCCCAGTTTTCTTCCCTAATCACCTTCCTATCTTCCTGTCTGATAACCTTCTGTTCCATTCCTAATCACTGAGATCTCATCCGGTTTAGTTTATTTACAGGTTTGCCACAAGATTTTTCTTTCCACGCAATGTCAGAGATGTGGAAGGGGAAAAAAAAGTAGTTTTCTTCAAATGTTGAACAGACTTCTATAGGAATAGAGCAAACACCTTTAATGTTACTCTGTCTTTACTTTTGCTTCACTAGAGATCCCTCTGTCCGAGGTTTCTCAGTATTGCTCCTGATGTTTAAATAAACAATACACTTGTCCTTTCTTGTATCTACCAAACCCAGAAATTATATAGTAACTAAATTTTAAATAAATATTTGTCATATAGGTATTTTTGACATCAGGAACACTCTAATTGGGAGCAGATATTTAAAGAATGCCAATTACCTGAAGAGACAGAGATTCAAGCAGCAAAGTATTCAGGTTTGTAGGTGTATGTCTAGTTCCTAACTAAATTCACTAGCACACCTGAAAATGTCAGCAGTTGCCTAAGGCTACCTACAGTCACTGTGAACCTATTGAGTACATGGGTAGTCAGTTTTCTTCAGAAATATAGTACTTAGCTCTCTTGGAAAGTTAACTCTTCATGCTGTTAATGACACAGAACAAAATAAAACAGATCAGAAAACGACCAAGCTGAAAGCCTGAATTATTTCTTATTCATCGAATGACCTCTAGTGGTGATTCCAGCTTTTACAGCAGTTGTAATCCCACTACTCAGAACGTTCTAGAGATGGGCATTTTCTGCAAAATATGGAACGCAAGGATCAACTTTTTCACAACTTTGCTGTATGCACTGTTGCTCTACCCATGTCAGTATTAGTGTTTTATTTCTCTTTACAAAGTGAACGCCCTGTGACTTCTGCAGGAGATTTAAACCAGTGTTCACGCATCTGTGCTGCCCCTTGCTGCCTCTCTTTGCTAGCCAGTACCTCCCCCAATCGACCTCTCCTGAATTTTATTAGAGACAGCCTGCCACCGGCCCACACAAGATTGCTGCATACCTTGTACCTCTGTTTGGCTTCTCAGAACATGAATGCATTACCTGGAACTGGCCACCAACGATCATCTCTCCCTGCTGGCCAAAACAGACCACTTCATTCAGAGCACTGACAGCACATGGAGTGAGTTTATCTGTCTAAAGAGCAAATTCATCATATGAAACACTTGTAACATAATTGGGAAGAGAGCTGTAATCCTCCGTATTGTGGGACATGAAAAGAAGTCTGAGTTGAACGCTCAGTGGTATCTCAGGAAACAAATGATGTTCTCATCACCCAGGGGTTTTATTATAATTTCTGCTAATCTCTGTGTGGCTTCTTTAAACAGCTGGACCAGATTATTCTGATGGGCATATGTTTTAGTCCAAAGGTTAAAGTATTTATTAAAGCTTTTGCTAAAGAGACAGAATGAATTCCCAGAAATAGCTCCTCCTTTCCCATTTCTCAGGAACGGGAGTTATACAAGAATTCCTACATTTGCCTGTTTGGTATGTAGATGAGTGTATCTTGTCTGCAAGCCAAGCTGCACTACAGCTGAGGGATTCACATACTAATTTCATTCATCTCAGGCAGCTTTTGGCAGTCAGCTTTTCCATTACACAAACACAGTGACAGAAGAAAAATAGCACCTCCAACAGGAGAACTGCTTCATGTTCCCCCTTCCAATGTCAAAAAATAACTTGAGAAGAGCTTGAACAAAATGCCTAATCTGTCTGTTTAAGAGGCATTTTGAAGTTCTCACTTACTAGAATGGTGTCAAAAAAAAGAGTGATTTGTGTGAGAAATAGTTTAGAAACAGTCCTGACACAGCACTGATGCAGGCAGCATCAACTACATTGCAGACAATCTTTCTGGAAAAAAAAAATAAAAGGAGAAAGGCAAACTGCAGCCAGCCTACACAACTGCTTGAGTTACACTTCTGTGGGTATTTTCTTAAGAAAAAAAAAATTGAATAGATGTATCTCCTTACCATGAAGTCAGAATTTGATCAGAGTGCTTACTGGAGGAGCAATTACAGTGTAAAAGAAGTTTCTACTTTAACTGCTGATTAAGTGTATTCTAAAGCATCATCCATACAAAGAATCATCGATACTGGCTTTCTTCCCAGAAATAAAAGAGCATGTATCCTGCAGATAATGTTTGTATGCAAGGCATTTCCATGTTTGTCTATCACTCATATACAAGAAGGTGGTCAGTCTTTAACAACAGAATGCTTTGTCTATAGTCTGATAGGCAAGTCTGATTCAGTTACTCATTTCATGTTCTGATTGATGCTTGGAAGATACTCAAAATAATCTTGTCTGTTTCTGAACATCCTAAGGCTTGATTTAGCTCTGTTGTTTCATATGACATCTTGGGACAGACTGTCTGGTTAAACACTGTGTTAAAAAGGAAATATCAGGCACTATAACTTTTAAATGTGGTAACTATGTGGGTAAATGTGGGGCTGTACAGTCTGCAGAAGAGAAGGCTCCGAGGAGACCTAATTGTCGCCTTCCAGTATCTGAAGGGGGCCTACAGGAAGGCTGGGGAAGGACTTCTGAGGATCTCAGGTAGTGATAGGACTAGGGGGAATGGAATGAAGCTGGAGGTGGGGAGATTCAGGCTGGATGTGAGGAGGAGGGTCTTCCCCATGAGAGTGGTGAGACCCTGGAATGGGTTGTCCAGGGAGGTGGTCGAGGCCCCGTCCCTGGGGGTGTTTAAGAGCAGGCTGGATGAGGCTCTGTCCAGCCTGATCTAGTGTGGGGTGTCCCTGCCCATGGCAGGGGGGTTGGAACTAGATGATCCTTGTGGTCCCTTCCAACCCTGAATGAAACTATGAAACTATAATTTTTAAATGCTATTTTTTTCCTCTGCTTATTTTTTATTTCTTTGGAACACAAACTAGAAAGAAATCTTCTCACCTTTTCCCTAATGTGGTCAGTAGCTCAGATCTTACTGAAGGTTGACACTGTATGGTATGCTGTGTCTCCCTGTGGTAGTGAAATAATGCACATTGGGACTCTCACCATATGTTTGGGATCGATTGGTGTTAGTATAAATGGCTGTGCAGAAGTTAGCTCAGTAGAGAATTAGTCTCTGTGTTACGATGTCTATGTAGAATTGAAAGGATTTCCTTGAGTTGTGGTCAGCATGCCAGTATGTAGAACTTGCTCTGGGCTGTCAGTCCTTCTTCAGTGGTATGATGTGGGTGTAGGCCACTTTATCAAAAACTTCATCTGCACTCAAAGTCTGTTTTTCCCAACCTTCAAAACAGGATCCAACAGAGTTTCTTTGACTGGTCCCTGCTCAGCCTATGAAGATTCTAGGAACTTCGTTTTTACAAGTACTTTAATTTTTATGTAACTTCCCTTTTTGGAATTAAGTACTACATCATTGGATGCTTTGGGTTTGTTGCTCCTACAAGAATAGTAAATCTGAATATATTATTGTCATTTTACAGAGTAGTTCTGTGACAGAAATGTGGCCAGCAGGTCAAGCAACATTCTCCTGCCCCTTCTGCTCTACCCTTGTGGGGCCACACCTAGAGTATTGTGTCCTGTTCTGGGCTCCCTAGTTCAAGCTGGACAGGGAACTACCAGAGAGAGTCCAACAGAGGGCCATGAGGCTGATTAGGGTACTGAAGCAACTCTCTCACAAGGAGAGGATGAAAGGCCTGGGGCTCTTTAGCCTGAAAAAGAGCAGACTGAGAAGGCATCTTATGAATGCTGGTCAATATCTGAAGGGTTCTTTTCAGTGGTGCCCATTGATAGAACAAGGGGCAATGGGTAGAAAACAGAACATAGGAATGTTCACTTGAACTTAAGGAGAAACTTCTTTACTGTGAGGCTACTGGAGCAGGCTGCACAGGGAGGTTGTGGAGTCTCCTTCTGTAGAGACATTCAAAACCTGCATGGACACATTCCTGTGCAACCTGATCTAGGTGAACCTGCTGTAGCAGAGGGGTTGGACTAGATGACCTCCAGAAGCCCCTTCTATAACTCCTACCATTTTGTGATTCTATGATTCTACAACTCTACTTACCATCATGGTCAAGAATACAACTCAGGAATACTAAATCCTGGTGGTTTTTCCAGAGGTAGAAGGGGTCTTTTAAGGAAACTCAGACTACTAGAAGATTGAGCTTGTAATATTTCTGCTGTCATTCTCTTACCAGAATTTAACATTTAGTGAAGGCACAAGGCAATACAGCACATTGGCTCCATGGAGAAGTACTATGAGAGCACCTGCTGCTGTGAGAGCAGTTTCTGAGCTCAGGTTGGAAGCAGATTAAGAAATAACAGCAATTCATCAGAGACTGGTAATTGATTTTAATTTCACCAAAGGCTCCCACAGAAATTTGCTTTTGAAGTTCAGAAAACACCTGGCTTGGATATTAAAATCAATCCATCACGAAAGATGTTGGGAAAGTAGAATTGAAACTCACCCCTCAATAGCCATGCAGAATTTACACATAACCTTACAAAGAATTCACAGGCTGTTATAAATTAACATGTATTTGCTTCCTATGTTTAAAGAATGCTCTTCTCATCAGCCCCTTTAATAGTTTAAGGAGATAAGTTTAAGGAGTTGAGATATTAAAGAGGCAAAATGCCTGGATTTACATGCCAAACTTCTGTACACCAAAAATACATTTACATTTTCACAGAGATGGCACTGACAAGAGCTAGTGACACAACCTATGCACATGACACTAGCCTCTGTAAAAGCTGGTTATTGCCTGGTATGCCTCATCTACACATGTGGCTTTACTGTATAGTTAATAGTCTAATATACTGTATATGCATACGTTACTTCAGAAAGTTAGTGCAGTTATAAGAGGTCATCTTCTAGGAATTGCTACTTAGAAATATATTTTATTACTGTGCTGGGTTTGGCCAGGATAATTTTTTTCATAGTAGCTGCTACAGGGCTACGTTTTGGAATTGTGCTGCAAAGAGTGTTATTAACATGGGGATGGTTTAGTTACTGCTAAGCAGTGCTTGCACACAGTCAGGTCTTATCAGCTCCTTACCAGCCCACCAGCAAGTAGGCTGGAGGTGCAGAAGAACGTGGGAGGAGACACTGCCAGGATAGTTGACCCCAACTGACCAAAGAGATACTCTGCACCATATGATGTCATGCTCAGCATATAAAACCAGGGACAGGAAGGAAGGAAAGTTGGGACATTTGAAGCGCTGGCATTTGTCTTCCCAAATAATTCTTAGGCACGGTGAAGCCCTGCTTTCCTGGAGATGGCTGAACACCTGCCTGCCAAAGGGACATAATAAATTAATTCCTTAATTTGCTTTGCTTGTGTGTGCGGTTTTTGCTTTACTTATTAAACTGCAATTATCTCAACCCACAAATTTTCTCACTTTTACTTTTCCAGTTCTCTTTCCAAACCTACCATGGGGAAGTGAGTGACTGGGTAGTAATTAGCTGCTGGATCGGGTTAAACAAGGACAGTTACCTCTAAGATTATGTTATCTGCCTGACCAGCATCTATATTTGCAGTCACACTTCAGATTTCACTAGATTATGGTCTATTAATCTGATTTTTTGCAATAGTTTGTGGAAGAAACCATGTGGCTCCCTGCCTTCAGTCCATTTGGGCAGTATGGTGAATACATCTTGAACACTACAACTGCATTTTATTCTCTTGTGATTTTACAAGCTGTAAATACTATTGCCTAAAACTTTTGCAATGCTCAAAGCCTTCTTTTCTCAACCCTTGAATCAGAACCCAACATAGTTTCTTTAGAAAATAGATAACAAAAAAACCCAAACCAAACAAAAAAAATCCCATGATGGGATGTGACTGCTTGTTAGAAAACAACTGACCAAGGCAAAACTCCTGTGCAGACAAGTAATGAAAATCCAACGTGTCTTGCTCCCAGTCAGTGTGTGAGCATTAAAGACAGCCAGATGTACCTGGAAGACATCACTTGCATAGTTAAGTGCTACCTGTGTTTTTTTGTTTAATTTACAACTCTTTTAAGCTCTGGGCTTCCCACTATTGTCTCACAGACTGCAGAATGAACAGTACCAATCTGTATCAATAAAGTATCAGTAGAATCTGAAAAAAGAATGTGCTCACAAATAACATTCGGAATTGCTCTTAAGCCACATAAAACACTGTTGTGCAAAACAGTTAACTGAGCATGCCCTAGCCAAAACCCAATAGTCAGCAGGGGAAGCCCTCAGCTCACTGTTCCATGGCAGTATGCTGGTTCTTCTCCCACGCTGGGAAGAGCATTGTGCAAAAGGTATAGGTAATTAAAATCCAGGCCCTGCCTCTGTCGCTGTTTGGCATGGTGAGATTATCCATATATGGCCAGGGATCCTCGTGAGCAGTGGCTTGTGGTGCTGCACCACCTTGTCATTCAAGTCAAGCCTTAACAACTGCAGTTGTTCATTCCTTTGTTACAATGGTGTTAATTGTATGTGACGTTCCAATTGTCTGAAAGCACTTCTAACTACTTTTCCTAGTTTCAGAGAGGTCACCTATCTTGCAGATTCTAATCTGAATTTCGCAATATGCTGTAAAACCAATCCCTTAAAACCATCTGAAGGATGTCTGTCTGATATAGCAGGAGTAAACATTCAACCACAAAGCATGCCTTTTCATTTCCCGTTTAAACAGAGAACAAACAATCTACAGGCAGATTGCAATATTTTTTACAGTAAATGTAACTCAGCTAATATTTTTACAGTAAATGCAACTCATGTTACTACAGCCCATTTCCAGTGTAAGATTAGCAATTAAGTGCAGACCGAATTCCTTTCTCAGACTAGTATTTACACAGGAAATGTAACTCCTGCTAGCTACCATGGCATCATTTCCACCTTGAGATTAGCACCCAAGTGCTAAAGCAATTCCTATCTAGAAATAAGAATCCAAGAACTTTGGCTTCTGAATTCACAGTGAGAGACATTTCCTAAAACATAGTACAGGAGTAGCTTTGTAGGGAAAATCCATTTAAATCTGGAGATTTAGCCAAGAGTCCTTGCCTTCCAAGTCAGTCATGGCTCCATCACCACCTGTGCCCACTCTGCTGCTTCTCAAGACTTTCAGAAAAGAAACGGCATAACCTTGTCTTTCTTCAGAGACAGGAGAGAGTGCTCTGCTTTGGCTATTTCTTTACCCTGCCTCTGTCGTAGAAATGAGAGGACACTTCACTCCCCGCCCTCCCAAGTTTTCCACCTCTGTGTGGAAATAGGAGAAGGTGAGGAGCCTCTAGGTTCCTGCTGCCAGCTGAGTGATCTCAGCAGCTGGAGCAGATAGACGGCCTCTTATTCATTGAATCAAAAGATTGTTTAAAGTGGAGAAAACCTTTAATTTCATTTGGTCCAACCATTAACCCAGCACTGCCAAGCCCACCATTAAACCATGCCTCTCAGCACCACGTCTATAAGACTTTCAAATACCTCCAGAGACGGCGACTCCACCACTTCCCTGGACAGCCTGCTCCCATACATAATAACCCTTTTGGTGAAGAAATTTTTCCTAATGTCCTTTCTAAACCTCCCCTGGCACAACTTGAGGCCGTTTCCTCTTGCGCTATTACTGTAGTATTCTTCACTTCCAAAGGAGCAGGGTAGACTGTAGGATCCAAAGCATCACACGCAAGAGCGAACACCTCCACAACGCCGCCCCAGCGCAGAACGGGTATGCAGAGAGCGAGCCGTCCTGACAGCCCAGCCCTACAGGCCTCACCGCCCAGCAGGGGCAGCAGCGGCCGGGCCGGCGTGCCGACAGCGGAAGCGGCTACGGGCGCCTCCCGCGGCCACCGCCCACTCTACCGCGCGTCACGGCGCAGCGCAGGCGTGTGGTTGGGATCCTGTGCCCCGAGCTCCTTTCGCCTCCCCCGCACTGGGCTGCGGCTCCTCCCTGCACCACCTTTGGCTAAGCCGCGGGCGGGGATACGCAGACGGCACGACTTCCCAGCGGCTTCACCCGCATCAAGCATCAGTGGAGAAGGCGCGTCCTCTTCTTCCTTCTTATCTCACTGCCCCCCCGCCGCCATGGAGCTGCCCGAAAGCCAGTGCAAGAAAGTCAAGCTGAGCAACAGAGTGCCGAGCTGGGTGAGCGGGCGGGGGAGCGGGGCGCCTGGGGAAAGGTGGGCGTGAGGGGCAGTGAGGCGTGGGAAAAGGAGGAGGAGAGAAAACGAAGAAGTGGCCGAGCGCCGTGGTGATGTGGCAGCGAGCGGGAGCTGGGACAGCGGGTTCCCTTGTCCTGCTCCCTTCCACCATCCCGGCGCAGGGAGTTCCCTGCCCCGCTCCCGGCCACCCGCCCGGCGTGGGGGGGTGCCGCGAGCCGGGATCTTTAACAGATCATCCACGCACGTTCCCTCAGAGAAGCGTTGCCATGGAGCGTGGTGGGGGTGGCACTGGGGCACACACAGCGGCTGCCCCCGTACTGGGGTGCTGGTTTTCCACGGGAAGGCGGGGGCTAGCTGTGGAGAAGGGCAGAAAGCCCCTCCGGAGAGGACCGAGGGTTTCATCCCTGTCTGTGCTGTCATGAGCCCTCAGCTTCCAGCTCCTTGGAAGAGTTAAGACTGTAAGAATGCCGTGTACAATGTGTCCATTCATAAACCTGGGCTGGCTAAAGACTGAGGTTCTTTATATGGTGGGTGTTATGTGGAAAAGTGCCGAGAAAAGGCTTAAAAAAAATCTAACCAAAGCCTTCATTCTTTGTCATAAAGATGGGGGCAGATCGGTTTTCAGCGAGGACCAAAATCAGCTGTTTAGAAGATACACTGCAGGCCTTTGAGAAGATTTGATAGTTGTGATGATGCAAAGGAGGTGAAAGGAAAAAAAAAAGAAAAAGTGGGTTTTTTTCTTCAAATAATGCTGAGCTGAAGGATACCCCAGATAAGATCTAGAAAATATTTAGTATGAAAGTTACAGTGTAAAAACAGGCTTTGAAGTACAGGCCACAACTTTCCTAAGAAAGTGACAAACCTATTAAAGAAAAGGAAAAGTCTCATGGCTGCCTGAAAAACAGGGAAGTTGGTGTTATACTAAAAAGCATTCAGATGGTCTGTCCAAGCCTCTTCCACTGTGTACAAGTTCAAACTTGTTTACATAAGAGAGAACTTGGTAATTTACATTCTTTCAGTTTCTGTGAGAAAAAGGCAAAAGGAGATGCTGTGAGGACAGTCAAATAGATCAGGTCTGGGTGGGGGTAGCAAACTACATTCAAAAGTTACTCTGTATGATTTAATTAGTCATAAACAAAACCAAAATGGAATTGTCCGAAGCAGAAAAATCTTACTTTAAAAAACCCGAAACAACTGACATTAACTGCTACTGAGTTCAGTTAAGCAAAGTCCTCTGTGTTACGTGGCAAAAAAAGGAAGTCTTCCGCTTTTTCTTCAGCTGAAATGCACTTTTTAACCCAATAAACTTCACCAGGAAAATATGTACTGCTGATTCACACACTGCACAGACAAACGGTATGGCACTTCTGAGTTTGCACTATTCAACTGAGAGCTATGTCTAAGCAACCTATTATACCCTGGTGTAATTGGCAGCCCCTAGGAGAGTAGAAATTATAAAGGAGCCTTGTCTTCCAAACTTTGTCAAAATACACTGTGGAAATTCCCTCATCAAGCCCACCTCTGAGCAAACTCTCAGTTACAGAGCAGCACACAGCATAGCCACAAATACTGCCATTATGCTAACTTGATGGGAAGGCTTGTGGAACATTTCCTTTAGTAGCTTGGATTCCTAACGCGACCAAGGTGTTGCCTCATTATGTGGGTAACTCCTAACGGTAATTTGCTCCAGGGCTTGTTTCTAAGAGCGTATGCAGCAGAAACACTTCCAGCTTTGTTTTTGTCCTTTCTCTCTGCTGCTAATGAATGACTCCACTCCAGCACTGGTGAATAAGCTGTCTCTGCTTTTGGTCATGTTGTTACTGTAGCAGGTGGCAAGTGAAGATATGTTCCTTATAGTACAGTTATCATCAAGCTGCTTGTGTCTATGGTTAAGTGGAGCATTCTGTCTGCTTTCTGCTGCTGTGATTTTTGAAACTGTCCCAGCATTAGCACATCTGGCACAGATGAGCTAGCCTGTGTAAGTGACAGGAGAGCATTTGGCAGGTTGGGTGGTGCTAGATGCAGAGGTATTTAGATGCCTTGTTGTATCAGTATCTCTGTGGCAAACTGCATTCTGAAGAGCAGTTGTGAGGATAAAAGTAAGAATTTTTGTTACAAGTTCAAGACAATGTAATGCCACAGGCTATAGCAGACTATGGAATCCATTTGGAATAGAGGGAGTTGCTATTTTTAAAATAAATACAAAACATAATTTCTGGGTTTGCCCTTCTTTCCCAAGCACAGCTGTCCAAATGGAAGCACAAATTTTCAAACCTGAATTTCATAGTTTCATTCAGGGTTGGAAGGGACCACACGGATCATCTAGTTCCAACCCCCCTGCCATGGGCAGGGACACCCCACACTCGATCAGGCTGGACAGAGCCTCATCCAGCCTGCTCTTAAACACCCCCAGGGACGGGGCCTCGACCACCTCCCTTGACAACCCATTCCAGGGTCTCACCACTCTCATGGTGAAGAACCTCCTCCTCACATCTAGCCTGAATCTCCCCACCTCCAGCTTCATTCCATTCCCCCTAGTCCTGTCACTACCTGAGATCCTGAGAAGTCCTTCCCCAGCCTTCCTGTAGGCCCCCTTCAGATACTGGAAGGCCACAATTAGGTCACCTCGGAGCCTTCTCTTCTGCAGACTGAACAGCCCCAACTCCTTCAGTCTGTCCTCATAGGAGAGGTGCTCCAGCCCTCTGATCATCCCTGTGGCCCTTCTCTGGACACGTTCCAGCACCTCCACATCCCTCTTGTAATAGGGGCTCCAGAACTGGACACAGTACTCCAGGTGGGGTCTCACCAGGGCTGAGTTAAGAACATTTTTGAGAATTTTTGAGAATTTGAGAACATATACAAACAGACAGGCTCTCAGGTGAAGTGGGGTAGGTGGGAGGTGAATTTTTATGCAGGAGCTATGTGTATGCTCCTTGTGTGTGTTTGTAGGCAGACAAAGTTGGCAGTGTCCAGTCTGAGTTGCTGTTGAGGAGTTTGGATGTTGAGGGGAGCAGTTTGGAGGGAAAAAGACGCCTTTCATTTGGTTATCAATGCTGAAGAATAAATGTCATAAGAATGTATTGTTATTGGGGTATCCCTGGCTTATAAGAGGCACTTGGGGAACAGGCTAGCAAATGGCATAGAAAATACCTGAGATGATTGGGAAATGGGAAAGACCTTAATAATAAAACTGTACTTCAGAAGTGGTGCTGGATGGGTAGCCATTGTTAGTTTATGGGAGCTGTTAGCTTGGGGAATCAACAGTGTCATCCTAGAGTAGAAGAACGTGGAGTTAGCCACAGCTTCTTGAATATATATGGTTTGTATAGAACCATGCTTTGACACAGTTCTTTCCAGATGCTTCTAACATCAACGCTGTCTCTAGTCTCCGCTTGATATTGACAGCTTTGCTTCCTTCCTTGATGTGAAGTGACTGCAGAAGCAGTGTTTAATTGTTGCTCTGAACTAGTGAAGAATGAATTCAGTTTATGCCAGTATAGTGATCTGTTGGTTAACTATGAAACAAACAAGCAATAATCTTTTTGTACAGCTGTCTTTTGATCTTGGTATTTATTCTTCATCTGGATGTCTGATCAGACTTCTTGCATCAAAGGTCTTTGGCCCTGATAGTCAGATTTGGCTTTGGCAAGAAAAAAAATGTAATTGCAACTGGGCAAAACATCAAGAATAAGATAAGATAAAAGATATGGGTCAAGTCTATCTTGATAGATCTTTACATAGAGAAATTGGCAGTTGGTATTTCCTTTTGGTCCCCGTCTTCTTTCTTCTGCTCCCATAGATGTCTGTATTCGTTTCCTGAGTCACAAACCTGCAAAGCTGGAAGTTTACCTTTATGCCAAAGAAAATAAGATGCAGAGTCATTCCTCCTTTCTCTGTTATCATTGGAGCTCTTCAGTGTACATCTGTGAAAAGCTTGTTACTTTAATACTCAATTTTTTTAATCTTCATTGCAAAGATATTGGCCTATTATAGCACTTCAGATTTCACGTGAGAAACCAGCTAGCTTGGTGGGAGAGAAGGAAGGAAGGATGTCAGCCTTCTCAGCTGATATCATTGTTATAATCAGACTCATTGGACTGAAGCATAATTTCTATTTATCATGGTGTGGAGAAGGCCAGATAGTAAAATGCAGTGTTTGTGTAAGTAGTACAGAAGCGCTTAATATGCAACACAGGATGGAAAAAATGTTTTTGTGGGCAGGTCAGAGAGGAAATTTCCAATGGTTGTAAAAACAAAAAAAGAGGCAGTTAAAATGTCCTTTGAGATTAATGCAATTTTTTTTCATTAGCTGCTTTACAAAAATCTAGTGTGTCCTTTCAGCAGTGACTACTACAGTGAATGTAATTAGACTAAGAAGTTTTAAATAGCTTCTTTAAAACTGTACTTGCTCATCAAATGGAGGTTTTTCTGTTACTCATTTTCTTAGGTTCCATTTAACATTGATAATAGGACTCTTCAAGGTTAGCAATGCTTTGATACTGTGTAAAAGGAAATGACTGTTCTTTGTTTTTGCTATCATTTTGCATGACCATTTGATTTAATCACTTGATACTCATATTTTATATATGGGAATTTGAAGATTAGCTAAGTAACTTAAGAGCGTCATTCATGTGAACCACTGATTTTTGCTCCTAAGTATTTTTCTGTGCCGCATCAATATTTGTAGTAAGTATCAGGGACAGTAATTGAAAATGTAGGTTGTTGAGGATCCTGGAACCTAGAATACTGTGTCCAGTTTTGGGCTCTCCAGTTCAAAAGAGACAGGGATCTGCTGGAAAGAGTCCAGCAAAGAGCTATGAGGATGATTGTGGGACTTGAACATCTCTTCTATGAAGAAAGACTGAGAGCCCTGGGACTGTTTAGTCTTAAGAAGTCTGAGGGGGGATCTTATCAGCATCTATAAATATTTGAGGGGTGGACATCAAGTTGAAGGGGCCAGTCTCCTTTTGGTGGTGCTCAGTGATAGGACAAGGAACAACAGGCACACAGGAGGCCCCACCTCAACATGAGGAAACACTTCATTACTGTGAGGGTGACAGAGCACTGGAACAGGCTAGTCAGAGGTTGTGTAGTCTCCTTCTCTTTCAAAACCTGCCTGGATGTGTTCCCGTGTGGCCAGCCCTAGGTATTGCTGCTTTGACAGGGAAGTTTGACTCATTGATCTCTAGAGGTCCCTTCCAACCCCTAACATTCTGTGATCCAATCTTTAGCTTTTGTTGCTTAGTGATGGTAGTGTATGATCTAGTGGCAACATGGACATGATTAGGAAACATTACTAGGATTTTTGCAGCAAAAGAGAATGATTTGCTATATTACTTATTCTTTAGAGCACCTCTATAAAAAGCTGTTTCCTAGCTGGAAAGCTAGGATAGATAAGGAAGATAAGGTGGAGTTTGCTTTGCCAAGAATGCATACTGAGCTATCTTGCTTGTGTGCACGTGCAGGTGTGTTGTGCCAATGCTGAGCTTACTGGCTGCTGTGTTGCTGTGCCTTGTACTCTAGAAACCTGCTGGCCTTGTTGCTGTCATTTCTCATCTCTGCAAATTCCTTGCTTGACACTATTTTGTTTTTTCATTTTAAAAGTTGTATCTCTTTGGTAATTTTAAGAATCCCTCTTGCATGCTTCCTCAGGGATTCATGTGTTTTGTAAGCCTAGTGTAATACCCTGATCAGTTTCATTGGCTCTTTGCTAATTCTGCAAACAAAGAAAAGTGATGTAACCTACTGAATAGGGACTAGAAGTCTCCTTGGATGACACATTTGACCTCCAGAGTATTTGAGTGTGATAGTAGACTCATTGCCAGGAGTCAAAAGCAAAGTGTGCGTATTTTTATGTTTTAATGTACGAGTGGCATGAAGGCTGGGCTTTGTCTGTTTGTCTGGTGCCTGGTACAATACAGTACAACTGGAATTAATGAGAAAGAAGATTACTATTAGTGTATGAGTTTGAATTGCTGTGTAAATTCATTAGGCACAGCATATCTTTATTTTAATTAAAGTCTAAGTACTCATTTTTTAATTCCACAGTTTATGCAATTGCTCACTGACATCTCTTGATTTTTATGTAATGCATAATTTTTTCTACTACAAGAAGAAAGACTTTTTGACTCTGACTCCTGGTTTTAGTTAGATGCCTTGCACTGACTTTGTAGGCGCTATGGAATGGGTTGCCCGGGGAGGTGGTGGAGTCGCCGTCATTGAAGGTGTTTAGAAGGAGACTTGATGGGGTGCTTGGTGCCATGGGTTAGCTGTTTGGGTGGGTTGGATTGGTTGATGGGTTGGACACGATGATCTTGAAGGTCTCTTCCAACCTGGTTTGGTTTGTTCTAATAAAGGTTTATTCTATTCTAATAAACAGCTTTATTTTAAGAGAGAAATTATTTGCAGTTAACACAATCAGCAAGTGTAACTTCATTTTCTGTGGTTATAACCTGGTGGTTTCTTATGGGTTGGTATTCAGTCTTCAGCATATTTTAGATGCTGGACTGTCACATCATTTGTAGAACTGTTGTATTTAAAATCTTGAACAGAAGTGGATTCTGTTCTATTCTATTCTACCATTTTCCTGTTGACCCTGCTTTGTGATGTGTCTTTCTAAAATTATGAACAACTCTCTGCTAGTACTCCATAGATGAATATCCTTTCTTTCTTCTTCTTCTTCTTTTTTTGGTTAAATATCCTAAGTGAAGTCCTTTCCAGGTAGCTCTAGTACAATGATGGACAAGACAGTGCAAATATCTTGCAATATGTTTGTAAGCAAAAGAAGTCAAAGTGGCATTACATATGCCACTAATCACTCTCATCCCTCTTTTTTAAAGCCTTCTCTTCTGTTTTGTTGTTTATGCTCAGTCTAGTTATACAAGGTCTTGATCTTTTATCAGCAAAGTTCATGTAACTTGATACCATTAAAGCTTAAGAGAATGAGGCTTATCTTCCTGTGGCCTCCCTTGCCTTAGATTGTGAAATGTTATTAGACAGCAGTATTTTCTTTTGTAAGATATTTGTAAAGCATCTCCATATGATAAATAGTATTTTAAATTATTTAATAACTCACTTTAAAAAAGTAGGTATATATTCTGATTGTTTAAATAAACTATCTCAATTCTGAAGACGTACCGTAAGGTAAAGGCAGAGGTTTTTGTAGGTATGTCTGCTGAACTAAGAGTTAGACCAAACATGTGTAGTTTGCAATGAAAAGGCCTCTTATGAGTGAAAAATGAGCCAGTGTTTGGCTGGTTTTTGACCAAAATGTTCAGCTCTGAGAGAGGAAATCCATTTAATCTTCTTAGATTTAAGTGACTTGAATAAAAGTCAAGTCTAAGAGCTCTAGCAGTTCATCCCCATTTTTTGTAGTTGATTTTTCTAATGCAGGTTATGCTTGAAAGTAGTAGTCGACTGACCCAGCAATCACCAGGTTCACAGAAGGGAAGTGGTTTGCTGTCTATGGCATTTCTAATTTCCTTCATGTCCTTTGATCTGTGCTGCAGCTGGATTGGGCATTGTTTTTACTTCCATTGGTCTGTTTCTGGGTCTTTCTTTGTGCCTATGAATAAGTTCTGTTATGCTTTGCAAGTTCACCCTTCCAGAGGTTAAAGACCTAATCAACAATTTCTTTTACAGGGAATGCAGAGGGCAACCAATGTTACCTACCAAGCTCATCATGTCAGCAGGAATAAGAGAGGCCAGGTGGTAGGAACAAGAAGTGGTTTTCGTGGATGCACAGTCTGGTTAACAGGTACAGTCATGGATTTCTGAGGATCCTTATGGTTTAGTTATTCTTCTTAAAAGTTAGTTAGCAGTAGCTCCTGGGGTTTTTTCATGCAAAATTAAATGGTTTTGGAATTTAAGACCTTGATGCAATTTTATTACTATTTTTAGATAGACTAGCAAGAAACTGCTCTGGGAGGGATAGTAACTTGAGAACGTATTTTGTTCATTGCTCTAGGAACCTTGTTTACTTGATACTGCCCGCTGCTTAGTTCCAGTTGATTTTTAGAGTAAAGGGAGTGTTTTTTTTTTTAACCAGTTCTGGCTCTTCACACTGTCTATTTTACCTATTAACAAATGAAACCTGAGGGTTTTTAGATTCTGTGTTTCTGACTCTCTTCTGTAAAAGTCTCTTTGTAATGTTGTAGCCTTGGGTAGAAATAAATTTTCAGCATAAACCTGTAACAACAGTTGCATATTGAGGCAATGCATAGTAGGAGTTGGTTTTGAAATTAGCATCTTGGCATTTTATAACTGAATTGTTTTGACTGTCAAAAGAGGGAGTGCATAAATTCTGGAAGACAGCTTTGGTTCACAGCTGAGGGGATTTTTTGTTCTGTTTTCCAAAGTTTCTGGAAGCTTTAACTTATTTCCTTTGGAAACCTTTGCAGTTAAAACTGGAAAGGAAAAAGAAATACAACAAAATGTTATTTAATTAGTTTGCTTATCATTTAGAGTACTGCTGTACTGTGACAGAAAAGATCTTTGGAGAGTATTAGAAGAACTTACACTAAGTAAAATTTGTTTCCAGTACTGCTAATGAGTGTGCATGTAAGGTGAAGTAGTAGTTAACAAATCCATTCCTAGCAGGTTTGATACAGTAGCTTGCTGTCCTGAATTTGTTCAGTAAAAGAATGAAGCTCCCTCTTTCCCTATTTCTGTCAGGTAGCTCCGGCTAGTCTTTCACCACTCAAATGATTTGCCAGGCTGCCTTTCTGTTTCTCCTCGTAATTCATTAATAGCCTTTTGCAAAAGCTCATGATAAAAATGTTTTCTCAGTTATCTACCTGGCAGTATTTTCCAGTCATCATTCATTGTAAATAAATGTAATCTTAATACCCTATTTCCTTCTTTTCAGGAAGAAGGGTGGTGATAGAACACAGGAAAGTAGGAAGGCTGTAAGGTGTTGAGAAGTGTAAGGGAAGCTAGGTTATTGAAGTAGTTTGAGCACTAATGTTAGGGACTGAAATGGACTGTATGTAGTGAAGTGAGCAATACTTCCCATTCCAGAACTCTGTAAACATGAGTCTTCTAAACTCTACTACATGTTAGAATAATAGGTGGATCAGTGGTATATTCCCTTCAGGGTTTTATCACCTCATTTGCAGTCATGGGGTGGGAGTGCTATTTCAGAGATCACTTTTCATTATTAAGCTAAGATTTGAGAGCTGAATTCTAATGAACGTCTTGTGTTGTCAAGTATGGGGTCCTAGTAAAAAATCAGTTCTACGGAATGTATCAAAAATATGGAAAAGCATTACTTGCCCATGTAAAATAATAGGCCATTTGGAGAGTGTAAGGTGTTTTAATGACTTCTCAGCTCAGAGCTCTTTTTAAAATTCATTATTACATAATCTTAACTTTTGCATTTCATTACATGCTGGAGATCAAATATGTGTGAGCAGCTAGAGTGAGAACTTGAGTGAATAATAAGCTAGATGTGGAGACAAAAATTGCAAGTCAAAGACTAGATCACTGAGACAAATTACAAAGTTGCTGAAATTTTAATTTGAACTCCCATGCTTATTTTATAGGATGGGGATGCACTTAATTGATGCCAAAAGGAGACTGTTCTATTTCCAGCCTTGTTTTTCTTCTCTTAACTTTCACAAACTGGAGTGCTTGCCCAGCCCATGCTTGAGCTGATTCAACAGCAATGAACTTAATACAGCCTCCACATACACACAAAGAAAGGGAGAAAAATGCAGACACACCCCCCATCTCCCCCCCTCCCCAAGATTAGCAAACTGAGTTTGCTAATGGGCACTAGAGGAGGTGGAATAATAGAGGTAGATTGGAGTCAGTGGAGAGAGAGGGGGTCAAAGAGATCAGGATGGCCACTTTTGGAAGCTGATTCTGGCCGAAGTCATAACATTTCAGCTTCATTATGTATAGCTGCTGGGCTTTTCAGAGTAGACAGGTAAGCATTGACACAAGGCACTTGAGTCATCCAAGAAAATGCAGATAATTTTTCTAGGTGATGATAAGTGCTGCAAATTATTGAGAGTTTTGAGTATGAACGAAACCATACTGAAACCCAGGAGAGGGACACCGGGGCATTTCTTCAGAGAGTGGTGTTGGCTGAGCTTCTTATGTAGGTCTTGTCCTGGGATAAACAATCTTGTCTTTTCAGTGGACTGCTCTTTGTTTTCTGGATCTTGAATTGAGTGAAGGAAGAACCAATGCAATGACTCCTCTTCTTACCCTAAACTATTACGGTTGTGAGGGTTTCCTTAGCTATTCTGTTTTCTTAGAATGTGCTTGTTAGCATGATTGTCAGGCTTTGTTGTAGTGGCCTTGGAAGTAAATAACAAACTGTTCTTTTGTGGGATTCTCTTTTATTCTTTCTTGGAAAGATAAACTAAACATTTACCACCACTAATAAAGGTCAGAACATTTTTCTTTACCTACTAGTGGTATTTTTAAGAATTTATTTTTAGTTTACTGTTATTTTTTAAAAAATGTTATTTTTTTCCTTAAAGGATTAATGTCATTTTATGAAGATTTGAGTTTTTGTGCTATTTAGGCAATGATTGTTCTGCATAAATTGAAGCATGTGTTCCTGATAATAATGTTACAGACATCAAGAGTTTTACTTCTCTGACTTAAAGAAAAAAGTAGAATTTTTAGTGCCAGCAAGTTGTTTAAAGGCTTGTTGCTGTAGATCCTGAACTGGACCCGAGTTTAGTGTTAAAATTGTCTTTGCTTGTTGCTAACATGCTTGGGTTAGGGCAACATGATTGCTGCATGTGAGTGTTGAGTGAGTGGGTGTTGTGTGTGCAGTTATTCTGCAAGGAGTAAGGTGTGTGATTTGTTTTCATCCCATTTCTTTTGTCGATTGAAATTCACTTCATTATGAGATCCTCCATTTCTGATGTAAATGTGACAACTCTGTGTTAAGTTTCTGAATTTAGTTTGCTCAGGTAGTAACAACTGCCAGCAGCAGCACTGAGGAATGTACACCACCTCTGTAAGTGGCTGCCAAGGCCAAAGTCTTTAATTTGCACACTTAACTTTGTGTGCTGTCATGCTATACTGTGTAAAAGGCCCTTGGCTTATATTGCAGGTAAGCATCGCTGAAAAGCACTTTGGTTTTTTTCATACCAGCAGTGGTACATGCACTGCAATTTGCTCTAGCTTGTTTCTATGCTTGTAATATGTGTTTATATTATTATTGAATATTCTAGGTCTGTCTGGTGCTGGGAAGACTACAGTGAGCATGGCATTGGAGGAGTACTTAGTATGCCATGGCATTCCATGCTACACATTGGATGGTGACAATATTCGTCAAGGCCTTAATAAGAATCTGGGTTTCACACCGGAAGATAGAGAAGAAAATGTCCGTCGTATTGCTGAGGTTGCTAAACTGTTTGCAGATGCTGGTTTGGTGTGCATTACTAGTTTCATCTCTCCTTATACTCAGGTAAATGTGAAAAGCTCTGGATAAAGTATAAGAAAAATATAAAATGTCACTTAAAGTTACTGTTTAATTATGGGAAACCCTTGCTGAACTTAGCCAGAATCAAGCATTTTCATGGTTATTTTTAAATGACGTTTGTGCTTTTAAGAGATGTAACTGCTAACACAGGGGCAGGTACAGAAAATACTGCACTTTATGCCTGGGTTTGTTTTGTTGGGGTTTTTGGGGGTTATTTGTTTTTAAGAAAACAGATTAGTGTAAAGTATCTCAGATCTTCATATCAATGTTTGCCATTGATGAACTGTAGCCAAATTGATAGAGCTTGTGGATTGAATCGTGTATTTTCTCAAACTCTTAAAACTTGCTTGATTTTAAATCAGTTTCTTTAAAATGAACTTCAAAAGCAGAAGGACATGAACAGCGCATGACTGTACTCTTTTAGGGTTTTTTGTTTGTTTTCTTTCAGGATCGTAATAATGCCAGACAAATTCATGAAGGGGCAAGTTTGCCTTTCTTTGAAGTTTTTGTGGATGCCCCATTGCATGTCTGTGAGCAGAGAGATGTTAAAGGACTCTATAAGAAGGCCAGGGCTGGAGAAATTAAAGGTAAACCTAGATGTAGTCACATCCTTTCTACCTAAGCGAAACATTGGTGTAATTTGACTCCACATAAATGGAAGTGCTCAAGTTTGTGAGCATGTTATTCCCTTGGTTATAGTGGTAGGAGCAGTTCCTCTGATAATAATTTGGGGAGCTCAAGATCCATAAAATGCAGCTTGGACTGGTGACACAAAGCAGACAATTGAGATCACCCAGCTTTTGCATCTGACTAACTAAATGCATAAGGATAGTAGAAGGGCAGAAGTGGCTATCATCACATTGAAAAACCTTGAGCAGATTCCATGTTTTCTGCTGTGAGCTGCTATGTTTCAGGATTAGTCTGTCTCCTTTTTGTTGACTAGTTTAAAACCAGCCTTATCCTCTCTGAAGTCTATAAAGAACTGCATTAATAAGAGTTACTAACTTCTTAAAAAACATAAAACATGATCACTATTTTGCTGTAAAGGTCATTAAGAACACTTTTGAAGAGGCTAATTTTATTTTGAAATTAGGGTTTTATGCTGGTACTTATGAAAATGAATTCCTGTCCCATGACTGGCCTCACACAAAGGTTCAACTACAGTCTGCAATAAAAAAATGCTTAAATGTGTGATCACTGATTGCAAATAAGGCTTCAAGTGCTGCTTTTCTCTGTTTGCAGAGGTTGACGATGGCACTTTTTACCCATTTTAAGAAGCAAAGCAATTTTAAAGGCAGTTGCTTCCAGGAGTTCAGTTTTCAGATGCTGTAATGATGAACTTGCCATTAATAAAAAAATTACATAAAATTAAGAAATCTGCTTGATACTTCTAGTACTACTAAATGCATCATGTGAAGACCAAGAATAAATGAGGCTGAACTAAGTTTTGCTCAGAATCAAAACAAGATGTCATGAGATAGCACAATATAATGATACAATTCTGTCCAGAATCCTTTTTTTGTGCTGTAGAACTTCCTTACTATTTTGTTAATATTACAAACCTCATAATGGAATTGTGTTACTTTACAAGTGTCAGTAAACTACAAGTGGGTTTAGCAGTTGCTCTGTCTTATGACCCATCTGATACATGAAGAAGGAAAGTTAAATGAACTTGCTTGTTCACAAGGAATGTCAGCAACTATTATCTTCTCTTATCTTTTTTAACAGTGGTGAGGGGGCTCTTTCTTTTTCCTCTGTTCCTGCTCCTTCAGTAGTCAGAGACTTAGTGTACAGTTTTTGGAGCAGATGCCAGCCTTTCTTTATCTCATGGCCTACGGTAGCAATTGATCTTTTTTCTTGGATAGGGTATTAAGCTACAAATTTAGAGAGTACTTGAAGTGAAAAACTCAAGGTTTAATAGTTGCAACTGTAGAGGATGTATACTTTGCCTTTGGGCTTCATTTTTTTTCCTTCTTGTTTATGCATGGCTAGTCAGAGTCTACTGTTTCAAAGCAAATTGTTGGCTAAGTAGGCCAAGACAAATGTCGCTTGTACAATCTGTGACAGTAGCTATAATAACTATAGTACACACATGCCTTACATTAACAGATTAGTCTTCAGAGTACTGCTTGTTGACAGAAGTGTATATTTACATATATTGGTCGTTCAACATCAGACTGTGTATTCAAATAAACCAAAACAGCTAATAACACAAGACAGCTGATGGAGGACTAATTCTGGGTTGATGTGCATAGTTCTTTCAGTGCTCCTTTCTTTATTCACAGTATAAATCAAACAAATTCACCAGCAAAAATTTGGACTGCAGTATACAGAACTTTGATGCAGTTATGTAGTAGGATTAGGAGATGCTCTGATAAAGAAACAGAAATTGTTAATTTCCTGAAGAAATCCTGTATTAAGAAAGCTGAAACTCTTATTTTGCTTATTGTGTTGGTTTATACCTTGAAAACTCAGTGAACATTGTTACAATGGATTATTCCTTTGGAAAAAGTCACCTAAGATTTTTTTGTCTCATGTTTTGTAGGTTTTACTGGGATTGACTCTGAGTATGAAAAACCAGAAGCCCCAGAACTTGTGCTGAAAACAGATTCCTGTGATGTGAATGATTGTATACAACAAGTTGTGGAGCTTCTTCAAGAAAGGGTGAGCAGAAATGCAGATATATTTTTAGTAACTTTTTTTGAAGCCTACAATCTGAATGTATATCCTGGGAAAAGCAATGAGGTTTTAGAAGATAAAGGCTTATACATCTTTAAATTCTAGCTTTTAAAAGTTGTCCTATTTTGTGTTTGCTTTTTAAACCTAAATATTGCAACAACATTGATCTCTAAGTGAAAAAAAAGATTTGGACTAGCGGAAAATTAATTGATATTATCTCAACTCATAAAAAGTTGTTGCAGAACCAATGCTGAATGCTGACTTTACATTGTTTGCTAACAGTTCTGTGAGTCTGAAATTTTTTACTTTGTCTCTATAGTGTACAAATTAATATGTACTGCAGGTGTGAAGAGGTGAGGATGCGTATATATGGTAATTGGAGCTGGTTAAGTAGGCAAAGCTGTGGCTGTGTCTGGTTTCTCTTCTTTCCACTGTTTTTCTTACACTAGTAAATGTGGTCCTGCAATTATGTAATGACCAGTTTAGGAAGCTGATCTTGACAGGGCTGAGTTGAATTAATGCTTCATAGCTTCTGAAAAGGTAGGTCTCTTTCCTTGTTCATGCCTGAAATTTTTGCTATCCCTTTTGAAGCCTCCAGGCCTCCTCCTGTGGTCTAATAAGTGGGTTCAGCTCATTGCCCAACCAAACAACTCTATAAATATGTGTTGAGATAGAAATAGATCCATATGTACACATACACATTTATTACACAAGAACTTAAAACATTATTCTTTTATAGGTAGTAGAATTACCTGGTTCTTAGAAATTTTTGCAATGTTTGAAAAGAACTGGGAAACAAATTTCTTAGTCTTTTCCAGAAACATGTTCAGTCCTTTATGGAAGAAAAAGGGAGGTAACCATACAGAAGAGTAATGTCAACTGTTGAATCTGTATTGTAAATGCAATATTTCTTTCAAAGTTCTTTTTAGACACCTAGAGTCCAAAGTACTGATGAGTGTCTTCTAGAGCTACTGAGTCATATGAAAAGTTTGTTGGTTTTTTTTCCCCTCCAGCTGCTTTCAGTACTTTTTCCTGGTTGTTCATTCAGAAGGGCTGTGTGCCTTTGAACATGATGAATTTGTTTTTCACTCTGCTGGTATTTTTCATTGGAGTCAGAAAAGCATAGCACAGACTTTGGACTGTAAAGGTTTCAGTATCTTCATTCTTGTTTTTCCTGTCAACAGATAGAGTGATGTACCCCCTTGCACAAAGTTCTCCTTTTCTTACTGCGGAATAAGTTCAGTATTTAGTCTGGAAAATATTTTCTGAAGTCATGGCTCAGGAATGTCACCTACATTGTTAAGCAAGGGTAAAAGTGCACAAGGAAATTATAAATACTATATTTATACTGTTACACTAAAGTTATAAACATACTGGTAAAGACTTAAGCCTGAGTGAGCTGAAACCCAAACGACCTTTTAAACATCATTTAAAAAAAACCACCTCAGTATCCAGCTTCTGTAACTCTCACATCAATAAAACATTGATTTCTTCTCATGCTCAAAAAAGTAAGTGGAACTCTCTGCATTTTCTATTATGGATTTCCTTTTTTTGAGGTACATGTGCTTTGGTTGTGGTTGTTTTCTTCTGGAAATACATTACAAGATATCATGGGAATAGGTTGCAGTAGCTTAAAAACTGTGTATAATTTTGATGTTGTTATTTACATTGTTTTTCTTTATATTTCTCTTGCTTTCTTATCCTATTTTTAACTTCCGTATTCTGGGAAATGGCACAATGTTTTGGTTCCAAGCCAAGAAGTTTATTGCAGAGACTCAGGTTAGGCCGTGATCAGCCAGTTAGATCTGCTGACTGATAGGTTTGTCATGACTATTTCTTAGGTATATTTTAGTCAAAATTATTTAGGTTGATGTAGATGTACTATGTAAGCTAAAGGTGGCTTATGTTGACCAAACCAAATATGTTTAAGGGTGTTTTTACACATTTGGAAGAAACAGCAGTGAATGCCTGGGGTCAGAAAGTCTTCTTGTCACAAAAGAAAGTTTCCATGGCTCAAGTGAATTTGAAATGTGACAGAACACAATTGATGGGCAGAAAGAGGCCCTCAGTCCAGAAAAATCTTCTCTCTCTCTGTTAAGATGGTGGCTGTCATTCAGTAATGCAAATTGGATGTCACTTGTGAATGCCCATCTACTAGGAGCTTGCCCTTTCCGTATAGACTGTTGAGAATAAGACATCATCAGCAAAGAACCTCCTACTGCAGCCTGAGGAGGCACATTCCTATAAAGCAACTAGTTAATTTTTTTACTACTTTGCTGTTACATGAATACCTAGAGAAATAATATATGTTGAGGAATACTGTGTATCTTCTTGTTTGCCTAAGTGAACCTTTGAGTGAAGTTACTACCTTAAATTGGTCACTAGATGGCTTGCTAGCCTAGCATTTTCCTAAAATTCATTCAGTTTAAAGACCTATGGATCCCTCTTGCTGTTTCTTAAAAATAATCTAAGGTGTTCTAAATACCATTTTTATGGCTGCAAAGGAGACCAGATTTACTAATTCTACACATTCTCTAAATGTCTGACTCAGTGTTGCTAGAACTGTCTTCAGGCTGCTCACATCCTCATAATGAGGTAGGTTAATAGGAACTGTGTTGGGAAACCTTCTTCTTCATCATTTTGCACATTAGTGGGGCACTCAAAATAGGATAATATTAGAAAAGACCTTTTTAATAGGCACAATTATTTTAAGCTTTTGATGGTTTGTAAAATTAGGACGTTCTATCACGGTAATGAGCTATAGTCAAGAGGGTAATCTTCTGCCAGGCAGCATAATGTGTACCCGTTGTTATTCTCTGCTTGTAAGCTCTGCTGTTCATTACAGCAGGTGGTACCTTCATTTGATTCTGGGCTAATTGCTGTGGCAGAGGCTAATGCAGCAATCCTGGGCTGTAATGCTGCTGCTCAGGCAGAGTAAATAGAAGGCAGGTTCTGCCTAACTTAATTTCTAATAAAATCAGTTTTGCAAATGGTGTCTGATAGGTAATGGACTGAGCTTTTGTTGTAAAACACAATTTCTATTCCTTTTATTTGTCTTTGGAGATATGAATTATGTAACAGCCAGGGAGACATGCCAGTCTTTTTACTCTGACAGGCATTTTATCTACTGTTTGCTTTCATCCTCCCACTCCCTTGGTTTTACTTTCCATGGAGGTAGTGCCTAATGTCTGGTAAATGCTTGACTAAATGCTTAAAAATGCTTGAGCAAACTTTCCGCTTCCTGCAGTCATACCTGTTTACTCTGTGCTGCTTATACTG
This sequence comes from Melanerpes formicivorus, assembly GCF_026170545.1. NCBI lineage: Eukaryota > Metazoa > Chordata > Aves > Piciformes > Picidae > Melanerpes > Melanerpes formicivorus. The sequence continues at coordinate 8,765,276 of NW_027142356.1, read as the reverse complement.
GAAAAATAAGGATGGTTTATTTGTTCTTGTTATGGGTCTGTCTATACTTTGCTGTAAGGGTCAGGTTTTTTTTCTCAAAAACTAAAGCTCTATTTTAAAAAAAATTCCAGAACTCTGAAAAATGTGCTTGAAGAAGAACAGTCAGCTCCTTTTCATTGATTTTCTTGCTACTGGATATTACTGGAACATTTGATTGAGTTTGGATCACTTTATCCACTGTCAGAGACTCTTTAAAGTTTTATCATGACGGGCTTCTGACTGTTTTAGTTAACATTTTTATATTTATATCCATGTCTTAGGAAAATTTTAAGAGTTAAATCTTGAGCATCATGGAGAATATCTTGTTTAAAATGTATGAAGAAAACTTGACTTTTTTTTATTTTTAATAAAAATCTGATACATTTAAATGTTTTAGGTGTTAGGATATGGATTACATCACTGGTGTTATGTTGATAGTGGTAGCTAGTACATTGAATTTGTAGCTCTGTATGAATCCCAGTTGTGAGAGAGAGGTTTTAGATCACCTCCATGTTACCACTTTAATTTATGTTTTATATTGAATGACTTAAATTCAGAAATGATGAGTCTCTAAAATTTGTTTACTTCTTTAGCAAGTATAAAAGCATAAAGTCTGTCTTTCTGCTGTAGAAGTTATAAAAAATACATTTAGTTCAGTAGCTAAATATTTACTAGATAAATGTTATATGGGGTACAAACCATGTCAGAATGTTGCACTTCAGTGGCTTGAGCCAGTACTTGGTTGTCATTGTATCCTAATCTTGGAATGGTGTTGGTTTTTAAGCTAGTAAAAATTACTTAATGAATAAACTCTTGCTACAGAGTGATGTGCTATCAGAATTTTACTTCTTGACCCACATGTTCAGTGTTCAAGAGCGTTCTGAGCAAACACTAAGTTCTCTTTATTCCTTTTATACAGGACATTGTACCCGTGGATGCCTCTTATGAAGTGAAAGAGCTTTATGTGCCAGAAAATAAGCTACAGTTGGCCAAATCTGATGCTGAGTCTCTGTTAACTTTGGAAATAAATAAGGTACTGCGTGTTCATTGTCTCATTGCTGAAGTTGAAAGATAGTCTAATCTGTTGCTCAGCAGAGGTACATATAATCAAACTACCTGTGCTAGTTACAGAATGTGTCTTGATACAATTTTCCCCTGTTTTCATGAGAGAAATCAGAATATCTGGGTTTTGTTTGATCACATAGTAGAAAACAATTGAATCTTTGTAATTTCATAAATGATGTTTGTTATAGTATTACTTAGTTTATCTCAGGATAACTGGAGGTTAAATGTACATTGATTTCCTTCCCTATCTTCCTCACACGCTGCCATCCATGGACTAAACCATGCCTGGTGTGTCTTGTATGAGTAGTTATTTCTGCAAGAATTAGTAATTAATTTTTTTAGTTTACTTACCCAAAGTATTGTATTTTGAATTGTAGTAACTTAGAAATATAGTGGAAATTAGTTTCTGCTTCTTGATTCTCTTTGTTGATAACTTTCAGCTGAATGATAGTGACCTAGTATACTTGGCTCAAACAGCTTCAAACTGAAGTCTCCAGAGAAATGCTCAGACCTACTTTACTATTTGATTGGTTTGGGTTTTTTTATGATTGGAACATACGTACTAGGTGTCTGGCTTCCAGCAGAGAACATGTGGAAAAGCATGGATCAGCTTGATCAACTCTCTTCTTATTTTAGTTAAGCACATTGTTTTGCAACTCAGATAAATTAGACAAAGCTACTTCTGGCTGTGTTTCTCTTCTGCCACATCTTCTTTTTCTGAAGAACTAGGGCTAAACAGAGATACAATGCATGAGTGTTTTCACTGGCTTTTTGTCAATATTAATGGAACTTAAAGCTAAGCATTTGATCTGGAAGCTAAGTTCAGAGTTGTACTCTGATGAACAACTGCAGTAACTTGACTTTGAAGAAGTGAGACAACATATTAAGCAGCAAATTAAATAGTTTTAAAATCTGTCTAGCCTTCTACTGCCTAACCTACTAGGATTTAAATACTGCCTTTTGCAGTATCCTGCATTTTCACATATGAATTTGTAAAGCTCTTAATTGTTTTGAGGAGGAATATATATTTAAGGTCACCATTACTGACTTTGTGTAGTTTCCCATTCTAAATTGCTCCCTATCTAGGAAAACAAATCCTTTTTTCCTCCCCTCCCTCCGCAACCAGTGGATTCTTAATTATCAAGCAAGTATGTAATATAAGTTTAGGAAGAAAATGTGGTGTTCTTGCCTAAGCATAAATTAAACAGTGAAATACAATTAGTCATGCTCTTTGCAAAAGAACCTCACACATGCAAGCCTGTCCTTCTCAAAGACTTGACCAAGTCTTAGTAATGCAGAAATAATAGAGGCCACACACTAAGTCAGTGTGACTGCTTTTAAGAGCTAAGGAAGGAAATTCCCTGTAAGCAGATACCTCTTAAACTAGAATAAGTCAGTACTAGTCCTGAGAGGATTGTACTTCTGGATTGCCTCATTAGACTCTGCAACAATAATTTTCTTTCTAATCTAAGATTAGACCTCTTAATATTCACCCCTCTAATTCCAATGTTTTTGTGGTAATATTTTATTGAGTATAGGGACTGGCATATAATCACAAATGTGAAATGAGGATTAAATGCGATTCCAAATTGTAGACCTGAGAAACAGCTATACCATGCTATGATTAATAACTTCATGTCAGTCAGTAACAACTTTTATCTGCTCTATGTCTATTTCCCATTTCGTTACAAGGTGGATATGCAGTGGGTGCAAGTTCTAGCAGAAGGTTGGGCAACACCTCTGAACGGCTTTATGAGAGAGAGGGAATACCTGCAGTGCCTTCACTTTGACTGTCTCCTTGATGGTAGGGTACAACCTTTTGTAAAACTGAGCAAATTAATCTTACTTCTGGGACACTGCTGATGCTTTGCTACTTGGTGGTGCTATGGTGACACATTATCAGGCTTGTGCACAACCTGGGGCATTATAATCACCAGTTTTAAACCACACTGGTTTATTCTTTTTTATACCTACCATTGGGTTAAGAGTTTGAATGTCTTTTTGCCTTTATAAATTATGTTTGTCAAATATTTCTTTTTAAAAAAACATGTAAACCTAAAAGCCATATTTCTAATATGTTTAGAAGAAATCGATTTTAGAATTTAGAATTATGTTTTAATTGCAGCTTAGTTCTGTGCGCCTACAGATTTGATCTGTAAAGCTCATGAAAGAAAGGACAACAAATGACTAGAGTGCTGGAGCTATTGAATAGAATAGAATTAACCAGGTTGGAAGAGACCTTTGAGATCATCAAGTTCAACCTATCATCCAGCACCATCTAATCAACTAAACCATGGCCCCAGGTGCCCCATCCAGTCTCTTCCTAAACACCTCCACTGATAGTGACTCCACCACCTCCTTGGGCAGCACATTCCAATGGCTAGTCACTCTTTCTGTGAAGAACTTCTTCCTAACATCCAGCCTAAACCTTCCCTGGTGCAGCTTGAGACTGTCTCCTCTCATTCTGGTGCTGGTTGCCTGGGAGAAGAGACCAGCCCCCACCTGGCTATAACCTCCCTTCAGGTAGTTGTAGACAGCAATAAGGTCTCCCCTGAGCCTCCTCTTCTCCAGGCTAAGTAACCCCAGCTCCCTCAGCCTCTCCTCACAGGGCTTGTGCTCCAAACCCCTCACCAGCTTTGTTGCCCTTCTCTGGACTCGTTCCAGCAAGTCAACATCTTTCCTAAACTGAGGAAGTATACAAATATGAAATCAGAGTCTCAGGAGATGGTTTGAGTACAGACAATTGTCACACGTAATTCAATTACTTTGACTTAGTAAATATCCTGTGGTGGTTTAAACAAATAAGTTTTTATTTTGCTTCACCAGCTGGCTAAGTCAACAAGTGATAATATCCTCAGGTTTTGGAATCTGATTGTAATTCTTTGTCATTTTTCATATATTCCCCTTTGAAGGCTTTATTATAGGGTGGTGTTTTATGTGTGGCTTTTTTTTTTTCAGTTATCATTTGTTTGAGTTTTGTTTCTTTTTTTTTTTCCTCAGTATCAAAGAGATAATCAAAATTTCTGTCTCCCTACTTCCTTCTGCATTGGTCTTCTCTTTCCTTAAACAACAGGGTCACCTGCCTTTCAATGATCTAGACATGTGTGGTCCCTTTTACATTTTCTAGTTCCCTTTTCTGTAAGTTTCTCCAATACTAGACTTGGCAACATAATGCCACCCTGTTAGTTTGTAGTATCTAAAATTTGCAGTTTAATTTTGGATTGCTAGTTCTGTTTTAATTGCATATACCATCTGTGTATACATCCAGGTGAAAAGTACTCTGCAGATGGCATGCTGTGCATTCAACTGCTAAAATAGCTTGTAGCTCCTCATTCTGTCCTGTACTCTGCTGTAAATCAGAATTTTTATGAGGATTTTAAGACCTTGTGTGAGTTTTTCATATGTGGCAATATTACAAGTTTACAATTGGTTTTATTATCATATTTACTGTTTAAAAAAAAGTAATGAAAAATAACAAATATCTTATTAATTATTGATGGAAACAATTTTCAGACCTATGGTTAAACAAAACAGTCATGTTCCTCTAGATGCTATTTCAGACCTATGGTTAAACGAAACAGTCATGTTCCTCTAGATGCTATTTCAGACCTATGGTTAAACAAAACAGTCATGTTCCTCTAGATGCTATGATCTTTTGTGTTCTTAGATACCTACTGCAAAATTCATGTGTGAGAAACTTTTGAGAAAAACATGTTTGGTTTAAGGCTGCTTCGCTGCTTGTGGTAGTGGCAACAGTTACGTTCCTCCCTGCTTGGTGTGTTAGCTCTGGAGTCTCACAGCAGCAGTCATTTTCCAGGGGGTTGATTTGGAAGAGAGGGATGCTGTTTAATCTGTGCAATGCAACTCATCCTTTGGGCTCTGAAGGCAATGTTCCTACTGACTGACATCTACATTATGGAGATCAGTGCAGGTGTGTTGAAATCCTCACTTTAAAGCTTGCTACCAGAAATAGTCTTCAGCTGACACTGAACTCATTTGTGACTTAACAAACTCATTCCAGTACCTTGCCTCATTTGTCCAGTGGGTGAAGACACATGTCAGAGATACTGCAAATTTGTTATTGGTCACTGGCAAAATTTTAAGAATCAACAGAGTTGAGATGCCTTTTCATTTTGAGATATTTATTTACTTGGCAAAGTAAAAGGATTTTTATATTATCAAGTTAGGGATGGTCAATCACCTTATCTATGATTGTTGCCAAGCCCAATTATAAGACCTATTGCTTTAAAAATAAGTCTGAACACTAAGACTGAACTTAGGAGATGCACAGCATGCTTTTGATTCTGCATTAGGAAGGAAAAAGGGAACCTATGTTTCTCTTAAACTTTTCATCCAGCTTGATAATTTATGACTTCCTACCACACTTAAGGTAAAATTGAGAGAAGGTTTATAAAAAAGTGTTGCTCAAATAACAGGGAAATCAGCCTAATTGAGTCTTGGCTCCACTACAGCCAATAGCAAAACCCCCATTGACTTGAAGGGGCACAGTGACTTTTCTCCTGGAGACCACCCAAAAGTTTTGTACTCTTTCAGTTAGCTTATTAGAATTCAAGCCTTTGTATGAGACTTACAGTGTTTACTCCAGTGGGTTGCTCAAATCTTGTAGTTGAGAAAAACAAGGCTTCCAGCAACTAGCAGTGAAGTAAGTGCTTAAAAATGAGGACCACACATAACCTTAAAATTTGGATGTGTTGTTTTAGTTTTAGAAGTAGCTGGCGAGCTTTCAGCTGAACAAACTGTGTAAAATGTCTGCCTGACTTAACAGTTCTGTTCTGAACTATGCATGCTGAAATCTGAACAGTTCCCAGTAAACAAGAAGTCACTTTTTGAAGTAGTTGAGTTATATATGATAACTGCTTGGATACATTTACCCACTTCTGTTGCATCAAACTTTTACTTATGGACTGAAAGTATGGCTACTGAGAATGCTATTTCATTTTTACACTTTATCTACTCCAGTAGCTATGTTGCCTAATATTTTATCTGTTTAAACATGTCACTTGTGTATTTCAGTGTGCTATGTAGCTTCTTTTTATTTTCTTTGCTCTGCAGGGGGAGTTATTAATCTGTCAGTGCCTATAGTGCTAACAGCTACTCAAGAAGACAAAGACAGGCTGGATGGGTGTACAGCAATTGCACTAGTGTATGAAGGGCACCGCGTGGCCATTCTCCGTAATCCTGAATTCTACGAGCACAGGAAAGAAGAGCGCTGTGCTAGGCAGTGGGGAACAACATGCAAGGAACATCCCTATATCAAGGTGTGTGTTTAAAAATGGAAGGTCTAGTCTTATTAGCTGTAATTTGCTGTTTGTGAAACAGCAAATTAAGTGATGGTAGCTGTGACTGGTGCATTTCAGCAGCAAAACTACTTTGAGAACTAATTAAAACATTGGAGCAGAAACACAGGTGATTTTTTGTTGTCGTCATCATTCTGTGCAGCTGTGGAGTCATCTGCAATTAATGTGAAAATCTAATGTCAGTAAGTACACATGAAATGAATTTAGAATGGACTGTAAAATCTGTGCTGCAGAACAGGGAACTTTGCCCTGTAGTGTGCCTAGGAAACACATCCCTCTGTATAGCCAGATGGATCAGCAGATAAATGCATTGTGATGTCAAGAAAACTTCTGTTCTGCCTGCATGTGGAGCACTTGAAAACTGCCTGGTTTTGATGCTTTTGAAATAGGCCCTGTTCTTGAAGAGCTCATCATTTAACTCTCTGGGGAGTTATTTCCCATCCATTTTGTCCAGGTTGTTTTATTGTCTTGACCTTATGTATATGTCACACTAAAATATTTTCATTGTAGCATGCATATTGCAATGCTGTCTTTGGTTTTGCAAGGTGATGTAAATGCTTCATTTTAGCTCTTCAGAGCCAAACTATGTTTCTTTTCTGATTTGTCTCTCAAGCAAGCCTCAGCATACCCTTAAAAAGGGAAAGCCTTTGTGTTCTAAAAGTATCTGTATGGCTGTCAAGCAGGTGGAACTATGATTTTTTTTTTTTAAAGATTCTTTATTATTGTGTAATTATTAATGTGTAATGGCATCCTTTTACTGCCTGAAGCTGTATACAGGAGTATAGCTGAAAAAGGACATCTACTGCTAGATGCAAGTAAGAGTTCTGGAAAAATTTCAAAGCTCTCAGTGTGTTCTGTGCTAATGAATGTAAGATTACCCCTTGACTGAAAACTTACCACAATCTTAAGAAGTTCCACAAATATTTTGCAGAAAGGATTTGAATGACTTACAATGTATTAGCAATTACAATATGACAAGGCCAAAGCTAATGGAGAAGATGAGGAACTGTGTCCTTTTGTCTATAGGGAGGTGTATAGTAATGCCATGACAGTGTAAGAATGTGCTTTGGGTACCTACGAGTTGCTGTAGCACAGCGTTTTCATGGCATCTTATCTCTGTCACATCTTCCTCTCACCTTGGTTAGATGTTAGTCTGGCATTTTCTTTGGAATTGGGGTGGTGACTAGCATCATTTAATTCCGGTAGGTCCTCTGTCTCAAAGCAAAAATAAATTGAAAAATCTATGCTTAATCTTGACATCTCGACTTGTCAGTTTAGTGTGTAATGTCATGTTATGCAACATTGATTATCATCTTGAAACTACATGAGGCTAAAAAGTTATCAGAAATGTGTATAGAACTTAGAAGCTTTTTGCAGTTCTGTCATCAAAAGCAAATGCATTACCAGAAATTAACACATTCCAAGTGATTGCAAAGACCTTTGCTAAAGTATGTGAAGCAACTTGCCATGATTATTTTTTGATAAAGTGTGAGGTAATATGTGAAGATACTGAAAGGGTTCTAGTGAGTGTACAAGGTATGTTGCCTTGGTAAAGTGCTAATCCAAAAGTTATTCTACTTCAAAGATTCTGATTTTATTTGCAAATCAAAGTGGATGAGTAGTTAACCAGAACTGTTCTGTTTGCTGACCAGATTGTAAAGGGGAGGGTGATACTGGAACGGTGTTTGCTTTGACTGTAAAGTGTGCAACTTCATTGTACTTAATACATTAGACTTTCCAGCCATTATCTCTTTTTGTCATGTACTCATACTAGTTAAGAATAGTGTCTACTTGGAATTCTATATGCTAAAAGAATTCTCTATTGTGAAAGAAAGGCATATGCCCACTGAAGATTTGTGCATCTCTGTTGCACCATGTATAACTTACCTGGACTATGTTCCAGATTGTTGTTTTGTTTTCTGTAACACTGATGCTTGACTTGAGACTGCCAAATCCAGTGACTGTTATTTTGTTTGGTTTCTCTAACGTTGATGCTTGACTTGACTGTCAAATCAGATTAATCTAGGTTAGGCCACACCTTGAGTGCTGTGTCCAGTTCTGGGCCCCTCAGTTTAAGAAGGACATTGAGACACTTGAACGTGTCCAGAGAAGGGAGACAAGGCTGGTGAGAGGCCTCGAGCACAGCCCTGTGAGGAGAGGCTGAGGGAGCTGGGATTGTTGAGCCTGGAGAAGAGGAGGCTCAGGGGAGACCTTATTGCTGTCTACAACTACCTGAAGGGTGGTGGTAGCCAGGAGGGGGTTGGTCTCTTCTCTCAAGCAACCAGCACCAGAACAAGAGGACACAGTCTCAAGCTGCACCAGGGGAAGTTTAGGCTCGAGGTGAGGAGAAAGTTCTTCAGTGGGAGAGTCGTTCGCCATTGGAATGGGCTGCCTGGGGAGGTGGTGGAGTCACCATCCCTGGAGGTGTTCAAGACGGGACTGGATGTTGCACTTGGTGCCATGGTTTAGTCATGAGGTCTGTGGTGACAGGTCGGACCTGATGATCTTTGAGATCTCTTCCAACCTTGGTGATTCTGTGATTCTGTAAAGCTATGGCCCCATTGCAGCACTTAATATACTCAGGAAAAGCCAACAGCCAAGCCTAATAAGAATTTTTCTTTCTTTTCTTAGATGGTTATGGAGCAAGGGAACTGGCTTGTAGGTGGAGATCTACAGGTCCTTGATCGTATTTATTGGAATGATGGACTTGATCAATACCGTCTCACTCCAACTGAGCTAAGGCAGAAATTCAAGGATATGAATGCTGGTGAATAAATTATTCTTGTTCTGTTTCTTCCTGCAAAGATTTGTTCAAATGCCTGCTGCCTCAATGCAATAGAGGCTAGCATTTTTTTAGGATAAAGAGTTTGAATTCTCTCTGAAGTGCCATTCTTTGCCTTTATTGGTATTAATTTTTAGCCATTGCCTTACCTAAGTACACAAGAGAAGCTGATAATGCCTAAAGTTCTGAATTTTATCTTTTCATCCACACTAGAGATATTACTAATTAAAGAAAATACAATGTTCAAATGTGGCAGAAAAATCAGCTAAAACCTAGGTGCATGGCTGAATGCTGAGCTTTCAGTGCTCTTCTGGTTTTAAATCTGTTCCATGCTGCTTCTGGGGTGCAGAGCTCATGATGGTAGTATGCAAGTAGACTGGTGCAAAGTGAAATGTATTGCAGTTAAAAATTGTGAGCTAAATGCTCGCTTTGTATGGCACAAAACGAACAAAAGAACAAAAGAGCTTTTTATCACTAAAATGGTTGTGTTAGGCAAATAAATGAGAGGCTGAGTCACATCATAAAGCTGCATGTCAGGTGCCTTTATGACAGGTAGTGTAATTTGTTTTCCTTTTATATTTAGCTTTGACATAAGGAAAAAATTCTTCACCATGAGGGTGATGAGGCAATGGGTATAAAGATTTTATAATAATCCATAATCCTTTAATGACCTGTGATGACTACTGTTATACTTGTTTAATAGAACTCAGGAAAAGCTTGTACTGTTTGAAGCTCATTTTTCTATGGTCGTACAACTCTTGATAACTTACTTCCCGTATAGCTTTATTTCTATTTTTTTTCCCCATAGATGCTGTCTTTGCGTTCCAGTTACGCAACCCAGTGCACAATGGGCATGCTCTTTTAATGCAGGATACTCATAAACAGCTGTTGGAACGTGGCTACAGGCGCCCTGTTTTACTCTTGCACCCACTTGGAGGCTGGACAAAGGAGGATGATGTTCCTCTCATGTGGCGCATGAAGCAACATGCTGCAGTACTGGAAGAGGGAGTCTTGAATCCTGAAACAACAGTGGTGGCTATATTCCCTTCCCCCATGATGTATGCTGGACCAACTGAGGTAAATTTGGAAGGGCAGGTCCTGCCTCTGACTAACCTGATCTCCTTCTATGATCAGATGACCTGCCTGGTGGGTGTGGGGCAGGCTGTGGATGTAGTCTACCTGGACTTCAGCAAACCCTTTGATACTGTCCCCAATAGCAAACTCCTGACCAAGCTGTCAGCCCATGGCTTGGACCACAGCACTCTGCTGGGTTAGGAGCTGGCTGGAGGGCCAAGCCCACGGAGTGATGGTGAATGGTGCCACATCCAGATGGCAGCCAGTCACCAGTGATGTCCCCCAGGGATCAATGCTGGGCCCCATGCTCTTTAATATCTTTATTGATGATCTGGATGAGGGTATTGAGTCCATCATCAGTAAATTTGCAGATGACACCAAGCTGGGGGCAGGTGTTGATCTGTTAGAGGGTAGAAGGGCTCTGCAGAGGGACTTTGAGAGGCTGGACAAAGGGGCAGAGTCCAAGGGCATGAGATTTAACTCATCCAAGTGCTGGGTTCTACACATTGGCCACAACAACCCCATGCAGTGCTACAGGCTGGGGTCAGAGTGGCTGGAGAGTGACAAGGCAGAAAGGGACCTGGGGGTAGTGGTTGACAATAAGGCTAAACATGAGCCAGCAGTGTGCCCAGGTGGCCAAGAAGGCCAATGGCATCCTGGCCTGCATCAAGAATAGTGTGGCCAGCAGGAGCAGGGAAGTCATTCTGCCCCTGTGCTCAGCACTGGTTAGGCCACACCTTGAGTCTTGCATCCAGTTCTGGGCCCCTCAGTTCAAGAAAGCTGTTGAGATGCTGGAAGGTGTACAGAGAAGGGCAACAAGGCTGGTGAGGGGTTTGGAGCACAAGCCCTATGAGGAGATCCTGAGAGATTGCTTAGACCTTATTGCTGTTTACAACTACCTGAAGGAGGTTGTAGCAAGGTGGGGGTTGGTCTCTTCTCCCAGGCAACCAGCACCACAACAAGAGGACTCAGTCCAGGCTGTGCCGGGGGAGGTTTAGGCTGGATGTTAGGAAGAAGTTCTTCATAGAAAGAGAGATTGGAATGGGCTGCCCAGGGAGGTGGTGGAGTCACCATCACTGGAGGTGTTTAGGAAGAGACTGGATGGGGCACTTGGTGTCATGATTTAGTTGATTAGATAGTGTTGGATGATAGGTTGGACTTGATGATCTCAAAGGTCTCTTCCAACCTGGTTAATTCTATTCTATTCTTCAAATACATCAAGAGTTTAAAACAAAATCTGCACTGAAATATTTTATGCTATGCCTGGTCTTTGTGTGTTGTATTTTTTTTTAAATGTGGAGAGGAAACGGATTTTCCTTGGGAAACCAAGGCTCCCCCTCTCATCTATCAAAACATTTTTCTGTGAAGAAACTTCTATTTTGGAGGATTTTGGGGAAATGCTGCGAGACAATCCTGTGTTTATATGCTCCTTTCTTTAGATTTATAATTGTATTAGGGAATTCATCCTTCCTCCTTTACACAGTCTTTTTCAGAGTGAATTATAAGATCTGGTAACATACCAACCATTCATATCCTGAATGTTTTGATACTTTAGTTTTGTGATTAAGTAAAAACCTTGTGTTAGGAGGGGCTATACACAAATTAGAGAGAGGCAGTGGGGTGGTAAAGGCTTTGTTTATTTTTTGGTAAACTTAATTCAGAGAGAATTGTTTCAAGACTTTTGTAAGAAAAAATTATTTGGCAACACTTTATTTAGAAGCCAGGTCTCGGGTTGGGATCCCTAGAGGTTTGTGGGAAGCAGCAGAGAGAATAAATGCTCTCACTTAAGGACAATTCCTTTAGGGAATATTGGTTCTCCATCTCATTACTTCTCTCTCTTTTTTTTTCCCCTGTTGTGGTTTTGGTTAGGTTATTGGTTTAGTTCTTTCCTCCCTGAGTCACAGGAAGTTCAAATTCTGACCAGGTTCAAGAGGTTAAGTCTGTGGCTAGCTTTTTAATAGATAGGAGATCTCAGCAGCGGTATTAAATTAGACAGGTGTCACTTATTTTCTGCTGGCTAATTGACTGGTCAAGTTTGTACTGCCTTTGAGTACTATAGTCCAGATCTAGTTGAGGCATGTGAGTTACTGTTGGGAATTTTGGACTCTTCCCCTTTAGTGAGAATCAACAGAAATCTTCTACTTTAGTCTTGTATTCAGGAGCACGTGAGAAGGAACAAAATCCACAATCCTTATTCTGAGGATTACAGGAGTTTTCTCCTAACCCATGTGGCATTTCCAGTGACCTTGGAGCACACCCTGACAATAATGTTTGTATTCCAAGTAATAAAATACACTCTTCCTTTAGTAATTTTCCATAGACAATTTAAAAGGTACTGGTACCAGACTGGTTTCTGTAGCATTCTGTATTTTTAACATTCCTGATAATTGCCTTGGAAGAAAAGAAGTTCTAAAAGGGAAAATTCCATTTAAAAATGCAATAAATATACTTGTTTAGGAAAGTAAGTATGTTCTGAAGTAGTATGAATGTATGGAAATGGGACAAGAGCTGCTAGTTTTGCACCTCAAATGTGGTTTGCATTTTCTAAATACTTAGCTTCACTTATTCAAAATGGAGTTTTGCTGTTAAACAAATGACACCATGAAACTAAATTTCTTAGCTTTGCTACAATAGTTTCAGACAATATGCTGCTAGCTACTGTTGTGTGCTGGGATGTCATGTGTCTGGCCCTCTCTGTGCTTGTAAAATAAATATTAATATTATTAACATAGTGATTGGCATCCATATGCTTCCATAGCACTCTGTGTGTGATAGCAGTGGAATCAGTCACCTGCAATGTTTGGCCGTGGTCACAAAGAGAACGGATACCTGTGGTACCTCATAACTCATGGCTGGTTCCTAATTTCATTATCTGACTGTTGATTTACACAACTCTATCCATAGTGAATGCAAAGCCTCCTCCTCATATGGTTTCTATGATGATTAGTTATAGAACTAATTTAAAGTTAAGTTAGTGCTTTGAAAGTTACGCAATTTTGAGCTTTTTGCCTAAAGCTTGTTAGCAGAGAACAGCATACACAGTGACTAAAATATGAAACACTGATTTTGTGTAAAGATTTGCAGCAGGTAGTTGCAAATTGGTTTTGTAATGGAAGCAGAATTTATCTGTTGCATTGTCTGTGTACTGCAAAGTAGTAGCAACAACTTTTGTCCTATGATCTGTGGGATTTTCCCCTCTTGCTACCTTGCTCTCTCCCATCCCCTTTATTGTTTGACAGATGTTTTGAGAGATGTTGCTATCTTGTCTTTCTTAGGATGATGTGCTTGGCAGCTATCTGTTGGTCAGGGTGTCTTTTTTGGAGAAATGACTGTGATTAAAACAGAGCAATATACTGCTATAAAGTGTATTAAAATAGAGCAATATACACTGAGCTTCCCAAAGCAGTTGGGTTTTTATTGACCTTTAGATAAAGGAATGGGATGGAGGGTGACAACATCAGGAAGAATTGAGCTAAGAAACACAGGAGCTTACCCTTACCCTGCTTATACTGTTCCAAACGTAGTGCTGAAGTAACTTTTAAAAGTATTGCTAGGTGCAAATGAAACAAGGAAATAATATGCCTTAGCTATAAACTTGGTGACTGATTCTTTGTTTCATTGTGGCTCCATAGTGAAAATCATGTCTGGCAATGAAAAAAGTAATTACACAATGCACACACTTTTTAAGAGTCATATTTTAAGCAATTTCTTCTGTTAACTTTCTCCCCTGTCTCTTCTAGGTTCAGTGGCACTGCAGATCACGGATGGTTGCAGGAGCTAACTTCTACATTGTAGGGCGAGATCCAGCAGGGATGCCACACCCTGACACTGGAAAAGATCTGTATGAACCAAGTCATGGTGCCAAGGTGTTGACAATGGCTCCAGGCCTCCGAGCACTAGAAATTGTACCCTTCAGAGTTGCAGCTTATAATAAGAAAAAGAAGTGCATGGATTATTATAACTCTGATCAGTAAGTTGTATTTTCGTTTTAAGACCTTTTGAGAAATAGCTGCCTTTTACCACCCACCCACATAAACCCCCCTGGTTTTAACTAAATTAGTTTTTCATTAAATTGATCAAAGATGGCAGTGTTTAGATGTGGGTTTAGATCATGAATCCAACTTGACTTCAGCATCATCTGGGTGCAGTTTCACTGCACAACTATCCTGATCCAGTTTTAGCTGCCAGTGGAAGCTTTCCTCTTTCCTGCCAGGTAGTGGAGTTCTTTGATTCTGTATCACGTTGGCACTGATTTCTAAATCCACTGCAAAACATTGCTATTTACTGTAGTGATAAGATTGATTTTTTTTGTTGGTTTATCTTTTTAAGTATGTTTCTCATGTGTCAGTTATGAATGAAGAGAAATAATGAGAGTGTGCAGCAGGGAAAGGTAGTGGACAAGACAGGGTGACAATTAACTGCTTACTTTAACAACAACGCAAAATGGTGCCCTAAGCCCATTGTATGTCACAGGAGTTTCAGCTGTTTGTTTTTTTTTCTGGTATTTTTTGATCCTGTTGCAGGACAGGTAATTTCACCTTCTGCATGTTCCAATATTATTTTCCACTTGTGTAGCATAGCAGAGTCCAAAACTCGCTTTGTGTTGCTGTGGTGCCAATAAGTGGAACTTGAAGATGACTTCTGTTCAAAGCTCCTAATTCAGATTATTGAACTATACTTTTGTTGTAGTTAGTACTGAAGTACAAACTGCAGTTGTAGTTAGTACTGAAGTACAAACTGCAGCTGTAGTTAGTACTGAAGCACAAACTGCAGTTGTAGGTAGTTAGTGCTGAAGCACAAACTGCAGTTGTAGGTAGTACTGAAGCACAAACTGCAGTTGTAGGTAGTTAGTACTGAAGCACAAACTGTCAAGAAAGATGTTTTTCTAAAACATCTGTACATATAACATCTAAAAGGTCTGTACAACACAGCTTATCTTTGAAAGTATGAATTCAAGATGGATTGATTTGTAAAAATAAGCTCATCTCTTACCTTGTTCTTCAGCTGCTTATGCTGCAGGCACAGTGTGTGTAACAGTCTCCAAGGATGTCACTGTGGCTTGTGACACTCAACCAAGTTTTATTCAGCAGCTTATGTCTTTCTTACAGTGAATTACATTTATTAATAGATAGTATGCTGTCTTAACCTTGATTATAAGTTACCTAACTGCTTTATATTTCAGCAGTAAATTTCAAGTACTTGAATTAGTTTGCATTTATTTTTAAAAGCTGAAAAGTGTTATCAACTCTTAGATAACTAAATACAACTTCTTGGTGTGTTCTTCTGTTGTTAGGAAATCATAAGCAGCATGATAAAGGCAAATCTGTTGAAACCTGACAAGAATTAAAATAGTTTCATTGTGTATTACTCTATGATGTCCATATGTGTTTAGAAATTTGATGATTTGTTACATTGCAGATGTTTTAAAATTGAAGCTAATCAGGGAGTTAAATTTATTTAGTTATTGTAGTTCGCTAATGTTCTTTGTTCATCCTCCCTCCCCTATAGACAGCATTCCAGCATAAGGTTCTCCTTGTGCTATGAAGCTTTTCTTTGGAGGGCATTGCAACAGGGTTCTTTTTTCTCAAGTGAAGCTATGGACAGTAACATCAGATCAGATCTATGCCCTGATACAGATGATGTTTTCATTAGGAATAAAATCAGAGGGAAGTATAATTGTGGCATGTATAACATGAAAGTCTTTTCCTAAACTTATTGCCTCTTAAATAGGTGTTGAATACTTCACTGCCCTTGTGCCTTCCATTATTATTTGAGATGCATCTAGAAGTCCTCATTGTTGTACACAGTCACTAGATGGTGATGTAAATATTGTTAGTTTTATGCAAACTTGTATATATTGTAACAAAAGGCTGTTGTAATAGATATTATGGGTATTTGTCCTTTTTGTTGTCCCAGTAATTCAGTGAGTTTTCAATGATAAAAACACAAAGATTAAGGTGAAATACTGATGTGTCACTTAATAATTTTGGAATAGAAGGGGAGTACAGGTCAGAACTAGCATTGCATAGAACAGAATGTCTTTGTAGAATAACATTGATTCTGTGATCATTGATCAAGGGGAGTAAAGCTATACCTCTGTCATTAGCCAGAGCAAATGATGAAAAAAACTCGCTGTGGTAACAGATTTTGGTCACAGGGCATTATGCACACCCTGTTATCCTTTCATCATGCCTGTGGCATTTTTTTTCCATTTGTGTCACTGTCTTAGAAAAAAGACACTGCTGCTATTAGTGTGCAGTTTTGCTCCACTGTTGTCTAATGTTTAAAGAGCATTTGTCCCGTTGTTCCCTAGATACTCTTTGTAAACTAGAGTGTGCTGGAGTGTGGCAGCAGTCCTCTAGATGGCAATGCAGACACATGCAGACCGCCTGAAGAGAGCCATTATTGACCCTGCTTGCTGTAGATGGAAAGAACATTGTGGTAGGCTCATAGAATCACAGAATCAATAAGGTTGGCAAAGACCTCAAAGGTCATCAAGTCCAACCTGTCACCGAAGACGTCATGACTACTAAACCATGGCACCAAGTGCCACGTCCAGTCCTCTCTTGAACATCTCCAGGGACAGTAACTCCACCACCTCCCTGGGCAGCACATTCCAATGGCTAACAACTGTCTCAGTGAAGAACTTTCTCCTCACCTCAAGCCTAAACCTCCCCTGGCACAGTTTGAGACTGTGTCCTCTTGTTCTGGTGCTGGTTGCCTGGGAAAAGAGACCAACCCCCTCCTGGCTACAGCCACCCTTCAGGTAGTTGTAGATAGCAATAAAGTCTTCCCTGAGCCTTCTCTTCTCCAGGCTCAACAATCCCAGCTCCCTCAGCCTCTCCTCATAGGGCTTGTGCTCAAGGCCTCTTACCAGCCTCATTGCCCTTCTCTGGACATGCTCAAGACAGAGTTAGAGCTTGGGTAGGTGCAACTGGCTGCATTTCAAGATGGTCTGTATAATACTGAAAATGTGGCAGGCTCCTGGACCATGTGGTGTTTGACTCTGTAAGGAGGATGGCAAGGAGGAGAGGATTATCAGAAAGTATGAGAGGATCGGTACTGATGTGAACTACTGACCCAAGACCCTTGGATATGAAATAGTGATGTATCCTGAGCTTACTGCTTACCTGGTGAAAAAGGCAGCCTATGGGGAAGAGGGTTGTATGCACAGAAGCATTGCTCTGACTTTTTTTGGTAACAGTTAAGTTCATTTCTGTTGTGTCTTTGTCAGTTCTTGACGGGCAAGTAGGCAATTCAAGAATTTACATCACTAATGGATGTACAGAAGGGTATGGTTAATGGGCCTCCCTTGGACTGAGCTAGAGCTGAGTTGTGTGTCTCAGCTGCAGGAAGCAGTTACTCTCTCCACGAGTGGTCATCTCTTCTATTCCTTCAGGCCTCCTAGACATCAATATCAGGGAAAGTGTTTGTGAGAAGCCATAATGGATGCCAGTTACTATCCTGAAGGTCTTTCTGATTTGGCCAAGATGGACCCACACCTGGCACAGCAGCAAAGTCAAGCAGAGGTTATTGCAGTTGAGCTCTTTACTGATGTTGGTGAATTATCTTTCTCCTTCTGAAGGCAATCCCAAGCCACAGGAATGGTGGGGCATGAATCTTTGCATAGTGGTGAGAAGTTAGATAAGCTTGATTCCACTAACAGAAAGATGTCTGACATGTTGGGGCTGCAGCATTAGCAGTGGCAGAGAGTTGCTTTGCTTGTGACATCTCTAAATATTGTTGCTCAGTTTTTATGCTGGTGGCATTATATGTATGCCTGTGGTGGTAGGTTTTCACGTGCCAAGTTGATACTAGTCAGTTACGTACCATAAGATACTGGGCAACTACATGATAGCTTGCTGTGGCTAAGCAGCTTGTGACCTGGCAAGGTAGCAAGCCTGGGAAGCATCAAAAAGCATACCACTGTCCCTGCCTCCAAACAAAGGCCCTTCTCAGGTGCAGTGATTCTAAGAGGTCATTGTTCTTAAGGTGTTCAGCTTCCAAAGGTCCCCATGGAAGTGCAGCTTTGTAAAGTTTATTACAGAAGTTAAGTTTGTTTCTCACTTCCATCAGTATCCTCCAGAACACACGCTGCTTGTGGAGTTCCCATAGACTTGGTACCTCTGCTTGGGAACAGCCTGGAGCATGACAGGGCCTCATGCTGCTGGTGGACAATGCTGAGCTGCTGTTGTTGGAGCTGAAGTCACTTGGCAGCAGGTGTATCTACACATACCTCTGTTCATAAGAATATCCAGAGATATCCTGGTTGCATTCAGGGTAATCATGGAGCATTGTGTGTGCAAAAAGAGGGTTAGACAAGACTGATATGAAAGCTTTTATACTATCTGCACAGCAATTGTAGTTGTATACATTTTTTTTACTAAAGTTACCTTTTAAAATATTAAGACCTTATGAAGTCAACACAACTTTTTGTTTCTGGAACATCTTAGCACTGTTTTAGCACCTCATGGAACCCCACAGCCTTAAAACATAATTTGGAAAAAGATGTGTCTAAAACTAAGATTTGAGGAATGTTTGAAGCTCTGTATAGCAGCATAGGTAAAGCTCACTTCATTTTATTTTTCCTTTGGTCAAAATCTCTTTATTGTTGCTGAAGTCAGAGGGAAAGCCTAATAAAAGTTTCTGTGGGAAGCTTGAGCATTTCCACTTGCACAGAATTCTCTATATAGAAACTAGTAGGAATTGTCCTTTGCTTATTATTGTTTTTACTTTTTTAGATTTCATACAATTTTGGATTCATAATTGAATATGTCCAAACATGTTCTGGACAAGTTTGCAGGTAGAATTCTAGTTGTAATGGAGAAATTCCAAATGAATGTCTGAGCATGAACCACTACTAGACAGAGTAGTAAATGAAAAAGCAGCCCGAGAACCAAGCAACTTACTAAAACCATCACTGCCTCCCAAAAATCCCTACCCAGTGCTGAAATCCCTTCAGAAAAACAGGGTGTTTCTTCAGCCAAAAAGGCCTCTCAAATGGTTACCACAGACAAGTGTAATTTGGGATTGGTGGCTTAATAATAGTAGTTGTTTGGGTGAGCAGAGATTCCCAATTCTTTACAGAAGATCAGTCCTGTAAAATGCAGCCACAGACTGCTGCTGAGAAAAAACGCAATTAGAAAGGAAATTAGTCTGGCAATTAAAAAAGCCACAGCAGTGTCTGGAAAAATGGTGGTGTCTTTTCTTGTTTTTTCTTCCTTTTTTTTTCCCTGAAAGAAAACTGATTATTTTGGTTAAAAGAAACCCATAAGTAAGGTTACTATAGTCGGCTGTTCATGATTTCTGTAAAAGGTGAATGAAACTTGAGATCCATGAAGAGAAGAGATTTTAATGTCATAGTTTATTCCCTGGCCCTTGCCAGGACTGCTTAAGAACATACAGTTCACAGGTTTGTTTGGAGTGCTGCCTAATTTTTAAAATGATAGAGGCTGAGATAAGCACACTTGGCTGTCCTCCTTAATTCAGTTGTGTGAAATATGGCTTCTCAATTAACATTAGCACATAATTTAGGATACAGTGGAACACTGCAACAGCTCAGAAGACCGAAACTCTCCCACCAATTGGAAAAGAATTTATTTCACAGCAGGGAAAGGGATTTGTTTTGCATATGTTGATATTATTCACTTCTAATATTCTACTTTCACAGAGATTGTGCATGGCCACCTAGGTTTTGAGCCTAGCTGATACTAGCTGGTTCATTCAACATCGGGGATCATTCCCAAGGCATAAAATAGACTGACATAACAAAGACTTGTAAGGGACAATGTTCTGTTCCTCTAGGAGTTACGGTATAAATTGTCGTTTGATACTGCAAAGGCAAATTTAAATTTAGTGACAATCCTTCTGAAAAGAGTTGTAAAGTTAGATTTACCTCATGGTGGATCCTGTTCAGGAAGCATGAAGTCAGAGATGCAGAACTGTTAAAGGACTAAACCCCAGAGGACACCGTGAATTGTCCTAGAAATAAATCAGATCTGAAGTTTACCAGCTGAGTAGAATGTGGCAGTCATTTTGAAGCCAGACCAGAGTAAATAAGTCACATTATTGTTTTATTTACATAAATTCATTTCCAAGCCTCATATTTGTATGAATAGACAAAACTACGAATGAGTGGTTTACATTTTTATCATGGGTCTTGTATTTAAAAGTAATTTCTTGGCATCTCGAAAGCACCAGGCATCACACTGCACAGGGAATGGGAATTTTAAGAAGGTCATTCGTATGGTGCTGGCTGCCCTAAGAGAGGTTGGGGTTCCCAAAACTATGACTGATCTTTAGTGCTCCCAGTTGAAAAAGCAGATGCAAATTCCAAGTTGTACTTGGATTAAACCTGAAGGAATAATTATTTTAGGGGAAAAAAAACATTCCCTCAGTCACTGTATTAAGGTACTGCATTCACACCTCAGAGATAACAACAGAGCTTTCCTGTAGAACCGCCAGCATCTTTATACAGTCATTTTCCGCTTGCATACTGGTGATTACTTTGTTGTTTTGTCACAGAACTGTAACATCTGTGAAATCTTAGCCTTGTACACTCTTAGGGTGCTTGAGCTCATAACAAAACATAAAGAGCTGTCATTGTTGCTGGAGTCACTTAGCGGTATATGGGAAAAGATAACTGCACACCAAAACAGGGAAATCCATTTAATAGATTAATATGTTAGTCTTTGTAGTTGAAAGAACTGGTGTGTGAATTCTTAACTATCTCTGTGTGGTTAGTAGTGTCCTTTGACTCTGATGCTCAGTTATTGTGAATAGTTTGAAGATTAATGAATAGCACAGGTTTGTTCTTGCGTTATTCTGAATAAATCACTTACTGCTTTCCAAATAGAAAATCTTATCTTGTGCACCTGTGGGTGTCTGTATACACACACAGCTGTGTGTGTGGAAGGAGGGCATAATCTGTAATGTAAGAAAAGATTCCTTTTCTGCTAGGTGTATGAGGGCACAGCAAAGTTTGGTATTTTCTGTCCTCTATAAGTAAGAGGATTTCGCAGTGTGTGTATGTAAGGCTTTTTCCACAGTGTGCTTGTAGTAGAATTCCAGGATACTATGCCATGGAACAAATACCAATGACTGCATTTCTGTTGACAAGTTTTTGTTGTGGATTTATTTCTGCCTTTTTTTCCCCTCTTCCTTTTGGAGAATGCTTTTAATTGTATTGGCACCAACTATTACGTCAGTAGTAGTCAAACTCAATTGCTAGTAAAAGGTTAAATCAATGTTACAAGCATTTACTAACGTACAGTGTGGCCCAAAGAAATCTGGTTCCAGCAGCCACTGAATAGAGAATTCAAAGGCACTTAAATCCCACACTCAGAATACATTGGGGTTAAGTTTCACAGAGAGCCCAGTCTCACTTGAGAATGGAATTTGGATGGCTTTGGCATTTGTATTTCACAGAAGCTTCAATGGTCAAATATTTCCCCCTGTTCAGTTATACTTGAACCCATTTTATGTAGAGTAACTCCTAATATCCTCAAAATTCACTGTAGAGAAAATTACTTGATGCTCTTTGTTTTCTTGTTTCACAAAAGCAAATTGCTCATATAGTTTTTTTCCAGAATGCTCATGGTTCACATCACACCACAATGCCAGTACTGATAAGTGCTTAGTGGAAACTTAATGTTATGATACCCAAAGGATTTGATTTTTGTCATCAGTGAAGACAATGAGTATTGAATGGTTATTTGAATACTCTGTGTTAGGTATGAAAGTGGAGATTAAACCAGAAGCAATAAAATTGCAATTTCAGTAACTCTAAAAAATGGCAGAACTCCATGTTTTTCAACATAATAGTATGTATTGCCAAAGCTCCGTTTGAGACACTTCAATGATTACTGACTCAGGTAATTTTTCTAGAAGTGTTAGGAGATACTGAATGTAGTTTGTTTCTTAAATGAGCCTCACTCATGGATTTCTTTGCATTTCTTATAGTTACTATAGATCTCCTTAGCTTTTGGGTTTTGTTTCTCTATTGGTATGTCCAGTACCTAGAGCTACTTTCTATGCAACTAAAGATAAGAAGCTGCTAAAGAAATTGAGGTCTTACTGAAGCAACCTTTTATGACAGATGTAAATCTATTGTCTTAGTTACCTTTCTTTTCATTGTAGGGCGCTAGAGGAAGTTGTGCATTTTGTGTAAAATCTTAGTGGGAAGGGATAAAGCAGATAGCTCTTTTTTTTTTCCTTTCCTTTTTTTCCCGTTTTTAATGCTCAAACTTTGGTAGTGTTAGGACACTGGAGAAAAGCACACATGGAGAAATCTGTATCACTTGCTGCACTCTTTTCCTCATAATCATCTGGAGGCTTAGTATTTTTTCTAGAATTAACCAGGGTTACCACTTCCCTACATATATTTTACAGAAAGAGATTTTTACAGAGAACACAAGTTACCTTCAAGCAGTGATAGTTAATAGTGAGCGTCTCTCTGCCAAGAATCAAAATTTGTGGGCTTTATAAGTAGCAGTAACATAACTCTTTCTCCCATGAACTTACCTCAACTCTAAGTTCTCATTTTTACATAATTTGTACTTTGCAGACTTTAAAGCACATCAGGGCTTTTTGCCTTGTTGTGGTGCTTCAGAAACCCAAACCCTCAATTTGAGAGCAATAAGAAAGGAGGATGTATGGCAGTGCTGTGTGTTAGTGTATACAATCTACATCAAAAAGATAAGGGGCTAGTGGTTTTCTGAAAGGGAAGTGTGGAATGCTTTCTGCATCTTGCTAACTTCCATACCCTCCTGAGCATAGCTCAGCACTTTGAGCCAAATTCTGCCCACTGATGAGTGCTCTTGATTCTGTCTTGAGGCATGTGCATGTGAGACCAATACTTGGTTTTATTTCAAATGAACAGGGAAAGAATAAGTAATGCAGGCACAATGCAAATTGGGCAAATGGCATAAGTAAAAAAGTTGCATATTTAATTTAAGTTGCATAATTTTTCCTTTATAGCATTTGGTATAACTCTGGCCTTCTTGCCTTGCCTTTACTGTTTCAGTCCTGTGAGAAGGGAGAGTTTTGCCTGTGGAGCTTTTGCTGCTTATGAGCACATACCTGAGAAGTTAATTTGTTGTCAGGTTTACAACAGTAAACAATCCTGATTTGGGTTAATTTGTTCATTAGTCCATTGAATTCTGTTTTTAAGGGGAAAACATATTTAAGGGAAGATATTTTTATTATTTCTCTACTTTTTTATTTTAGAACTGTATGCCCCACATTACTGCTATGCATATGTATATGTGTATGCACGCTCAGTGGCTTGCAGTAGCCACTGAGTATGGAACTTGCCTCTAGTCTCAGGCTTTTACTTTTTCTGTTTTGCCAACTGTCCCTCACTAAAGGATGTACAATGTTGTTTTTTCACATTCTCTAGTGGCACTACAGTGATCTTCTTAAACCTGCATATAGGGCTTATGTGTTGCCATGACAGGGTGAGGTGCTGCTGCTTGGCAGAGGGGTGAGACAAGAGGTGGAGAAGATGTTTCTCTCTCAACAGCAGTTCCCTGTTTCCTCGTAAAGAGTGAGCCAGGCTAAATGAAAGTACAGACTTGATACAGTCCACAGATAACTGGATCATGCTTCAAAACCTCGGGAGCTACCTAAGCTGATGGTTGTAGATGGTGTATATTCCAGGGATTTACTCGCCAAGTGTCTGGAAATGATAGTTACGATAAAGCATATTCCCAAGAAGCAATGTGTATAGTATCAAGAAAGCAGAAGGAATATAAGCAACTTTACCTGCTTTTAAACTATGTTCTGTTTTTTTTCTCCACCCTTGCTCTTTCCTCTCTCCCCCTTTGCCCCCACTCCTCCTCTCTCAGCCATGACGACTTTGATTTTATATCGGGGACCCGCATGCGCAAGCTGGCTCGAGAAGGACAAAACCCACCAGAAGGCTTCATGGCTCCTAAGGCTTGGACTGTGCTAACAGAATACTACAAATCCTTGGAGAAGGCTTAGGCCTCTTATTAACTGCAGATCAACCTTTGACGCCTGATTTATTTACGAGAAGGGGACCACACAGTCACGGTTCATGTTGCTTTGTTGTGGTGTCTGTCAGGAAGTTCTTCTCTGAAAACAGACGCTTTCTCCCCAACTTAGCATCATTCTTTGCCTGTCCTTATGGGTTCTATTATGTCCTGGCACCTAACTATCTGCTGGTTTTAATGTCTTTTATTGCAGTTAATATTCTTGAAGTAGGATTTTTAACTCTTGTCTTTTTTTTTATATATATTTTACTGTCCTATATATTTTACTCTGTCCTATGAGTTCCGCAGCTGTTAAATAAGATGCAGCTTTTTTTCATATGTTATTTAAACTGCTGGGTAGTGTCTAGTTTTAGTAGTTTGTAGGACAAAATGTAATGGTTAGACCCTTAACTATGATAAACTGAAGAAGTAAATAAGTTTTGAAACATCTCTAAAAGTGCCCTCATCTTTATCACATAATCATCTCCAGGAGCAATTAACTTTTTTCCCGCATTATATGTATTGAAAAAAGCAGAGGTCTTTTTGTAGCATAATTAAACTTTCTTTGCGTTCTTTGTTTAGTTTTGGAGTTCATAGAGTTGTCCACAGTGATTTTTTTTTTTGCTGTGGGACCTGTAAAGATGGCCAAATGAACATACCTAGTCTTCACTCTGAACTGATAACTAATCCAGACTTTTTTAATATGTACTTGTTGCCGTAGGTGTCAGCAGAGTATGTTTTATTTCGTTTGATATAACTCGTGAGATTTTTGTTCCGATTATATTTGTTCAGCTTACTATAATTATTAAAGAAGTATGGCAAACCAACCTTTAATGTTTAATTACTGCAAGAGAAATAAAAAAATAAAAAAATCCTTAGATCTTGGCATTTCCTCTAGTACTAATGCTTAATCCTGTGGTTACTTTTCTGGCTGGTTTTTCTCAAGGTCTCCTAAGAGTAAGCTCCTTCTCTTTGTTCATCTTTGCTTGTTTGAAAGACAAAGCATATGTTCTTCTTTTAGGATTCTTCCAAAATCCTGAAGTTGGTTAATTGCCTATGTGAAACATTAGCTGTTAAGGGAAAACATAAAATAAGATAATTATAACACTTCTTTTAAGTGTAAAAGAACACTCAGCTGGTGGGATCTTTTCAAGCACTTGCAGGTAATCAGTGGGACACTCATAACCCCTGTTAGCTAAAATCTCACCCTTCTCACAGAAACCTACTCTTCTGTTCCTAAACTGTATATAGGGGGAAACCATCTCAAAATTGGCTGTAGGGTGTTAATACTGGCCTGCAACTGGGCCTGTTAATCTAGACTTTTTTTGTATGAGGGGAAGGTTGTGTGGAAAGACTGTGTAATGAATGGAATGAATGCTACTTGCAATCTTTGCTTGTTCACAGTCGTAATGAAGACAAATGTTTTCAGAATTACCTCCTTTTGTTTCCTGCCTTTGTGAGGAATTTGAAGAGATGTAGAGAGTATGTTTTAATGGAATTCTTACCTCTGATACAAAGTATGGCAGAACTGGGAAAAGATAAGAGATGTTTATTAGCCAACCACAATAACTTTAGACTATGTCTTGATAGTATAAAGTTTCTCTTTGAAACTGCTGAACGGATTTTCTTAAAACTTGGCTTTCTTTATAGATTGCATCAGTATGTAGGATGTGTGAAATCCAGAAGAAAGTCAGTTAATCTATATGCAGCTGGTCATGCAAAACTTCAAGTTTAACATGAAAGTGAACAAGAATCATCAGCTGCTAAAATGGGATTTGCTGTTGGAAGTTGGAGTTTGGACGCTTTGCTACCAGGTTTGATTCTTCTGCTAGCTGTGATGAAAAATAATAAAAATATTTTGGCAGAATAGCAAACACAGGTGAAAGTCTACAGATGTTAATGGTTTAAAAAAAGCTCTATATGCTATATGGAGTCTGGAAAGTAAGTGGGAGTGGTGAGCATGGATGTGAATCATTCTGTAAAATTAATTTAGAAGGAAGAATGTCTTCAAGCAAATTTAATACAGTGATATCAAGCAGATCTAGTTTTGATACTTAACTGGTTTGCTGCCGAGGCCCTGTTGTTACAGTGCTTCTGGAAAGCATTCCTTGCAATGCTCCATGTTAAGGAAGCTTTTGGGTTTATTCTAGCATTAAGGCAACAGCCACAGCATTCCCAGCATAATGCTGATTAAGAACAGGAGCATCTGTTCAGCTTTTGGGCAGGACTTGTTCTATACAATTCTTTCTTATATGAGTTTTCACTGTAGGGTTCAAATTTTCCTTTGTGTCTGCAGCTGCCTTATTTAAAGAAACTGTACTTACAGGAAAGAGATACTCCAGAAATTATTCCTTTGCTGATGTCTTTCCTAAGCTTTTCTCTGCCTTATGTCAGTGGGTAGCGTTGTCAGTTGGCCAGCCCTAACACAGTTAAGGTGTCTTGCAGAAGGCAGCAAGAGGATTAATGAGCTAATGGTTGTTGCACCCACCACCTGTTCTGTCACTGAAAAACAATGATCTCAGGAACATGCCTTCTGAAAGTAATACTCTTGAGCCACGTAGCGGATATGAGGACAAGCAGGACCTAACTGCTTCATTGTTTCATTTCTTAAGGTCCTAAACCAATTCTCTTTTTTATTTTTTCCACTTGGGCAATACTAATATATGTGTGAATCACAAATCTAAGCAGTTAGAGAGGTGTTAATTCTTATAAAAACTGCAAAATCAAACATCCAAGTATGTCCTTTTTCTAAAGGTTGCTTTTCTTTAATAATAATCAAGAAGTTTTACTCTGTTAATTAAGATGAAAAATGTCCAGAAATGTTTTCCTTGCCTTTTGCCTTCACATGCATCTACCCTATTCATACCTGCTACTCTTGCAGAGGGTAATTTATGGCTATTATCCCATCCTTTTATGTAGCCTCAGGGTGTTTATTCACTTGTAGCTGATCATTCTGCTGTATCAGGCATGCAATGTATGAAAGTAATAACACCCTCAAATCATATGGCTGATACAAGGACAATCTGCAGCCGTTTCCAAAATGACAAGGATTCATGAGGTAAGTGGAGATTACCAAACTCTAATTCTTGGGTTAAAACAAATGGTACAGAATTGCTACTTTTTCTAGGTGAAATTACTAGTTTCAGATGAATATGATTCCTTCAGCACCTATGAGCAGCTTCAGAAAAAAGGCAAGTTTTTTTTTGTGAAGAACCTCATGGCTAAGAAGTCTGTTTTCCCTTGTGAGCTCTTCCGTGCCTGGTTTTGACTAACATGAACGTTTAGGGCAACGTTTCAAATAGGGTTCTACAGATTGTCATGGAAAAAATAGTAGATGAATTCCAGGGAAGCTGATTTCTCTCTGATTTTTTTTCTTTTTAATATTCTTTTTTTCCAGTAGAGGATCTGAGCACTAGCAACCCAGTAATACATCGGAGATGCAAAATACAAAACGTAGACTAGGTCACAGATTGGTTTAGATGCAGCTTGGAGCTAACCAAGCTTCTACATCTGGAATAATTCAGTACAAGTCAGGAAGGGGAGGAAATGAGTGGATGTCTTGGAGTGGTGGTGGAAATAGAACAAGGCTACCATAAGGTATGTAGCCAATACTGCAATTTTCTTCAGTTTGGACCTCCCTTGCATTTCATATTTCCTTCATTTAAAAAAGTTCCACAAGTGGGTCTCACAAAGGGTTAAAATCACTGCCTTTCCATGCTACAAAGAATTAAAGTTACTTTGAGCATCCTGACCAAGTACTTAACAAAGTAGCCCAGAAACTTTTCCCTTCCTGACAGATTAAAGGAGCTAATCAATGTATTACTTCCTTTCCCTATAAATGCTGACAGCTTTGAAACCAAGTATGTGTATTTGTGTTACTTCCAATATTTACACACACACCATCCCTTGTATCTCTGGTCGTGAACCTTAAAGCTTTTGTGCTAGGCACTGTAGAGGGGAAAAAAGCCCTCATCTCTGTATCCCTGTAAAACAGAAGATAAGTCTACTCCACTTAAGACACCATCTCCAAAGAGAAAATGATTCCTCCATTTAGTATAGGGGAATCCACAGGAAAAAATAAGACAGAAACTGAATTGTTGTTTATCTTTGCATGCATGTTTGTTTATCCATCTATAAAAGTGGGGTTTATTGTGGTGCTTGTATGCTAGGAAGAAAGGCGTAGGAATGGCATTTCTCTCCTCAAACCTGACAGAATCTTTCACCACCATCACTAAAATAATGAGGCACTTCAGGCTGGAGTGAGCTGACCAAATTAAATGCTAGAATGAAAGCAACTGATAGCTCAGAACTAGTATTTTGTTCTTTGTGAACTGGTCTCAGAAACTTGCTTACCAAAACTCCTGATTTAGATGCTGTTAAAGAGGAAAGTGATATTTGTTCAATCTTTTTGATCTTTAAGAGTTTTTTCAAGATGGAGCTGAGAAGCTATATTGCCAAGGGTAAATTTAAAGCCTTCAGTGGCCAGTTCATTGCATATGAGAGTTTTTTGCCAGGAGCCAAATAGGTGTTGGGTAAACGTAATTTAAAGGAAGGCTGCTGGGTTTTCTACTCAGTTGTATTGTTTGACCTTGAAGAAAGCCTGAGGGCTGGAATAGCAGGGCTTCTCATAAGTTTGTTTTCTCATCTCACAAAAGCTTTTTGATTAGTAATATACCTGGATCTTTACTAGGCTTTCAAAGTGTCCACTGAAGATTTTGTGTGTGTGTGTCTGCTGCAAACTCTGTCTGCTGGGAATTTTTTTACCTGCATCAGTTTTTGCTACTTAGTCTTTATTAAAATAACTATTTTTTATGGGAGGGTATATATGTACATGAGCCCAAATCATGCCCTCAACTTTTCCAGAGTTTTTTGGCCTAGAAACATCATCTTGATAACATTTTGAAGTGCAGAGGAAAGACAACTACAGTGAAAGGTAGAAAAGACATCTTTCAGCCCACATATGGAATTCTTAGCCAGTAAATGCCTCCTACTTAAAACAGAGACTACAGAGGTTTTTATATGCAGTAGAACTCAGGGACAGTCTAAGGACAGTCATCCAACCTACACATTAAAATCCACATACACGATCCTTTGAAGTGTCATGGTAGTCAGGACACTACCTGTCTATGGAGAAAAACCCCAAACATAAGGATACCAGTTTCACTATAAACTTTAGTGGGGTGAAAGTAGTGCCCAAATCTGTGTTACATCCTCTGCAAACAAAACTATTTAGTCTGTGGAGTCCAATACTCATTGCTCTGAGTTGCATCTTAGGAGAATTCAGTTTGGCAGTATCCCCACTTATTTTCATCTCTTAACTGCAGTTATTATTGCAAGTAAGAAACTCATGGTCTAAGCTCTGTTTTCACTAAATACCTGCACATCTCCAGGCTTTCCACCCACATAACCAGTGTCTGAATTTTTGTGGTCTAAACCAATTACTTCTGTAATGATTGATTGTAAAGTTTGTTGCAATAATTGTGATGAGAGAAGACAAAACACACCAGTATCCATCTGTGAGTATTTCCTGAACATCTTATTACAAAACATGACATTTTGTTCAGGAAGACAAACCCACTCATCCAACACGGAAATGTTTCTGTGATTTCAGGAGGGCTCCTCAGAGGAAGAGAAAACATTCAGGCTTTTGTACTATTCATTTGATCTAATCCACAGCCTTTTCAAAGACGTGGAATCAGAAGAGCCTCCTTGACCCATAAGTAATGGGTTCAAATTGGTTGCCCACTGGTAGAAGGTAAAACTGCAGCTAGATTGCCTCTCTAAGGTTGTTTGCATAATTTGATTAAACTCTTTCCACACAATGGAGACAACTATGAGGCAAGATCATGTTTAAACATGACTTTCCACAAGGAAAAAGTTTAGCACTATTCTAGTTTATATTTAAACTAGGATGCAGTGTTATATGAGCAACAATTTCCTATCATACTATGTGACAATAGAGCAATAAACTTGCCATCAGAGTCAACATCAGAAGTACAGGGCAACATTCTAAGTATTACTGACACTTCTTTATTGGAGACAGTTATTTATAACTCCTTTGTTCCTTATTTCTTAAAGGAAAAATACTTTTTCTTCTGAAAATTAGAAAACTGTTTGCCTTACTTGGTAGTTAGACACTCAGAATGGCAGCAATCCTTTTGAATACATGCACACTTCTGAGCTCCACAATGAAATGGCTTTGCAAAGAGCATTAATGCTTTAAAGGTTTGGGTGGGGTGTTTTGTAAACATTTGTAGCTATTTTAGTAGTTTGGTCAGTTTTCCTTCTACAAAGAAAACAAAGTCGTATGCAAAGATTGCTTACAGAATTTTCACCAACTGTTAAACAACTCTAACCAGTCTTTTAATACAAGCTTTTGGTTCTTTCCTTCATGCTGTGAGGATTTCTTGTCAAATACTTAAAAATGCTGGAGAAAAGTGTATTTAAAGATGGTGAGTTGAAGGTGCAGAGTCCCAGGATAGGCTTGTTCAAGCACTAACAATAAAAGACCACATCTTGTAATGTGCAATTCTTTCAAAAGAACATTGTGCCTTTTCTCTAATCATGGCTGGCATATAAGTCCCAATCAAAGCAGCATGTTTTGTCTAAAAGATGTGCAGAAAGAAACAATCATTCTTCAGGCAGTGGTTTTCTGGGGAACATAAACACCTCCCTTTTCACATTTTTAATGTACTTGAAAAATGACACATAATGTCCAGATCCTCAATTTCCATACTTAAATATGTCTCGATGGGGGACCAGCATATTCTCTGTCTTACTCAAACAATTGCATTGTCTTCAGTTTGAAGATTAACGATGAAGTGAAAATCGTGGCCTATCTAGACCATTCCTACACTGGATAGTTACAGAAAAACAAAACCATGTTTTCATTTAGACATGCTTAATTCACATTTTTCATTTAGACATGCTTAATTCACATTTTTCATCTGTATGTAACTTGCAACAGTGCCTTACTTAAGATTTCTCTGCATATCCATGTAACTATTGGAAGAAAATCCAACCTCTTTACCTAGTCTTGGCTTGATTATTATCCTACACATTTTGGTAGATCTTGAAACTAACAATTTTGTGATGTTGACTCTGGAAGACATGATTGATGTTCATCAATGTGAACTTGAAGAAAGGTTTGATTTCCTGTGGAGAAATTAATCTGGTTGCATTGATGGGCTGCAGAGTGCATGCTAAATCTCCTATTTACAGAGACTTTAAGGGGTAATTCACTGTTTTCTTAAATGTGACAGGAAGGGTGGTAGCAACAGGCTTATCTTAGCAAGCCATATAGAAACAAGAACATACACTAGGAGCTTTTTAGCCAGTGACTTGCAAAGTGATCAGTACAAATTAAAGATGTTCTGCCCACTGAAACTGAGAAATTTATGCCTTTGTGTATCCCCACAGAGGCTACCAATGATGTGAAGAAATCCGGCATTGAAGAAGGTTTTATGCAGTATGAATTTATTATGTGTTTCATGATTCTTGTGGAACTTTCAATGTCTGCTTAATCTCCACGTGCAATTTGAATAAAATATGTGCTTACAGTATATTCTGCTCTTGGATCGTTTTCTTCCTTTTATTGCAAAATATTCTCTTATTTTAGGCTGAAAATTTTCATACCTTAGATATGCCAAGGGAATCATCAAGTTTACAAGAGAACTCATGCAGTTTACATCTTCATCAGCCAAACCTAAAATCTATGAGGGAAGGGGCTGGAGAGAGTTCTGTGACAATGGAACTTCTGACTTTTGGTCAGGGCCAGCATAACCAAGGCCTTTATTTTTTTTCCTGTTTGCAGACTACTACAGGTGTGTAGATTTTTTTTTGTTTGGCTGAGGTTTTTTTGTCTTAGTAAGCATTAGTCTTCCTGTTATCTTGTTATTGTGGTTCTCTTCTGAGGTTCCTGTAATGTTAATGTATGAGCCTTTCTGGAAGTGCAGCTTACAAGCTTAAAACCATCACTCTAGAGTAACAATTAATGAGTGTCCATTAATGTGTCTATTACAAAGCATAGGAGCACATGAAGAAATGAGACTAAAAATGAAAGAATAAAGTAAGATTTTCAGTGGATTAAGCAGTATTCAAGGGCTGAGTATGTTCCTGTCAAGGTAAACGCCACTACTTTATTTGGTGGAATGTTCGTCTAGAATCGTTTTGTGTGCACAAAATGTTGAACCTTGTAGGTGTAAGAAGAAAACATGGAGAATGCCAATGTTCTCCTACTTCCTTTTTTCATTAGAAAAGCAAGAGTTGTCTGTATGTGGCTGCTGCCTTAAGCTTGACTGCTTTGGGATTGCCTTGGTCCTGATAGCCTTGACCTTTCATACGTTTTGTTTGCCTGGACTCTAGCTCTTTCTGTGGGGCTCCAGAAGTTGGTTCTTTGGGGACTTTTGTCTGCTTTCTCACTGTGGCAAATGCCAGATCTCCCTGACAGCCAGATATTTTTGGTTTCTTGAGCATGGTTTTCAGTGAACTTTGCTATTTGTACTATCTCTTGAGCGTGTCTTATTGTCTGTGGTTTTGTGGGTGAGGGTCAACAGCCTGTTTGCTGAGGAGCAGAGAATGCTGTGATGCTGTGTGAACATTGTCCAGCAACAGTCAAAACTTTAGTGTGTTAGTGATACTGTTTTAGACACAAATCCAAAACACAGTGAGTGTCAGACCGATTAAACCTTTGCTTCTTAAATAGAGCTGTGAAGGCAGAGCAGCTGCAGCTCCAGAAATCTTGTAATTTTTCTCTATTGAGCAGAAATTGGTTTTCTGTTGTAGCCAGAGAGATGGTAAAAATATTTGCAATTGTGTGTAGCTGCTCTACATCTTTATGTTTCTATCTATGGAACACCGTGTAAGTGTGAAGACAGATGAAAGAATTTGTGCTAGATCTGGAAGTAGAGTGCTGCAATTATCTATGATTTTTTTTTTTCTTGCTATGGTATCACTTTAATTCAACTATAAAAGTGATTTCTCCTCAAAAATGAAGGAAAATGGTGCAAACGTGGAAGCAACTCAAATTAAGAAACTGAAGAACCCTTTTTCTTTTAATGTCTCCTAATAATGTAGATTTCATCTTTTGACCATATCTCTCCATTGTTCTGTATGTTGTTTCCTCTAATGGTTCCATGACAAGCAATATGGCTCAAAGAGATTAGACCTTGTTTGCTACTAATCTAAATTAAAGTCTGTGGTTCTTCAGTATTTCAGGGTAAAATGATAAATAATCATGGTAGTGATTATTTATCACTGCCTTGTTTGCACTGTAACACAGGCCCTAGTGCTTTGTTTGCAAAATGTTCACAGAGCTGTTCTATCATCCATGGTATGATACATAAACTGGGAACAAAGTGAAAAGGCAGACTTTTTACAGGCTTTGCTGGAAACAAAGAGCCAAAGAGAAGCATAGTGTCCTTGAGTAAAAACACACCTGTCGTGCAGTGAGTACGATGGGGACAGGTCAAAACTTCAAATCAGCCCAGACAAAATACTACAGGAATTTCATGTTTTTAGTGGTATTGGTCTTAAGCAGCTCTTTACTGAAGAGTTGACTGCATGAAATTAAGCTTGTTTGAAGAA
This sequence comes from Melanerpes formicivorus, assembly GCF_026170545.1. Taxonomy (NCBI): domain Eukaryota; kingdom Metazoa; phylum Chordata; class Aves; order Piciformes; family Picidae; genus Melanerpes; species Melanerpes formicivorus. The sequence continues at coordinate 8,731,440 of NW_027142356.1, read as the reverse complement.
CAGAGTATCACCATTTCTTGTTTTAAAAATGACTTTCAGTTATCCAAAAGGTGCTAGGTTTGTTTTAATCAATAGCAAATTTGAATTGTAGGATAGAAAAGCTGCACTTGGCACGTGGTAAGTTTCTTGATGTTTTAGATTTTTTTTTGCTTTGTCTGTGGTACTGTGCCTTCAACCCAACCTGAGAATCTAAAGCTGAATCAGCAGACTGATGGTTTTTACACATGGGCGTGTTAATGAGCTCTCTCACAGCCTCTCTCGGCCTGTCGGCCTTGCACTAATTAGATGTCATTCCCAATGGGATAACAGCAGATATGTCCACACTGCTTATGCTCTGGGATCAATTTAATGGGCACGGTACAAAATGCTGCACAGACTTTTGTGGGGCTGCTATGAGAACAGCTGGCTTAGCATGTTCTTTGGTAGACTTTGAAGCCACTTTGACCTTTCTGTGGCAGTCAGTGCTGGCAGATGCCTTCTTATGTTTAGAGGTGAATCTTGTCCCTGGAAAAGTCATTCTGTAACTACTAAAAAAGAGCATTGTGGTTTCACTGCAGGAGTCAATAGTTGGTCTTTTCCTGCCACTACTGAAGAGGCCTTGCTGTCTTGTATGTTACAATGACTTAATTGGAAGATTGAAATATTGTTTTAAACATCAGTGGCTGCTGAGGGATTTCTTTTCCCCTTTCTGTTCTATTTGGTAAAACTGACATTCTCTGTAAATATGTGTGTAAGAATAAAAGTCTTCCCTTTGCTGAACAAGCAGGACTGCATTGGTGTTCCTCAGAATTAAATACCAGCCAGACCTGCTGTTCATATGAGACACACTTATTTGCATTTGCTCTGATCTTTGGCCCAAATGAAAAGCAGGAGCTGAATAGGAATCAATGATGTGCTCACTTAAACCTTTTTTTTTAATGCAGACAGTTTTGGAGTATATATTTATCTGAACAAAACTTTTGCAACATGGTTCCTTCTGCTCTCCATTTTATCATTTTAATAAAGAAATATCTAGCCATTGATGTTTGGTTAGTTGGTTCTCATTTTGTTTCCTGCTGACAGAAGCCCCCATTTAGTATAATGTTATCAGGCTACCTCTGTCATAAAGAAAATAATGAATTAAATTAATTTTTCTCTCTCACTCTAGTTCCTCAATGAAAATATTTGTGTTTTGGCTTCTGGGCTATGTAGTTTCATACATGTATAGATACGTGAAAAGAGAGAAAGTACCTTAACCACAACATATGTTTCTATTGAGTTTCACCTGTTTCCTTCAGTGACAAAGCCACATGATTATCCCTGTTAGGACTGCAGGCTATAGCAGATATGGAAGAATGAGCTGGATGCCATACTGCTTTATCAGCGAAGTGGTTGGTTAGTCTGGTTGTTTTGTGCAGAGGACAGATGCGTAGCCTCTGGCAGTAATAATACAACATGATTTTTCAGATCCTGTCATTCTTTCTTTGCTGGCATTTAAGAAAAACATATATGCTATACAACCAAGCTTTGCATATCAAAGCCAGTAGTATGAAAATCAGTGAGGAAGAGCAAAGGATATATTTTTCAGTATTCAAATACTTACTGGAGATTAAAGGGGTATTATTTATTTAGTAGTAAATAAATATTATTGAAGCACTTTGAGGTTACACACTTCAGTTGTCAAAGTTACCTAGACAAACCTCCTAAGCCTCTTAGGATTGTCATTAGCTAACAATGTCAACACATAAGGGAAGGTTCCTGTAATTCAATATGATGTGCTTCCTGCTCAGAGAAGTGTACTCAGTGTGGTTTTGCCATACTTTGTTTTAACTTAATGGTGTGTGTACAATGGCAAAAAAGGCAGTACTTAACATCACTGAGAAGTATTTTCCTATTCAGCTAAAGGGAAAGAGACTTTCACTGCTATTAGATTTTATTACTGCCTAGGATTTCATAAAGACCATTTTAGATTCAGGCAAAGCCCTTACATTTTACATAGAAGAGAAAAATCATGGTTTGAATTAACTTGATATTCACTGAGAGTGTAGTAAGGAAAAAGTCCATTGTTAACTTTCATTTAATGACTTGGTAAAATTCATCTTGGTGTCATTTTAAGATATTAGTTCTACTCTATAGCAATGAGGAGTTCTGTGAGAACTTTCCAAGGAGGTATAACTTTGTCCAACACTTAGGAATTTTTTCTCTGTTTAAGCCAATGGCAAGTCTAGAGGACATTATGTCCTTGATGATACAAGGGTGTTTTTCTCCATGTCCAGTTGCAAGACAAATGGATGAACAAGATTTCATAGGGCTTAGTTGCCCTTTTCTCTTGTGCCAATGAATATGCTGGCTATTATAATTATTGAGAATGTTTCATACTTGAAAGTAGTTGTAAAGGAGAAAATGAGAGACTGATATGAAAGAAAGTTCACAAATGGTGCATACAAGTCTGTTCCATTGCAGTGTAACAAAATTTAAAATGCTCTGTTAACTGAATTGGCAGATCATCATGGAATGAAAAAAGGTCACGCAGAATAGTCTGCAACTCTGGAAAAAAGGAATCAAAATAGTTTCCTGGAATTAGTTTAGCTTGGGATCCTAATGGTACCCCTTGATATATGCGTCCATGACTCTCTTCCACCTTCTTTTGTTGTTACTCTTCTGTCAATGCCATTTTCCTCTCTGTTTTGATCTTCTTGTATTTTGCTCTGACGTGTCCTGTGATTCTGTGTTCGGGACTGTTGTGGTTAAGAGACACAAAACTTGTTATTGTGCACAAACTTAGTGTTTACTGAAGTCAAGCCTTCTGCCCTTGATTATGAGCTAGCACTTCATGTCCTTGATTTTATTTAACACTGTAGATGATTGAAACACACAAAATCATTATTTTTACAGCTGTGTCATCCACATTTCAAATTTTGTCTAAATGTTAAACTTTGGAACAAGATAATCTCAGAGACAGCCTTATATGTTTAGCAATGATAGCAACAGAAAACATTTGAAACTGAAGAGTGCCATGAGGAGTGGCTAGAAGGGAGCCTGTACTTTTCTAGCTTTAAGTGCAGTGATAAAATCTCTCCTTCTACAGAGGAATAATAAAGACTTGCTCTTGAATGGAAAAATCCGCATTAATGGAAGTGGTTTTTTTTCTCTGTTCCCATCACAGAAGCAATGCAAATGTACAAATTCAGATTTGGCTCAGAAACTTGATGTGGGTCCTTGAAGGTTCAAGTGCAGAACAGGCCTATTTAGCCTCATCTTTGCATAAGAGTGAATTTTACCCCGGGTATAAGGATTATCCTACATAAAAGATCTTAATCAGTTTTTACCATATGGTTAAAACACTTATACATATTTTTCCTGTTACCTCCAGGCACTGCGAAGCAGCTGGTATTAATGAATAAAAATAGCCAGCAAAATTGTGGCATGTGGTCGCTAGAAGGAACAGCTTATAGCCAGGAGTCTTGTAGATTACTGAAATGAAGACGAAAGGAACAACCCCAGAAGATGTGACCTCTGAAAGCATGCATGAATTCTATGTTTCATCTGCATTTTGGGCACCTGTACTGCTCAAGGCAACGGAATACAGAACTGATTAGAAGATATTCATTCTACTCTTATTGCTAAAAAATAATGGGAAGGGAATTTGAAACAGTGTGCTTCTTTTTTAAACACTATTGCTGGAGTTTGTCTTCTAGTTGATCATAGTATCAAGATATTTGTAGCTTTGTGGAGACCCTTGGAAGAGGTAATATGACTTTGCTCTCTTGGAATAAATGAAAGGCAACTTGCAAGGTGATCTTAATGTAATGTAAAACTGTGAGCTCTAGGAGTTTATTTCATAGCTCCAGTTTAGCTTTTACCATCTGAAAAACAAAACTGACCTTCCTTCTACGTGGAGCAATGACAAAATGCAAGGTTCTATTGTTTCAGAAAACAGGTTTTTGTCAGCCCTTACAGTGTCACGATTGATATTACCAAGGTCAGTGAATGAACTTTAAACCTTCACTGAGTCTAATCTTATGTTGGTTTTTAATTTTCCTCTCCTTTTTTCTTCTGTTTGAGGTTTTTTGTTTTGTTGTGTTGTGTGTGGATTTCTTGATTGTTTCTGTTGGGTTGGGGTTTTGTTTGTTGTTTTGTTGTGTGGGCTTTTTTTTCCACATGAGCTTGTGAATTCATCATTTACTGCTCAAAACGGCTCTGGCTCAAGGAGTGGCCAGATCAGTACAGCATGCAGATTCTGTAGGATGCAAACACTAGAAGGGATTATGGCATTGTAGCAAGAAAAATGTTGAAACTTTATTTGAAGTGAGATTATAATGGCTATTGCAGTTCTTAGTTTTATAAATGGGATAGGAGCAGCAGTAGGATGGAGAGTGGGGTTCAGTTGTTCTACAGAATTTGGAATATTGGTATCAAATTGAATGTTAGGTTAGCACAGGGGGGAAAAATAGAAAAAAACCCAAACAGAATAAGATCAAAATAAATTTAGAACATGAAACACTTTACAGAAAGACATTTGAAATGGTCCATCATTCAATTCAGTCAAAAACCCACCCAGCTGAGAGATGCCCAAGTTAGGTTAAAGCTGGGGGGGAACAGAGATCCTTGATCTCAAGACAGACACAGAAACAGTATTTCAACACCGGCCAAAGAAATTCAAGTAAGGGTGTATTTTGTAGAGAGCATGATTACCAGTGGGAACAAATGACCTACAGATGCGATGATTTCCCCTTCTCATTTCATGAAAAGGCCACATGCCATTGAAAGGTGCTGCAGACAACACTGGGCATGATGTACAAGTGTCCAGCCGAAACACTGTAGGTAAGAGGAAGTGCTATACCAAAGGTTTACAGCTGATTCACCACAAGGTCACTCTGCAGAATATATTCATCTATACTATAGTTTGTCCTGAATGAGAAGTTTTCAGGTTACACATGTCACACTGATTGCAGTGACAAAGGAATGTGAGTTGCAGAAGCATCAGTTGTGAACAAATTCTTCTTCCTTATAAGGTTGATGGGAACACAAGCATGCTAATGATGTCAAAAGTGGAAAAATGTATTTCCTGATTGTGCTGCTTGGTCTGTCTATGAACTCCAGAAAATCCAATAGGGGTAAATGCCTCGTGGTTTTGTGGCTTTGTTACAGAGAAACTCCTGGAACAAGCAAATCATAAACAGCAGGCAGGCAATTCTAGTGAGAGCTCATTTCACAATTAGAATTGCTAAACTATGTTTTAGCTCTCTTAATGTCTTTCAAAAGACTATGCTACTCACTGTTATTAAGTGTTTTCTTTCTCCACCACCATTGGTAATGGCTTATTGAAAGGTTGAAAATATGTAGGTTATTAACCAGTATTATCTATTATGCATTTCTGTTTGGCAAGTATGAAATGCACATGTATGCATGGTTCTAACACACTGCTTTGGCTTTGTGTTTGAAAGATGGTCACCTGCATTTTTTGCAGGTTTCCCGTGACTCGTGTCAGCAACCATTTGTGAGATGGACCTGGAAGAGGTGTACCTTGATTTCACCAGAAAATGTATGAAGATGGAAGGTACTTTTAATTTAGACATTTACTTAATCCTCACAGAAGATATAATTAAAAAGGAAAAATCCTAAAAATTACTTTAGGACAATTACTTTCTTGTAACAAGATATTAATACAAGCTTTGAACAACAACAACAACAAAAGTGGTTCATTTTAGTTTATAAAGATGGAAATAAATATCTGTGGTAATGGGGGATTTTAAAACCTCTTAGAACAGAAGTGTTTGTACACAGAACTGTTGCATTTTTGCTTGGCAAATTCAATTCCTAAGATCCCACATGTGAGGCATTTCTAATTTTACCCAGCTGAAATGTGGCATGCCAGCTGCCAGCCCTGATTGCTGTGTTTTGTCGCTGGGAGAGGGTTGGAACTCTTCATTTTTGGAAAATTCTTGCTCATAAACTGCAAATTATTCTTCATTGTGGCTGGAAAAAAAATAAAAACCCTTGAGTGTTTTATACCAAGGAGTGTAACTCTCCCTCTTAACATATTCCTCTCACTAATGTTTTTAAGTGCAACTGCAGCATGGTAACTCGTAGTATACAAGAGGAAAGTGCTGATTCACTCACAGAGGTCAATGGTGCAAACTCACACACTGATAGTGGAAAGCAGTGATGTTAACACAGAGAGAACAAGCTGCCCCCTGCAAATTGCTTCCTGTGTGCAAGTTCTCACTTCTACTGCCTCACAGTAAGTTACTTCTCTTTCAGAAGGAGTAACCAAAGTTAAATGAGCCCATCAGTGGTTCTTTTGGAGCAGTACACTTGCTCTAATCACACAGCCTCTGCCAAGGTAATTTTGTTTTCTAGTGGTAGCAAAATGTGTAAGAAGTAAAAAACTTTCATAAATTCACAGATTCATAGAATGGGTTGTGTTGGAAGGGGCCTTAAAGATCATCTAGTTCTAACTCCCTTGCCATCAGCAGGGACACCTTTCACTAGACCAGGTTGCTCAAGGCGTCATCCAGTCTGGCCTTGAACACCTCCATGGAGGGGGCATTCATGACCTCCCTGGGCAACCTGTTCCAGTGTGTCACCACCTTCATGATAAAGAATTTCTTCCTAGTATCTAGTCTAAATCTACCCTCCTTGTACTTAAAGCCATTGCCTCTTGTCCTATCACTACAAGCCCTTGTAAAAAGTCCCATCCTGGCTTTCTTCTAGGCCCCTTTCAGGTATGGAAAAGCTGCCATAAGGTGTCCCCATAGACTTCTCCAAGCTGAATAGCTCCAACTCTCACAGCCTCTCTTCATAGGGGAGGTTCTCCAGCCCTCTTTTCTCTGTGACCTCTTGAACCCATTGCAGCAGTTCCACGTCACTCATGCCACACAAGTTAGGAGTTGGCCATTTTTCAGATAGTGTCAAGGCACTTGTGTGTGTATGTTCAGGCATACAGACACACCCTCCCCCCCTGTCATTTGAAGAGTGGATCATTAGCTTGCTAAAAATTAAATACACATAAAATCACATTATTTATATCAAATGGATGCATGCATCACATCATTGCCTACTGTATAGTAGTGTCACATGCAAATGGATATTAACAGTCCTCTATAGAACACTATAGTTGCTTAAATGTGCTGTTAATTCTGAATATTCTATACCACCCTAGAAATGTGGAATATTAGGATACATCTAAAAATTGCTACATGAAAGAGTCTGAAAAAACCCATCATAACCACTCAAAAAACCTCTATGAAAGTACAGATAAACTATTGTATACTTTTGAAGTACATAAACATAGTACCCCTCTTCTCTGTATTCAATATACTGGAAAGTCCATTCAGAGTGTATGGGATATGATATATGGGATATGATTCATGCTTTTGAAGTAGCACCTGATGATATCATTTTAAAATCTTCTGCTGCAGAGGGTGCTGTTACTACATCAGATTCTTAAGGGTGACTAAAAATTCTAAAGATAACAATGACTGTTTGATTTCTGGCACACATGGCACATGCCTGCTGAAATGAATGCTTGGGAGTTGATGGGAAGCAGCCTGCTGAGAACCTTACAGATTTTCAGTATTATAGATTTTTTAAAAACAATTACAAGTTAAGAAAATAATTCATAAGTCATCCTGTTCTAAAAACCTAATGCTGGGTACATTTGATGTCCTCTCTTCAGATGTGAGTATTTCTGAATTCCTCTGTTCTCTTTGTGTGCTTGAAACTGAAATCACAGAATGGTAAGAGTTGGAGGGGACCTCTGGAAATCATCTAGTCCACCTCCATGGCCTAAAGCAGGTTCACCTAAAGCAGGTTGCACAGGATTGCCTCCAGCCAGGTTTTTAGTATTTCCAGAGGAGACTCTGGGCAGCCTGTTCCAATGATCTGTTACCCTCAGTTTTCCTCTTGTTCAGATGGATCTTCCTGTGTTCTAGTTTGTGCTCATTGTCCCTTGTCCTGTCTTTGGGAACTAGTGAAAAAAGTCTGGCTCCATCCTCTTGACACCCATGCTTCAGATACTGAACATCATTGAGAAGATCGTTTTGCAGCCTTCTCTACTCCAGTCTAAACAGCCTCAGGTCTCTCAGTATTTCCTCCTAGGAGAGACTCCAGTCCCTGTGGCACTGTCGTAGCCTCCTCTGGCTGCAGTAGTTCCATGAATATCTTCTTGACTTCTTCCTTTACTGTCATTTACCCCAAGAACAAGATCTCAGGAGATTATTTGATAAATCTTGGTAAGTAATGCTCAGTACAGTTGTGGGAGGAAGTCAGAGATTTTCAGGAACACCACCAAGATCCGTTAGTTTTACTGCAAATAGCAATTTTGTTTGTTAATTAACTCTGAGAGAACTTGCTTGTTGAATGACACTCAAAATTAAATAAGCAAACAAAGTATGTAGTCTTCCCTGATATGGGAATTTCCTACAATAAAATGATTTTAAAATTACATTGTAAAGGCTGCTTAATACTTTTAATGAATAATAGACTCTCTCTCTCTCTCTTTTATTTTAATGATGAGAACAGTACAATCTTTTCCCCAGAAGGCCTTTCTGTCAAAAGAATTTCTTTATAAATTCCTCCTGTGTCTTGGTATTATGTAAACTAAGAGTCCCTTGGCTATAATAAATACTGGTTAGCTGACCTTTTTAAACAACAGTTTAAATAGTTTGGTTTCAGCCCAAAGTTATTTGTAAATGATGCAAATCAAATTATTGCTTTTATTTATTACTCACATTGAGTCAATTAATTTTGCCATAAAAATTAGATTATTGAGACATGACGTTGGACTGAGAACTAAAGATACCTGATTAATCATGCAAGGTTGTGGTAGAATAGTCCCAAAACACATACAGGAGTGCTGCAATTGTAGTTTTTGTATTCTAAGGGCATTTGTAAGGCTGAATCTTTGCCCAGTCTGCTTTCCACAACGTAAAACCAAATCCAAGTTTTTCAGGAAGAGAACTAAGACTCTGGAAAAGTCAAACACTAGGGTCCTTCAATAGAATACCTACTTAAATTTACTACTTTTTTTCTGTTTTTTTTGTTTCCTTTTCACTCTTTTGCTTTAGGGTTAAGTGCCAAAAAGAACCTGAGATTCCTAGGAAATATGGAGGATGTGGGACACGTGTGCCTGTGCATTCACATACCGGAGCAAACCCAGTATAAAGCCTCTGGGATTATGAGGGGAGTGGAACACATGAAATAAAACAAATGAAATGTTTATTTATTAGAAAAAAAACACAGTCACAGCAAGGGTAGCCAAATATGAGGAAAGACTGAGGGAGCTGGGGTTGCTCAGCCTGGAGAAGAGGAGACTCAGGGGTGACCTTATCACTCTCTACAACTACCTGAAGGGAGGTTGTAGACAGGCGGATGATGGTCTCTTCTCCCAGGCAGCCAGTACCAGAACAAGAGGACATAGTCTCAGGCTGCACCAGGGGAGGTTCAGGTTGGATATTAGGAAGAAGTTCTACACAGAGAGAGTGATTGCCCATTGGAATGGGCTGCCTGGGGAGGTGGTGGAGTCGCCGTCATTGGAGGTGTTCAGGAGGAGACTTGATGGGGTACTTGGTGCCATGGGTTAGCTGTTTGGGTGGGTTGGATTGGTTGATGGGTTGGACGCGATGATCTTGAAGGTCTCTTCCAACCTGGTTTGGTTTATTCTAAACAAAGGTTTATATTTAGAAAAAGTTGCCCCAGGAGGAGGTGAAAACTCCATCCTTGGGGTATTCAAAAGTCAACTGGTCAAAATCTTGAGTTAACTTGCTTTGAACTGGAAGTTGAATCAGATCAGCAGATGAACTCTAGAAGTCCCCTTTAAACTAAATTGTTCTATGAACCCTGGAGGAGAAAAGGGAAGAACAAAAAGGTTTATTTAGGAAAAAAAACCAACCCAAATTAAGAATCTCATTACTATGATGAAAATTGCTTACTACAATGTTTGAGCCATGGGAGAAATCCTGGATGCTTTGAGGGACATGCTTTGGAATACAATTATTTGTTTTTGTTTGTCCTAACAAAGCTAAATGTACAATTTCCACCCCACCCCCCATCATGTCAGGCAAAAAAAATTGTTTATTTTCATACTGTATCACCTTCCACAGACATAGAACATCTGTTCCATTGCACTTACAGTCTCTTCATTAATCTGTGTCTTCAGATGGAAAAAGTAAGGGGAGAATTAAAACACAAAAGGTGAACTTCAGGAAAAACTAAGGAAAAATACTATCTTTTCAATTGTTTTCTCACTGCAGTGTTTGCCCTGCTTTAAGGAACAAATGTATCCTTGCAAAAGGCTTTGAGGCTAAAGATTGTTCTGCATTAGCATGCCTTAGACCTCCTATGATTTCCATAAAATGGACTCAAAGGTTTTTAAGCCCAAGGCTAAATTTTACTACAATAAATAAAATAGAGTAATTAAGGTTTTGAGTAAAGTAAATGAAAAGCAATTGATAGGGTGACAGGTTTCCCCTGCCCCAACTCCCCTCAGTTCTTTTGCCTGCTCTGCTTCTGCGGGCTCACCCTTATCATTGTCAAGTCAGTGACTATTCCCTACATGAAGCATTCTGCTGCACCTATTTGGCCTTCTGCATCTTGTAATCTCTTTTGCCTTCTCCCATTAATCTTACATTGTATAAAACCTCTCTCTAAACTGTCCACCTAATTTCTTAGAGGAGCAGTGAAATGTAACAAAATAATAAAAATAAACCGATCATCTTGTCTGTCACAGAAGGTTTAGGCCTAAGTCTACATTCTCTTGGTATAACCTTTTTCTGTAAAGGGCTTGTATGAGGACATTGTACAGTTGCCATGAAGAGGGAAAATGGGCATTTAACCACCATCTTAATTTGTGAGTGGAAGGAGCCTGAATTTGAGGAAGATTCACTTTGGGTTTTGGACAGCTGACTTTCTGTACCTTTAAGTCAAAAACTAATGAATATTGGCTCCTTGGTTTCTGCTACAAAGTCAAGGTATTCAGGAAGGGAACAAACATAAGTGACTCACCTGTATTCTTATTTTTACTGTAAAGGGAACATAAGTGTATTTTGTACCAGAGCCCCACTGTGCTGAACAACTGTATGCACAATGTTTTATTATTTCATTTTTCTCTTGGCCTTTTATATTATTCCATTGTTTCCAGATGAGTCCATAGCAAATAAATATCTACTAACTTTTCTTGGAGCAGTCAGAAACCACTAATGAGCTGCTACATAGCATCTGTGTCAGACTACTACCTGTTTTCAACCAAATTCTCAACTCTTCTTTTTCTGTTTCTTAAGACCATCTGATCCAAAACAGCACTGGATGTTTTTGATTTCTGGTGAACTCAGAGGTAGGTAAAGCACTCAAGATCATGCAGAATCAGCTTTATAAAGATATCCAAGATGGAACTCTGTTAATGTGTCTTCAAAATGTCAATTATGGACACATTTTTGCACAAATCAGCCAAAGGCTTAGGTTTTGTCATAGTTCACGTTATAGAACAATAAGCAAAATCAGAAAGGTCACATCCTAGGATGACTGCATTGGGTTAGGATGTGTTTTCCTTTTCCACTTATTTCTGTGGCTTTGAATGTCAGAAGTGGTCTCCTCATTGGGCTGACTGACTAAATGCTGCCATGCATATGCTCTTTTCACTGACACTTTCTTATTCTCATCCCACAGATGGCTGAACAAGCTGCATACCAGAAACTTGGTGGGAACTGGAAAAAGCATGAAAGTGTCCTGCCTGGCTTTATTTCAGTATCTTTGCCAGATCCTGATGTTGGGTGGAACCTGGGAAGTATTCACATAGAGAAACAATTAAGAAAATGCCATGAACAGTATTAATTTGGTTTGAAATGTGAACTTATCTGACTCATTTGAACAGTATTTTTTTCAAAGACTAAGAAAGACTCTTTTTTTTTAGGGGGGGTGGGGGGTGGGGGGAAGGTACTAAGCATACTGGTTTCAGAGCAAAAACTTTATATTTCCTTACATTCAGAAAGACAAAACTGATTTCAAAACAGTGAAATTTGTCCTGTGTTGTAATATTGCCCAATCTTTGTTCTTCATTATAAGGATTAGGTAGTATAATAAATTATATAACAGTCTATAATAGTCTATAGTTCAATAAATGCCTCATCTGCATATTCCTAGATGTTAATTGATAATTTACAAAGAAAATCAACTTTGACTAAGACTGGCCAGCAATGCATGAATAATATGTCTGGATATGTTGGTGACTGTAGAAGCAGAGCCTCTATACCTTAAAATAGGTATAAAAGCCTTTATTGTAGTGGCTTACATTTTTCAGTTGTTCATCTGCCTTTGTCTCTTTGTCACAGTTTTCCCTCTAGCTCCTGAGCTGTAAATTTTCTTAACTGCAAATATGCTGTGTTTGCCTTTGAAAAAAGCGCATCCCACCAACTGTCACACCTTTTAGGCAAAAGGCAGTGTTGAGCAGCAGTAATGCTTTTGCATTCCATTATTCTGCTTTGATCATGATTAGTGTAATTTTTCAGCTGGAAAACTGAACACTGAATTTTGCTTAAGAAGGCTTCTCTTGAAATATGAGCACCATGGCTGAGTAAACTCTTCAGTCATAGGTAAGAACATAGTAAAAACGCTACCAGAGAACAACTGTAACGCTTGTTGCAGTGGTGTTACATATAGCTGTATGTACTTTTCAAAATTCTCTTTTTATATTTTATTTTTTATTATGACAAGTGTAGACTTGGCTCACAGTGCAGAGATGGGTAATTCTGAAACTAAAGGCAGACCTCAGTGTCAGACTCGATGTCAGAGAATTTCCTCTCTTGACAGATTGCAACCTCTAAAGGTGTCTGAGTGAACTAGAAAGTACTCCTTCAGGAATGGGAAGGTTGGATAAGACTGTTGCAAATGCTTTTAACCACCATTTTACTGAAAGGAAATTAGAGACTGAAAGCACACTGCTAGTGGTGAAGGAATTAAATGCAGAAGTTATGCTGATAAACCTTCCAATGTAGCCTAAAAGCAAAAAAGCTAAGGTCAAAGGGGAATTGAAGAGAGTAAATCATTTCCTGAGCAGTGTGCTACAGATTGATGTTCACAAGCTTTTCAGATCATTGCTGATAATTCCAAATGAAGTTATTAAGCTGTCTCAGTCCGGAGAGGGAAAGAGACTCAGTTCTTTTAAATATTCCCGTGTTGTGAAATTAGAGGCACAAACGAGGCCAAAATATCAACAGCTAGACTATTTATTACATAAATAAAGCGGACATAAGAAGGGGAGAGGGAGAAAATAGAGAGGGAGAGAGAGAAGAGAGAGAGAAGAGGAAAGGAATTATATTACCACACCCCTCATGCCCCCCAAGACAGTTTGAGTCTGTGGAGGAAAGGTGCTGCAGGAGATGTTGGGTTGGTACAGGAATGGTGCTGAGGCTCTGGCTGGAGAAGAGCTGTGGTCCTCTGGGCAGCCTGGGTCTGTAGAGAAAGGGTGCTGAGGTTTCTTTTCTCCGGAGCATCATTGTCCTTCTCAGCGGCATGGTCCGTCTCCTGTGTTTTCCTTCGTCTCCGTTTTTCTCCTGGGTTTTCCTTCCTTTGATCATCCAGTCCGGGAGACATAGTCCCCCACATGTTCCTTCTGCGTTTTTCTTCCCACAAGCCAGTAGTTGCTCAAGTCTTTTATACAGTTTATAGTCCTTAGGTATGTATCCAAGTATTGTCCCTCAGGAATTCCAGGGGCCAGGAAAACATCCTTAGGTAAATGTCCCGGTATCGTTCCCCCCGGAAATCTTTCTGTGCATTTCTGTGTGTTTGGGCAAGAGATCTGGATGGGGGGTGGAGGGGAGCCCTCCGCCTCCTCTGTCTCCCTCCAGACAAACCCCCACACTCATTGCACATCAGGAAACAGGTGGTGAACCCATTGTTTACCCTTTCCAGGGTACCTGATGGGTGGAGATTATTTTGTCCTGAAGGCGTGAATGGCTGGGTCATTGTTGTAGGCCAGCTGTGGCCCAGTGAGCAATGTTATCTTTGCATCTTCCAAGAGTCCTTCTAGTGGCTCTGCCCAACACATATTGTCTGGGCAAACAGCAAGTGATTTTATCTTTGTTGAGTCACACCAAGAGAGACAAACTTTTGGTCTCTCACATAAGCTCAAGTGGTAAAATCTCTCACTTGGTTCCACAGTGAATATCAGGAAGACAGGGATCAAACCATTTGCTTTTGTCTTTTGCTAAGAAACCTCTTCATTCCAAACTCCATCAAATTAATGGAAAACTTACTTGTATACAGTAGTTGGCTACTGGTTTACCAGGTTGAATATAAATGTAATTAACAGTGTTGTTAGCCCTTATAGGCAGCAATGCTGCTGTTATTTTTTAGAAACTTTTAAGTTCCTTACTAAATATTTCCAACCTAATTTCCCATCTTGTTGTACTCGGTGGCCATTATATATCAAAGGCACGTAAAAGTGCATTGTTAAATCAAACTCAATGTTAAAAGTGTTGCTGTATGTATCAGGTTCAGTATTGCTTATGCCTTGCTTCCTAATTATTACTACCTTTATTGAGAGGATCTCATGAAAAACATTAACCTGTAACCACTCAGAACAGATCCCAGTTGGTTTGCTTTCTGGTCTGTTGGCATAATAATCACTTATTTGTAGTGTTAATAAAGGATACAAAAAGCAGGTATCATTTAAGAATTGGAAAGTTCATTAGATATTAAAAAGCTGATCCCAAAGTTAATTATCTACAGCCTCAGCCATAGTATTGTCAGCGTTTCAGGCAAAGCAGGTGATTGCAGCTAGTTTTTAACTTAATATGGATCCTAAGACCAGCGATTAACCCAGTCTTGAACTGTTTTCTCAGGCAAAACTTCCACTGAAGTTTGTTTGTATGACTGAAGACCAGAAGATGTGAGATCTTTTATGATTAAAGACAACAGTAAAAAAATCTCTCCTTCTACTCTTTGATACTGACTTCAGAGTTGGTTCTAACAGATTTTCATTTTAATAACTTGCAAGCATGGCAGCTTTTGTTTGATAACTCAGAGTGTTCATGAAAGACTATAGCAGTGGAAGAACATTACTGAGCTGCTTTGAATCACAGGTGAGAAAAGATTCAATAATTTTGAAAAGAAATGTATTTTTTTCATTCAGTCCAGCTCCAAACTGTTGGAGTTAACAACACTCTTCTTTTTGGAATGGACTTTACACAAAGACACTCAACTAGTTAACAGTGCACCAAAACTGTAGGTTTTAAAAAAAAAATCACTGTCAGTGGTTCATGTTTAAAAAATATTATAAAAATAATCTGTGGCCATAAAAGCTGTGCTCAGCTGTAGCACAAGAACAAGTTGCCAAACAATCAGCTGAAGCAGGAGGTTCCAATTCTGCAGAGCTTTAGGGGCTCCTGTCAGAGTGGGAAGCTGTGCTATGTACATGCTGACAAGTACAAGATAAGCAAGCTTTCCACTCGCTGCAATCTTGTTGGTTTAATTACCCTCCAGTGCCTATTTGGGACAGCCACTCAGGAAGTCAGTACTGAGCATATAAGTTTAAGTCAGATTCTGCTAGTTATCAAGTAATTGCTCATTTTGGCAGAAAAAGTAGTGCCTGGCTTAAAACAGGTGAAAACTACCATGCCAGTAAAACTCAAAAGAAACTTTGCTCTTTAAATCAGTTTCCAGAGCTTTGATCAGCAAAGTTCCAAACCCAAAATACCTCTTTGCAAAGTGAGTCTAAGCGACTTATGCAAATTATATAGTATTGTTTATACTTAATAGACAACTAACAGCAAGGCTTCTCACCATCTGCTTTAATAAGCATAGATATACTAGAAGAGGTATAGTATGGGTTGAAAAATACAATTTTCTATTAACACAACCCAATTTCTACTTGATGTCATGTGGAATTGAAGCAGTTTCTGTAACATTATGATGATTTTTGCATGTTTGTTTGTTGGGGTTTTTTTCATGTTGGGTTTCTTTTGTGTTCCAGTGTTGAAGGAAATGTAAGCAAATGTTACCCATCTGGTAAAGTAGTTGTAATTCCCTGATCTTGGGTATGAAGTAGCTGATCTTGTTGCACAAGGAAAAAAAACAACCTAATTGCTCTGTGATGTGCTAATATGGCAAAGCTTTGGCCTTGGGGGTGACATTCTATTGACATTAATAATACATAACTTTTCTCTCTGCTTTTAAAAAGTACTTCAGGTATTTATTTCAGTTCAAATTTCCAAGTTCTCAGTGTCAGATGTTTGAAAAGATGTCTTAATCATACCGTACTCATATATAGCACAGTGAATTTTTCAATATAAATTAGTCCAAAATTATTTGTAATTGACATCATTTATTTCCCATTTCATAATATTTTTCTAGTGATGTAACTGTAAAGGGCACAGTTTAAGAGCACATTAACAACTGTGACTTTGTAGATAATTAACATCAGAGGACCACCTCTTTGGTCCCTGATGTGCTATCACTCTAAGCCATGCTTGCTTTATTTGCTGTCAGAGGAAAAAGCCTGTGAGGACTGGACTCAGGCTGCTTGGTTTTGGGTTTGGCTTTTTGTTGTTGTTTGTGGGGTTTTCTTTGTGTGTGTGCTTGTTTTGGTTGTTTGGTTTTGTTTATTTTTATTTTGGTTTTGTTTTTACACAACTGCTAATACAGTAGGTTCTCAGCAGGTGCTGTTGCAATACAGATATGTAGTAACATTCACTCTCTTTGACATACATTCTTCTTCCAGTTGACTCTTGGCATTATCAATTAGTTTTTCTCCAACTGCACTGTGTTAACTGCACTGTGTTAGCTTCCATCCCCCTTCCATATTTATTTCATCATTTACAACCCTGCTAGGTCTTTTGTAAATTATTTCTCTGTTGTTAATGAAGTTCAGATTCTGTCTCAGATCAATGCAGTATTCCATTGTTTATTGTTGTTAGCAAGTTCAAAACCAAAAAAGATTATTAAATATAAAATTGAGATATAAAACATTTACTGTGATACTTTATGTGGTTGTGCTTTTAATTTTCTTCTGCTTCCTTGAAAACTTCTGATTACAGTGATAGATTGCTTAAAACTTGCTTGACTACCATATTGGTGGTTATGTGCCTGAGAGTAAACTTACTCTTTTCAAAGGGAAAAAGCTACATCAAATCCATGCTGTGAAGTCTGTACCATGCAAGTTATGCAGGACTAAACAGAGCAGATTCCTTATATTAGTCATCACCATCAGTGAGTCTTCTTCATTAGCTGTACACCATAATTTAATACACAATGAAGATAATGCCTGTGAAGTTTCTTAAGCTGAGAAGTATTAGCAGCTGAAAACTTACTCTGGAACAGTGAGGCCAGGTGCTTGCTGTTTTCTTGTGCTGTTCTCTCACAGTGTGGCCAGCAGGAGCAGGGAGGTCATTCTGCCCCTGTACACTGCACTGGTTAGGCCGCACCTCAAATCCTGTGTCCAGTTCTGGGCCCCTCAGTTTAGGAAGGAGGTTGATTTGCTGGAAGGTGTCCAGAGAAGGGCAACAAAGTTGGTGAGGGGTTTGGAACACAAGCCCTATGAAGAGAGGCTGAGGGAGCTCTGGTTTCTTAGCCTGGAGAAGAGGAAGCTCAGGGGAGACCTTATTGCTGTCTACAACTACATGAAGGGAGGTTGTAGCCAGGTGGGGGCTGGTCTCTTCTCCCAGGCAACCAGCACTAGAACAAGAGGACACAGTCTCAAGCTGCTCCAGGGGAAGTTCAGACTGGATGTTAGGAAGAAATTTTCTACGGAGAGAGTGATTGCCCATTGGAATGTGCTGCCCAGGGAGGTGGTGAAGTCACCATCATTGGAGGTGTTTAGGAGGAGACTTGATAAGGTGCTTGGTTGCATGGTTTAGTTGATTAGGTGGTGTTGGATGATGCATTGGACGCAATGATCTTGAAGGTCTCTTCCAACCTGGTCTGGTCTGGTCTGGTCTATTCTATTCTATTCTATTCTATTCTATTCTATTCTATTCTATTCTATTCTATTCTATTCTATTCTATTCTATTCTATTCTATTCTATTCTATTCTATTCTATTCTATTCTCATTGTGTGTCTGATCACTTTTGGAGAAAGGGTATAGGCCTGAACAGACTGTTGATGTGACCCCACATGGCTGCTCTTAGATTCTACTAATGTCATAAATATCCCACATCTGCATGTCTCTGCCAAGAGGAGGAGGAGTTTAAGAGATAATATAGGCAAGTGTCCCAAGAATATGCTTTTCTGCAAAGTGATAAAAACAAGGAAAAAAATAGAAATTAGGCTATAGAAACTCCCATAATGAAAGAAAAGTGAAACTCAGGTAATATGCATATTTAAAACAAGGCAGAAAGGAAACCTGGGATGATTAGGAGCTTCATTGCAATGTTATTTAGGGCTTTGGAACAAATTTCAAAGCAAAGGATAATTTGAAGGGAAGTGGAGTACTGAATTAAGTACAAAATGGGTTTACTAAATATAGGTCACAGCTAACTAACCTGAGCCTTGTTTTCTTTAAATTATAATAACTGCCAGTGCTACACTCAAATGCCAATGATGATCTTTCCGATGTCAAATACAGAAATTAAATGGACACAAGACCAAGCTGGATCAGCCCTAGAGTTTATCTGACAATGGTCATGCATTTCTTTCTCTTTGTCATTAACAAAAATTAAGTTCTGAGGATGGTTTGCTCTTTTGCTGCTGTTGGTTTAATTTGCTTTCCATATTTATGCTAATAAAACCTTTTGTCAGCAGATGCAAATGAGACCTCATTTAGCAACAGCAGAACCTCTTAACAAAACGTTGGTTTGTTTGGTTTTTTTTCCATGCACAGTTACATTTTATGTGCTGAATGAAAACCACATGAATGAGTTGTATATAGATGTGTTTAATGCAAATCTGCAAAGCTTTACTTGCTGACTTTCCACCTTCCCCCCCACTTTCATGTCTGGCCAGGTATATCCATTAATGTAAGATTTTAACCTTCCGCAGATTCTTAGAAAACTCAGATGTAGTCTGAAGGGATGAAAAACTTGCCATTGTAAATTGACTCATGTCAGCTGTAAAGAAAATGCAGATGAATCTAAATGTAATACAGAATCTTCCTGCACTAAAGGTCCAAACTTAATTGCTTAGATCCTTATTAGATTCCCTGAAACAGGGTTGTAAGATTATTTTCTGTGTTAAACAAACAAGAAAAAGTTTCCTTCCTTATATGAGTAATGAAATCTATTTTGTGTATAAAGGCATTACTGATTTTTGAGACTGAAATTCTGTTGAACAGAAAGAAATCATGGTTGCATTTGGTTACAGCCAGGGATTCTCCATTAGCTGGAGTGCTTTGAAGAAGAAAGTCTTATCTACTATACTACTTATACTACTTATCTACTATTGCCATTTCACTATGAAGTTCTTAATAGTAATTAATTTATGACAATAAATACATTTACCAACATGGATTCAGTGTAACATGTAGAAAACAGTCGTAAATAGCCTGTTCTATAAATGAAGTCATGGTTACAAGAATAACAATTCTCCTTAGATATCAGAAACTCGGCTGAAGAGAAAAAACATACACAAAATGAAGAACCGGACTGCAGTCACTCCTGCCTCCTTCTCTTCATCCAGACAGGAACACAAAAAAGCAACCACTGTATCTCTCTTTCATTTGATTATTCTTGTAACCTGTGCCACCTACTGAAAGTGTTGGATGCATTGTTTGAAAGCCCCCTAGAATTATCTGAATGTATTTTTATTCACAGAATATGATATTAAAAGGCAATAGGCTCAAAAGTGAGCATCAAAGAAGCTAAAAACCATCAAGGATTGCCACTAATCCTGTTTGAATGCACTGACGTAATATCTTACTTTAACACAAGTCAGGCCACAAGTTGGAAAAAACATGCCCAAAAGTGCATGTGGTCTGCAACCTACTAACTCTTTTATGTTGGAAAGTCTGCCAGCTCTAGAGACTGAGATGAATCTAGAAAATAGGAACACCTTTGTTAAATCCCAGACAATTTAGCATTCCTTAATTTAGGATGCTCTTTAGTTGGTACATCTTTAATCAGGAATGAGATCTCCATTCTTATTTTCTTTGCTCACTTGATGTCAGAAATCAGACCTTTTGGGGAAGAAAAATTAAAAGCAAATCCTGCAGTAGGAGAAACTTTCTGCTTTCCTTAAATTTTTTTTAAGCACCTATAGGAAATGCTTTTCAATAGGTGAAGAATAAAAGATGCATTGTTCTGCGTGCCCATGTTTGGCATTTAATGCTAAGCAGCCAGAAAGGCAACGTAGCCCTTGTGTCCAGATAACATGCTGGTGGGCGTATTTTCTATAGCACACTGCAAGCGAGATCATGCATTGTTTAGCTAGCATATGCATTTATTCTCTCATACTTGCCTTTGTAGAAAACCATAAAAGAATATTTTGCAGAGTAATGTATTTGTTTTTTCTTCTTTATCTTCATTAATCTTTCGCACAGAGGGCAGAGGTAGTGCAATTACTCCTCTTCTTTACAGCCTTTGTCAGCAAGATGGATGAGAAGAGATCATTGTGAGTTACTTTTTTTTTTCATATTCTGGACCATTCATGCAAATGGAAACAGATGGTGGATAGCAGAAAGGATGTTCTAAGTGTGGCAGTGTCTGTTGTGTCCCATGATACATGAGTTTTCCTCTTGGTCATTATCTCCATCACAAGTCTGTCTCAGGAAAAGGAGCTTTTCTTCTTAGAAGAGCTTGTTGATAGCTGCTTGCAGAAAAAAGTGTGAGCCTTCAGACTGCAGGAGAATGGGGAATTTCTAGATGGGTTGCTTGGCAGAAACACCTTTTATTTCATGTTGGTAGTTGTTCTCTTACAATTTAGTTGCATTAGACAGTTGTAGCACGGGTCGAGAGGCAACCCTAGGCTTGCCTAATGATGTGATCCATGCCTCATCATGGCTTATTACTAAATGTGAACCATACCTAAAAATCACTTTTAGGTTGAGAGAGGAAAATGCACCTTTTTGAGTGTTGTAATTGTAAGTGTTCAATTTTTACTATAATAACACCTAACAATAAAGCAATTGGTTAGCTGAAGATACAGGGGAAAACTGCTGCTAGTTATCCTTTATTCATTTTCCTGCTGTCATAGGAGAAATACACATGGGATAAGTAGGTAAACTATATCACAGAAGCATATTAAATACCACTGCTTGCAGAAACAATGACCAATTTTTTCTCCATGAATGGCAGTATACACAGTGATGTTTTCGGAAATCATCTTCCCTGGAGGTATTAGAAGACACGTAGATGTGGTACTTAGGGACATGGTTTAGTGGTAGACTTGGCAGCACTGGGTTGATGGTCAGCCTCAAAGAACTTAAGGGTCTTTTCCAATCTAAGTGGTTGTATGACCACATATAGGCATCTGATTAAGAGGCTTCATTTTAATTAAATTTAATTTAATTTAGTGGACTTAGAAATGGAACATTTCAGTTTAGTGCCTTGGCATGGATTTGACTAAACAGGTTTTTTTATTCCCAATGATAGTTTAATGGGCATTGTTGAACTTTATCTTCTGCCACTTTGTGTTATTTCACAAATATATGTAGATGTGTGCCTGCGCATCTGTGTATATGAGCTGTCCCCAGTGTACTCCCTTAGAGTTTTGCAGAAATTAAACATGAGAATTCCTCATCAGGGGCAGGGATGGGGAGGACTGAAGGTCAATAAGTCATTCATGTAGTCAGCAGCTTTCAAACTCACACTGAGGAAAAATTCACATTGAGGGGGATGGGGTGAGAGATCTCAAGGGACAGTGGCTAGAAATACTGTATGATGTGCTAAAATTGGCCAAAAATTTTGATACACTTTATAGCTGTGTTCTACTTTGAACTAGGAGGAAAAATGTTGTTTTCAGTTTAGCTTACATTTTTTTCCAACAATTTTTTAAATTGTAGAGAAAAGACAGATACCAAGAGTGGATGAAGTGCTCCCTTGTGTTTTGCTGCGTGCAGAGATGGGATCCTGTCGTCTTCCACTCACATTCGCTTCGTAACACATCTGAAAGGCATAATAGCCTCTTAAATCACAGCATAACTCTGAGAAGTTTGGTTTGATTAATTGCCTTGGCTCCTGATTGTTGGTCCTCATATGTTAGGTATGGCCTGCTTGTCATATTCCTGAATGTATTACTTTTCATTTCACAGAACTGAAATTAAGATCATCTGAAAGGATGTAGTTTACTAGGAAATTCAGATCAGTTTGTCTTAAAAGCTTGTCTTGCTTGTTATCACTGTATTTTACTGTATCTACTGTCACCATCATAAAAGACTTCGGGAGGGTATAGACAATGCTTAGTTGAGTGAGACATAATACTGTAAGACACAGGTTTTTGTTTTTCTTATACTGACTCTAACACTTCCTTTTAAAGTGATTTGAGATTCCTTTCACTTGTTCATGATTTAAATTAATGGGATATGGAATGAAGTCAGAGACCTTGTACAAGTCAGATCCAGGCAGTTACTTTTTCTGTAACACCCCTTGAGAAGAGAAGTCAAGTGTCTTTGGTAACAGCACTGCTTTCTAAGACACAACCAACTGGCATTTTGTTACCTTCATAAGTTATTAGTTTAGTAACGGTCAACTAAAAGGAAAAAACACTTTTTCAGAGGACTTAGAAAAAGATATGTGAATTTCTGTATGAATATGAAAATTAGAAAAGGCAGAGAACTACTGTTAAGCTTTGTGTTAGTTTAATTCCACATCAAGTGTTTTCTTAATTATGCCCTGGAGTGCCATCAAGCTCTCTGGCCTACAAAATCTTTTTTTCTTTTTGATTCTTAATTGTTGCTTCATGTTACGCTTGCTTTCTGAAGTACTGGACAACAAAAGGGCAGCAGTCTAAATTGCATTACATCCATCTTTTAAACATTTTAAACATTTTACCGTTTCCTTCTTTTCTCTACCTGTGGGAAAAATCACCACTCTGTCCTTTACAGTTCAGACTTACAACTTTGCTTCCAAAACCCCCAGTTATGATATGTTGGTTGAGTAGTTTCACATGCAATACTCTTGATAGAATTATGATGAACTGTAGTTGCTTTCTGCTTGTATACATTTTGTTTTCAAATCTCAGCTGAACATGTTTGATTTTCTTGCTTCTAATTTCCTGGATTGCTGCTTTATGAATTTGTGAGTAAGTAGTGCAAAATGCTGGGAAATATTAATAAATGCTCTCAAGAGAGAATGCTTTCATTTTCTGCATTTTTGATTCAAAATATTTCTCCTCTCTTTTTTTTTCTCTCTTTTTTTTTTTTTTTTTTTTTTTTTGTGTAGGTTAAAATGTTAAAATATGAAAACAACATTTAACTGAGGATTGAAAAAATGTTTAATCCAACTGGATAGTAAGTGCTTAACTTCTTAGAAATGAGTGGGGGAAAAAAAACCGCACTCACTAAAATCGTCACCCTTGGCAATTTGTTCAATATGCCAGCATATTAGTAGCTGTGGGTTGTTGTCTCTTTTTACCTTGCCAGGACACTCTCCTTTTCTTATCTTATTGCAGTTTTCTTCCTCTTTATTTTCTGCCCTTACACTAACAGAAAACTATTATTTTGTGTCCATGCCCTTGGTTGTGCATTTTCCAATCTCGTTTGCATCTATACTCAGCTTCTTGGTTTGCTGAGGTTTGGACTGATGGAAACTACTTAAAATGGAATGTTCTTAGGTTAAGGACAATGTGGCAGATGTACTGTACAGCCTAGGAAGAAGGGGTTTAACGTGGCAAAAAAGGATGTGACTATACAGAAAGGAAGTTCTATACAGAGAGAGTGATTGCCCATTGGAATGGGCTGCCCAAGGAGGTGGTGGAGTCGCCGTCATTGGAGGTGTTCAGGAGGAGACTTGATGGCGTACTTGGTGCCATGGGTTAGCTGTTTGGGTGGGTTGGATTGGTTGATGGGTTGGACACGATGATCTTGAAGGTCTCTTCCAACCTGGTTTGGTTTATTCTATTCTATTCTAAATATAATAGAGAGAGGAAGATGAAAAAAGATTGGAAAGATGAGGTAGCTGAGTGCTTTCTACACAAGTGCCTTCATTAGGTCTGGCATAAAATGCTGAGATTTTGGAACCTATGTTCATTCAGCACTGGGGAAAAGATAAAGATGTGGATGAAAAAAACCAACAACTATGAAGAGTAATATACTAGAGAAGAAATAGATAGGCCGCCTTCTGCAATGGAGGAGCGACGTGTCTTGCTTTGCCTGATGCCCTGCCCAGCCCAACCCAGTTTGGACCTCCCAAAGGTTGCTTTACAACTCTTGGCTACAGTGTTGGATATAGTTGATGTTTCTTTGCACTGAAAGAGTGGCTCTAGCAGATGAGACAAACTCCATAATGTAGGTCCCTATTTTAAATCAAAGACAAAAAGGTGCCAGGAGCAATATTCCAAGCAGTGAAACAGCATTCCAACAATGAATGGTAGGAATAAAAAGATAAGCTTCTGTTCTGGAATTTTAATTTTTTTTTTTTTTTTGCTGCTTGATACTCAGTTGGTTTGTAGTAGGCAATGCTTGTAGTAGCACTGTGACTTAGTTCAAATCCCAAATGACACTATTACAGAAGAACTGACTTTTGTGCAGTTGGTCTGAACATTGCGGTTTCGTTATTGGGTATAACAGTTAAACAGGACGTAACATTCTTTGTGACCATCTGTTTTTCAAATGGTTGTTCTGGATATATGTCTATAAATAAAGAGGAGTATCCCTGTTAACTAAACAGTAGGAAGAAGAAAAAAAAAGAAGCCAAAAATTACTTTCATTTATTATTTGCTTCCTGTGAGTGAGTCTGCTATCTCTCCTAGAACACAAAGAGACAGATTCATTGTTTATCATTATTCTGCAGATAAATACTTCATTGTGCA
Source organism: Melanerpes formicivorus (assembly GCF_026170545.1). NCBI lineage: Eukaryota > Metazoa > Chordata > Aves > Piciformes > Picidae > Melanerpes > Melanerpes formicivorus. The sequence continues at coordinate 8,706,566 of NW_027142356.1, read as the reverse complement.
GTCAAAGAAGCCTGATGTCTCAGCTTAATTGTTGTTGCACCGCCTTGTCTTGCAAGTTTCTTTTTTGGAAGGGCTCAGTGTAAAAGCTTTTTATTTTCCTAAGTGATAGTGATTTTGAGTGCTTTGCTAAGAGAGTCTACAAGTTTCCAAACTGAGACAAATAGAAGACTGATTTTTTTTCTCATTTTGAGTACTGTGTCCAGTTCTGGGCCCCTCAGTTTAGGAAAGATGTTGAGTTGCTGGAACATGTCCAGAGAAGGGCAACAAAGCTGGGGAGGGGTTTGGAGCACAAGACCTATGAAGAGAGGCTGAGGGAGCTGGGGTTGCTTAGACTGGAGAGGAGAAGGCTCAGAGGAGACCTTATTGCTGTCTGCAACTGCCTGAAGGAAGGTTGTAGACAGGTGGGGGGTTGGTCTCTTCTCCCAGGCAACTAGCACCAGAACAAGAGGACACAGTCTCAAGCTGCACCAGGGGAGGTTTAGGCTGGATGTTAGGAAGAAGTTCTTCACAGAAAGAGTGATTGGCCATTGGAATGTGCTGCCCAGGGAGGTGGTGGAGTCACCATCACTGGATGTGTTTAGGAAGAGACTGGATGGGGCACTTGGTGCCATAATTTAGTTGATTAGATAGTGTTGGATGATAGGTTGGACTTGATGATCTCAAAGGTCTTTTCCAACCTGATTAATTCTATTCTATTCTATTCTATTCTATTCTATTCTATTCTATTCTATTCTATTCTATTCTATTCTACTCTATTCTATGACAATCAATCCATGTTGTGCCTTTTGCAGACTGCTAACACATTGGAGAAATAAAATTTGGAGCAAATTTTTCACTTTTCACTGCAATTTGTGAAATGAAAATATACTTCTTAGATTTTCTTTTTTAATGTAAGTACATATTGAGAGAAATCTGTTGGTACTAATGAGTGTTTCTCCCAGAAAAGGGAGAGAGAGACAAGTATTTTGGTGAAGGAGATTTATTATGAGCCACAACCTTCAAAACAAACAAGAATTAATTCCTGCATCTATCTCTGATAATGGCTTTGATTATGAACTTTTAATTATGATTTTTTTAACGCTTTCTGACAGATATGTCTTAAAAATCATTAATAAGTCACTCTTGGTTGCTCCTCTTCAGTTTCTGACTAGTTGCACAGGACACTGCATTCAATGGAATAGAAAGAAAGCTGGATTGGATGGAGTACTTGATATTTTACATTTTAAATTAGACACAGATCACACAGAATGAACAAATAATCAGATGGTAGAGATTCATTTGTATCTATAAATATCCTTGAAAACCAGATATGTTCCCAGTGTTCTTTGAATATTCTTCCATTAATTTATGGAGCCTTGAATTTCTGTATTATAAGAAACATAATTTGTATAGAATAAAGGCATTCTTCTGTATGCTAACCACAATAAAACTGGAAGGAGATTGATTCTTATTAAAACTGTCTCAGGCAAAACAATTTATTACAACCACAAAAGTAGTATTGGTGCACCAGTTGTAAGGAATGAAATTTTAGAGACATCTCCTGGATTTTTTCACCAGCCGGAGTTCAGGGGGAGGCTGATGTAGTGCTTTCATGTATTTTGGGTGATCAAAAGAAAATGAGGACAGATTGACAGATTGACTGCTTGACAGCTGCCTAAACATGAGCCAGCAATGTGCCCAGGTGACCAAGAAGGCCAACAGCATCCTGGCCTGCATTAGGAATAGTGTGGCCAGCAGGAGCAGGGAAGTCATTGTGCCCCTGTACTCTGCATTGGTTAGGCCACACCTTGAGTACTGTGTCCAGTTCTGGGCCCCTCAGTTTAAGAAGGACATCGAAACACTTGAACGTGTCCAGAGAAGGGCAACAAGGCTGGTGAGAGGCCTTAAGCACAGCCCTGTGAGGAGAGGCTGAGGGAGCTGGGATTGTTTAGCCTGGAGAAGAGGAGGCTCAGGGGTGACCTCATTGCTCTCTACAACTACCTGAAAGGTGGTTGTAGCCAGGAAGGGATTGGTCTCTTCTCCCAGGCAACCAGCACCAGAACAAGGGGACACAGTCTCAAGCTGCACCAGGGGAAGTTTAGGCTCAAGGTGAGGAGAAAGTTCTTCACCGAAAGAGTCATTCGTCATTGGAATGTACTGCCCAGGGAGGTGGTGGAGTCACCATCCCTGGAGGAGTTCAAGAGGAGATTGGACCTGGCACTTGGTGCCATGGTTTAGTCATGAGGTCTGTGGTGACAGGTTGGACTTGATGATCTTTGAGGTCTCTTCCAACCTTGGTGATACTGCATGATACTGTCATTTATTATTAATATTATTATTGATCATGTATGAAATTGAGAAAAAATCTATGCTAATCCTCTCAGTTTTTGAATTTTGCTTTCATAGGATGAAGTGCAACCAGAAATTGTCTTTTCTCCACATGCTCTTAATGGACAGCTCAATGCAAGCACCTCCAAGTATTTTTGTTTGTTTCTTTGTTTATGAATAATTTTGTTGAAGAATTAGTACAAGGTAAGGACTTTGTAAGAAAGCTTGTGAAATCAGTATAGAATTAATGGAGGTAGTGATAATTGCAGTATGTTCCTTTCACAACAAGATTTAGTCTCCTAGCGGTTTATTTTTTCTGGTCCAGTGAAGATCTCCCAGGTTTTTTAGATCTAAACTAGTTTCAGTTGCTTCCAGTCCACTTTTACTGTACATACAACACCTCAGGGTCAAACTAATCAGTACCACAAAGTTCAGTGAGAGTGAAATGTGGTTTTGTGTTTGCAGTTATGACATTCTTTCTCACCATCTGCTTCCATTTTCGCTAACAATTGCCTCCATGTCTGATCCAATTAGCCAACACATAGAAATACATTAACTTTTGAGCCCTGAGTACTTTAAATGATAAAGAAATATCTGCCTTCCTTTTCATAAAGAGAGGTTTATTGAGCCTTTCAGAAGCTTTTTGTATTTACTAATTGTAAAGACATTCTATGCAACTACAGTTACTTTTTCAGGTTGGTTGGAAATAGAAAAAGAGTAACAAAACCCAGACTGGCAACACTTTAAATTAGCAAGCAGTGAGCAATTAGAACATGACCACAGAAAAATGAGGAAGTCTGCAGCTCAAACAGTTATGGTTTTAATAAAAACAGATCTTTTAATTCTTGGTCAGTGTTAACTGATGCTGTTGCTTTGAAGTCAACAGATCTAGACTATTTAACTTAACACAGGAGTAGAACATTAATGCTTTCTATTAATTGTGATTTTTGAAAAAGTAAACAAACATCAACCCACTGAACACAAAATCAACTATCCCAAAAGAGCTCCCTCCCATCCTTCTTTAAAGTGCTGTTTTACTTTGGAAGTATTCTTCAGGCCCATGTCATGTATTGATGGCTCTCTACCTGCCTGCACTGGGAGACCAAGCCTATGGGTAGGTGCTGACCCAAATACATGTGCATGCCTCACAGTCAGGCTTCACAAACCACCCCATCGACAGCAGGGAGCAGGATAAACTATCACATCTGTCAACCACTACCCCCAGGTCCCATTCTGCCTAGCCACTCTCCAGCCACTCTGACCCCAGCCTGTAGCACTGCATGGGGTTGTTGTGGCCAATGTGCAGAACCTGGCACTTAGAAGTGTTAGATCTCATGCCATTGGACTCTGCGCATCTGTCCAGCCTGTCAAGGTCCTTCTGCAGAGCCCTTCTACCCTCTAACAGATCAACACCTGCCCCCATCTTGGTGTCATCTGTGAATTTACTGATGATGAACTGAATCCCATCATCCGGATCATCAATAACGATATTGAACAAGATTGGGCCCAGCACTGATCCCTGCGGGACACCACTAGTGACTGGCTGCCAGCTGGATGTGGTACCAGTTCTTCACTGAGTGAGTCATTCGTCATTGGAATGTGCTGCCCAGGGAGGTGGTGGAGTCACTGTCCCTGGAGGCGTTCAGGAGGGGATTGGACGTGGCACTTGGTGCCCTGGTCTAGTCATGAGGTCTGTGTTGATAGGTTGGACTCGATGATCTTTGAGGTCTCTTCCAACCTTAGTTATACTGTGATACCATTCACCACCACTCTGGGCTCGGCCCTCTAGCCAGTGTGTTCCAGTGTGGATGAGTTTCCTAACTAGCTGAAACCCTTTTTATTTTCTAGGCCTTAATCTTAAAAGCAAAGGTAAAAGTGTGGTGGTTAGCAGGTGAAAGATGACATGGTTTGCTTAGTGAGTTGTTAATATTTTCCTTTCTGGGGTCTTTTTCTGGTTTTGAGACAAGAGTAAGTTGATGGTTATTCAGCTGTTCTTTCCCCCCCTGTCAGAGGAGCTTTCCCTGTGATCTGTACTTACTCATCACATTTGGCTTTGTGTTTCTTTGTGAAACATTCCTTGCTGAAGCTGTGTAGTATCATGGCCCACACGTCAACCAGAATGTTGTTCTCAGTGTGGGAAAACAGTAGGAAATGAAAGGATTGTTGTTGTTTTCTGGATTTTTTTAAAAGTTGTTGTTTATAGCTGAGAAACCTGGAGTAAATGTTATGTTACTGCTAGGCTAGGGGTCACCCTGGTCCCATGAAACTGCTGTGTGCAGTGTCATATGAAGCATTGTTCAGCTCTTGGAACAGACAGGGAGTTCAAAGGTAAGACTTCCGTCCCCTGATTTCTGACCATGGATGAGAAGAAGGGTATTTCAATGTAATTAGAGTTCATCCAATCTGACAAAACTGTGTAGACCTGAAGAACTAAATTGAGTGCAACTGTATTCTCTGCATTGCACTTTGTGTTGTAATTCATAGGCAGCCATAACTATAGGCTACAAAGCTTGTTTAATTTATCCTGGCAACGCTGAGTGTCTAGGAGATAAAAGTATAGTGGTCATGTGTGAATCTGAAAATATTCAGAGGTTTGTTCTAGTTTGGATAGTAGTAAAAAGTGGAGACGCTGATCCACGCCTCTTGGAGCTCTCAAAATGGTCTGGTGACCCCAGTACAGAAGTCATCTCCTAAATTTTTTGGTCACTGCAAGATTTAATTTTGAACTGGGTGGAGCAAGTGCCCAAGGCAGATGAAACCAAGTGGTAGCAATCATTAGTAAAGACATCTGGAGAGAAATGCAAAATCTACACAAGTAACACAGTAATGTAGCCACTTTAATTTCATTTTAACTCTAACATGTTTTTTCTTATTGGCTCTGAAATCTCTTGGCATGTAGATCAAGATATCCAAGCAGTCTGAGCCGAGATTTACTCTTCACCTTTTTGAAAATGCTTTATTCCTGTAATTAAGGAAGTTCACCAGAAACCTGTTTTCAAATGGAGAGTCCAATGGCGTATGCTATTCCCTTCCCCTCTGTACTAGTTCCACGAGAGCAAGTCTGTCTCCAAATATCGTGCTCTTTTCAACATTTAAAAGCATCAAAGGACAGTAATCTGCTGTCCACTGTGGAAGTCAGATGGTGAGGTAAAGAGTTGTCTCCTCTGTATAGCAAAGAGAGCTGGCATTTACTGCTTGGGACAGTGAAATTACAGACTTAGAGATAAGAAGATTAACTAAAATTTTCCAGGCTTTCTGACATTCATGGGATGTATATTTGAAGGACAATGTGTCCTCAGCCTTAATTCTGGTTTAGCTAAGCATTTTTATGAAGAAATGCCTTTATCTTGACTAAAATAGCAAAAACGACTGAAAAGTTGGCACTTCAAGGTGTCATGAGACCTTCATTGCATCAGAGGTGCACATGAGACTGACAGGTCTCCAGGAGGCTATCAAGGGTGGTGGTGTCCCATGAGGCACTACATCTATTTTTCAGGAGCTTACAAGTTTATAACCAGCATAAGCAAAAAAAGTATTGGAGGCCATGCAGAAGTTGTTTAGCTTTGCTGGCATGACCTGTGGAGCCTGCAACTTCTGTAAGCACTTTTCATGCCTAAGTAATGAGACTTTTTGGCAAAGCCAGGGCTTAATATCAACCCAGGGTCTCTAAAGCAACCACCCATCAAAGAAACCCTTTTTGATTCCATGAAACTCAAGGAAATCTCTAATTAAGATATGGTAGATTCTCTATAATGCAAATTAGGACCAGAAGCTCATTAGAAATATGAGATCTGTCAGTGTTTATTTCTCTGTAACTCTTGCTGGCAAACTTCTTTGGCCTAAAAATTCTGCTGTTAATCCCTGGCTGAATGAAATTTATTTTTAAGTGTCAAGTAAATTCATCAACCTTTCATTTATTTATTTATTTAAATTACAGAACTTTAAAAATTGCCAGATGCTACTTGTGAGTGGTGGTTTATGAGGGTCCTTGTAAGGCAGGTTAGAAATACAAGGTTATTTTTGGAATGTGCAATGTGATATTTTGTGTTGCACATTTATGTTTGTAGAGAGGCAACAGACTGTGAGGGCATTTTAAGTTTTCACCTTTTTACACTGGTACCTTTGGGTTGTTGTGTTTAGGAGCAAAATGTTTGGGGTTGAATAAACCTTTATTAGAATAAACCAAACCAGGTTGGAAGAGACCTTCAAGATCATCGTGTCCAACCCATCAACCAATCCAACCCACTCAAACAGCTAACCCATGGCACCAAGCACCCCATCAAGTCTCCTTCTGAACACCTTCAATGACGGCGACTCCACCACCTCCCTGGGCAACCCATTCCATAGCACAATCACTCTTTCTGTATAGAACTTTTTCCTGACATCCAACCTGAACCTCCCCTGGTGCAGCTTGAGACTGTGTCCTCTTGTTCTGGTACTGGGTGCCTGGGAGAAGAGACCATCATCCGCCTGTCTACAACCTCCCTTCAGGTAGTTGTAGAGAGTGATAAGGTCACCCCTGAGTCTCCTCTTCTCCAGGCTGAGCAACCCCAGCTCCCTCAGCCTCTCCTCATAGGGCTTGTGCTCCAAAACCCTCACCAACTTTGTTGCTCTTCTCTGGACTCGTTCCAGCAAGTCAACCTCCTTCCTAAACTGAGGGGCCCAGAACTGGACACAGTACTCGAGGTGTGGCCTAACCAGTGCAGTGTACAGGGGCAGAATGACCTCCCTGTAAGGCAGGTTAGAAATACAAGGTTATTTTTGGAATGTGCAATGTGATATTTTGTGTTGCACATTTATGTTTGTAGAGAGGCAACAGACTGTGAGGGCATTTTAAGTTTTCACCTTTTTACACTGGTACCTTTGGGTTGTTGTGTTTAGGAGCAAAATGTTTGGGGTTGGTTTCAGAAAATTATGGATGGTAGTCTGAAAATTGTCATCTGTCCTCTTTAGCGCTACAGGCCACATCACCCTGGAAGAAGGAAATAGGTCAGCACTATTGGACAGCAATATTATTTCTGGGTGTCTGCAGTTGAGGAAAATATTCCCCCTATCAGACCTTCCTAGTTGGCTAGAGCACTGAAGTTGTTGGCAGTGATGGTTGATACTCACTGGGAAAGAAGACATTGCTCAGTGTGACTGTTTTAGGCTCTCACCACCACACACAGAAATGGGTCCAGATCCTTCTGATATTGCTCTCTACAATTCCCTGAAGGGAGGCTGGAGCGAGAAGGGGCCCAGCCTCTTCTTGATGTCAAACCACAGGACTAGAGGAAATGGTTTCAAGCTGCAGCAGGGGAGGTTCAGGCTGGGTATTAGAAAATATTTCTTCACAGAGAGTGTTCTCAAATATTGGAATGGTCTGTCCAGTGCAGTGGTGGAGTCATCCCTGAAAGTGTTTAAGTAGCATGTGGAGCTGGTGCTTAGGGACATGGTTTAGTGTTGACTCTTCAGTGCTGGGTCGAAGGTTGGACTGGATGATCTTTGAGGTCTTTTCCAACTGGATGTATTCTGTGATTCAGTGACCACACCCACTGTTTAGAGAATAATAAACACCTGGTAATTGTCCTGCTAGTTTGTAAGAAAACTACAGAACTTGGGCTTAACTTTTTAGACTTCATGCATGCCTTCTTGGGGTAAGACAAAATATCTGTGCCAGGTTTACAAGCTGAGCTGCTGGTTATACACTGTCATTTCCTTCCAGAATGAAAAAGGTGCCTGAATTTACATGTCACAGGTTGAGGCTGTAGGCCTTTAAGAACCACAGAGCAGCAGACCTCCAAGAGGTCCAGATAGGTCCAGGGATGGACCAGAAAAGCATAAATTGTTTATTCTATCCCATAAGTCTGCTACTTCTTTATAAGCAAGCTGTACGACTAGCTCTTTCCAGTTTTTTCCCTTCTCTCTCCTCCTGGGAAGGTGTAAGTTCTTATCTGGCACAAGGGAGGATGCTGCAGGCTTGAGAGGTCTGGGTTATTTTCATGTGCAGTTTTGGCCTGTTTGGGCCTACTGTGGGGGGCATATGGTGTGGGGGGAGAAAAGAGCACTAAGGCACGTGTGCTGAGGAATGGATGACGGGGGGAGATTTTTCTTGGGATGTAGAAGACAGTGTGGATTTCTGTATTATGTACTAGGTATTGAAGTGCTTTGTATTATATTTTTACTTTCAGAATTGGTTGAATGACCACATACAAAAGGTAGTGGTCAAGAGCTCAATGTTCAGATGGAGAAGAGTGACAAGGGGTGTCCCTCAGGGGTCCATATTGGGACCATTGCTGTTCAATGTCTTCATCAATGACAGAGACCGTGAAATTGAGTGACCCTCAGCAAATTTGCTGATGACACCGAGCTGAGTAGTGTGGTTGATGTGACTGAGGGGTGGGATGCCATCCACAGGGACATGGACAGGCTGGAGAGGTGAGCCCAAGGGAACCTCATGAGATTCAGTAAGGCCAAGTGCAGGGTCCTTAATTTTCTCCAATTCTGTGAGAGCACTTTAATTTTTCCTTCATAGGGGAGCAAAATAAAATTCTCTGTCATTCTTTAAACCAAGGTATTACATCTTTAAACATACAGGATTGAAAAAACCCAACAATTAAAACAATGCTGAATATCCAAATTATCTCCATGATTTAAGTGATTCAGGAATTGACCTGCAGCTGTACAGACCCAATGCATTACTGTTTTTGTAAGCAAATGTGCCCTTGAAGATAAAATGTAGGCAGGAAAAATACAGAAGGCATGGCAGACTAGTTTTTGTCAGCTACATCAGAGAAGATTTTGATCTCTGACCCAATCATTTCACATGTATCCAAGTTATTATTTTTGTGGAAAATAGCTCTTTGTGACCATTGAGAGCTGGTTTGCATAGAAATGTTTTATCTCTGAAGTTCTTTGAATATAAAAAGAGGATAATTTTCAATCAACACCCTCCCAACTCCACACTTTAAAATCTGTCAGTGTCTCATAATTAAGACATATTTCATCTGATTATTTTGAGATACATATCCTCCTCTGAGTATAGTCTAGACGGGAGATATTTTAAATTGAAAGGCTCCTTTCCTTCCCTCTGTTAGAGGAATTCAATATTGGTATTATGGTTTAAAGGAAACTATTGACTATGGAATTCTTGGCATGGCCTCATTATTGTGTGTTGGAAATGGGTTGTACTGGTTGTTACATTCATGAATTTTTCTGGTCCATCCACTCTAGGGGAGGAATTCAGGTTGCTCAGGAAACCTTATGACTGCAGTGCAGAAGCGGGTGGGGAAAGTCCTGATCCAGTTGTTCTGGCACATTCATGAGCAGTAAAGGATGCAAATGAGACATTCCAAGAAGAAGCGATATATTTGGCAGCATTCATGTGGCTAGTCTCAGTGAAGGAAAACAGACATCAGAAATTTAGAATGACTTTATTTAGTTGTGATGAATCTCAAATAAGAATCTTCCAGTTCCATTAACTTAAATGCATTGAAAAACATTAGTATGATATTATGCCCTTTAGCAATGTATTTCCAGCATCTCCATTTCTACTGCTTATATAATTAACTAAAAAAATCAGCTGTGTTAGTTTAAAAATGGGAAAATTCATTCCTTGCCTCATTCTCAATGGTGTAAACTGGCAGCAGTTTAATGATGTCAAGGGAGCTATCTAAGGGATTAAATTTGGCTCTGCATACAGAAAAAGGCAGGCAGACCTGTAACATGAATTTCAAAGTTGTGCTTGAGAACATCATTAGCATGCACCTGCATGAACATGAATTTTTATTTCCAAGTGAACGGCTTCAAGTCCACTAGCTGCTTCTAGTGTCTCTCCACTCACCTGTGCACTCCTGTTGGGAGAGGACATAAAATTTCCACCAAAGCTCTGTTTGCCACTCTGTTGGTTGCCTCCTGAAAATGGGACAGATCCTGTCACCCTTAGGGGAAGCTGAATTCCCTACCTCTAGTGAAGTAAAAAATATAGAGTCTTGCATAAGAAGTAGCACTGATGGTGTTTTCTTTCCCTTCACAGCTACCTACACTATATAGTTGTAATTTATTGCTTTATCTTCATTGCAATGTGGCTGTACTTTGCCTATATACTGTACAACCAAAAGGTACCTTGATTTAGAGCGGGATATCATGCTTACTTTATGTCTGGGGGTTGATATTCTTTGCTTTGCCTGGGAATATGGTTTGAAATGGAGGACAAACACAATTTCCTGAGAATCTCTGGTTTCAGGCCAGTAACCACCCCTGGACTGCAGACTGACACCTCATTTCTTTCTCTCTAATTTCCAGCAACTATGTAACAATTTCAAATTAAAGCTCAATTCAGATCCAGGTCACCAGAAATAACTAGCTACTCTTGTAGCAAAAATGTATTTGCTATCATCTATCCATTACATTAAAAAACATAACAAAATTAAGACCAGTTTTTGATTTTCAGTTGCTCCTATTTGATAGAAAACTGGGAAAATTTCAATGTAGTGTTTCACAGACATTATATGGAGCTGCAACTTACTGCACTTTCATCTAATCCCTTTAAACAAGCTGTCTCACTTTCACTGGAATTCTCTCGATTCGATCAGCAATGTCCTGCCATAGGTTGGCTGCCCAAATGGGTTTTCCTTTTCTCTGCCAACCACTCTTCTTCCAGTTCTTTAGCCAACCCCATAGAGCATTGGCTACCATCCATGAGTCGGTGTAGAGATAAAGCTTTGGCCATCTCTCACGTTCAGCTTGTGGTTGCTTAGAGCCCCAGAGAAGGTCCTGAATCATATGGGTTTAAATCTTTGTGACATTATTCTTAATTAACCAATCTCTGTAGCAAGAATGTTTATTTTACCACATACAACTGAACTATACAGATGAATACTTGATTTCTACTGAAGTATGATCCTCATTTGAGCAGAGTTTTAGGATTTTGTGTTTATTATGTGCCAGTTTATTAAAAAAGAAGTTTAGTTATTTCAGAACGATTACTACTAGTAGTAGTAGTTCAAACATCCTTCAAGGGATTTTATTTTTATTACATGTTCCATGATAAAGATTTTTAAATCATATATTCTTCAAGCAGCTGTATATTCAAGGCCAGCATTGTAAAAATTTGCTTTTATTGTACCTAGCCTTAACTAAAATTTTACTGAAGAATAATTTGATAGAAACATCGATGGTGGTATTAATAATTTCCATGAAGCATAAAGTAAATTGTGGCATTTGTCTTTACAAAGGCAACACTGCAGACAGACTTTTGCATACACACCTGGAGGTGGGGAGATTCAGGCTGGATGTGAGGAGGAGGTTCTTCACCATGAGAGTGGTGAAACCCTGGAATGGGTTGTCCAGGGAGGTGGTCGAGGCCCCGTCCCTGGGGGTGTTTAAGAGCAGGCTGGATGAGGCTCTGTCCAGCCTGATCTAGTGTGGGGTGTCCCTGCCCATGGCAGGGGGGTTGGAACTAGATGATCCTTGTGGTCCCTTCCAACCCTGAATGAAACTATGAAACTATGAAACCTCATGAAAGTAATTGTTAGCAGTGAGTGAGAATGCACTGGGTGCAAACAGTTGCCTTGAGTTGAATTAGAGTTTGGATTTTGAGACATTTATTTTCTAAGGTTGGCTACTAAACTGTTGACTAAGTTTTCTCTGTAGATCTTTATGCACAAAACAAACTCTAGAGAAGAGATGGAGCATACTGAACAGCAATAAAGCTACATGGCTATTTTACAGAAGATTACAGAATTAATCGGGTTGGAAAAGACCTTCAAGATCTTTGACTCCAACCTATGACCCAGCACCATCCAATCAACTAAACCATGGCACTAAGGGCCTCATCCAGTCTCTTTTTAAACACCTCCAGTGATGGTGACTCCACCACCTCTCTGGGCAGCCCATTCCAATGGCCAATCACACTTTCTGTGAAGAATTTCTTCCTAACATCCAGCCTAAACCTCCCCTGGCACAGACTGAGACTGTGTCCTCTCGTTCTGTCACAGGTTGCCTGGGAGAGGAGACCAACCCCCACATAGCTACAACCTCCCTTCAGGTAGTTGTAGACAGCAATAAGGTCTCCCCTGAGCTTCCTCTTCTCCAGGCTAAGCAACCCCAGCTCCCTCAGCCTCTCCTCATAGGGCTTGTGCTCCAAACCCCTCACCAGCTTTGTTGCCCTTCTCTGGACACCTTCCAGCATCTCAACAGCTTTCTTAACTGAGGGGCCCAGAACTGGACGCAAGACTCAAGGTGTGGCCTAACCAGTGCTGGATACAGGGGCAGAATGATTTCCCTGCTCCTGCTGGCCACACTATTCTTGATGCAGGCCAGGATGCCATTGGCCTTCTTGGCCATCTGGGCACACTGCTGGCTCATGTTGAGCCTACTGTCAACCACTACCCCCAAGTCCCTTTCTGCCTGGCTGCTCTCTAGCCACTCTGACCCCAGCCTGTAGCACTGCATGGGATTGTTGTGGCCAATGTGTAGAACCTGCCACTTAGATGTGTTAAATCTCATACCCTTGGCCTCTGCCCATCTGTTCAGCCTGTCAAGGTCCCTCTACAGAGCTCTTCTACCCTCTGACAGACCAGCACCTGCCCCCAGCTTGGTGTCATCTGCAAATTTACTGATTATGAATTCAATCCCCTAATCCGGATCATAAATAAAGATATTGAACAGGCTTGGGCCCAGCGCTGATCTTTGGGGCACACCACTAGTGACTGGCCTCCAGCTGGATGTGGCATTGTTCACCACCACTCTTTGGGCTTGGCCCTCCAGCCAGTTCCTAGCCCAGTGCAGAGTGCTGCTAAGTCACAGGCTGATAGCTTGGCCAGGAGTTTGCTATGGGGGATGGTATCAAAGGCCTTGATGAAGTCCAGGTAGACTACATCCACAACCTGCCCCACTTCCCCTGATCATAGAAGGCAGTCAGGGTAGTCAGAGGCAGGACCTGCCTCTCCTAAATCCATGCTGGCTTGTGCTGATCCCTTGGCCATCCTGTAAGTGCTGTGTGATTGCCCTCAAGATGACCTGTTCCATAATCTTGCCGAGCCCTGAGGTCAGGCTGACAGGTCTGTAATTCCCTGGTTCCTTCTTCTGGCCCATCTTGTGGATGGGCATCACATTGGCCAGCTTCCAGTCATCTGGGACCTCTCCAGTGAGCCAGGACTAGTGGTAAATGATGGAAACCAGCTTGGTGATCAAAATTCCATAGATCTTTGTTGTATTTATGGGCAATTGTATTTTGGCTTGCATGAATCTGAAGCCTTAATGTACCTGGGGTTAGGGAGATGGGATTTGTGTCCCACATTTTTCTTGGCCATTGCCACCCACAGTCTAAAGATGAATCCCTAAAGTTTTGTTGAGTTCATATAATAAATCATGTACAACACAAAAATTAAAATAATAATAATAAAAGTCCCTTAAGCCAAAAGGAATTAATAGATTGGAGTATGCAGGTTCATCTGCTCAAAATCATGTAAAAATGTGTTTACTCTTCATTATACATACCCTGTATGTGTTGATATGACATCATCCCCCATAAAGCTAGGAATACAGTCCACACATAACCACGAGTTTGTGTGAGATGCAGTGAATATCCCCACGAGGGAGAGAATAAGGCATAATTTAAAGTTGGAACCTGGAGTGATTTATGAAGGTCATTGTCTTACTGGTTCAGATACTTTCCATATGTTGTTGTAGAAACCTCTTTTTGTATTTTATGTGTAAAACATGTGTAGCAAATTACTCTCTATACAACTTTCCTCCTTTAAAATGTTTTGGGTTTAAAATGTTGATGTGTTCTTTATCTCCAATCTGGGATATCCCACTTTATATTTATTGAAAGAGCAACTGAAAGATTTTGAGGTGACTTTGCAGAAGTTTGATGTGGTTGACAGTAAACCTGGTAGTGCTTTTGATGCTAAAACATCCCATTGCACTAGATTTATGGCTTGACTAGCTGTATCATGCTTGGCTGATACAGAGTATGCCCTGCAACATGCTTAGAGCCCTGAAGGTGCTGACCTAGTAAGAGAGGAACAGAATAATTTTTCTCCTACCAGATGTAGCACATTATAATTCTATCTCATTTTAATTTAGAAACTATTTGAAGATGGAACTAGTTACATTATAATCATGTGATGGGAACACAATTGCTAAAAATACTTTTTTGCTGGAGGCATTAAAAGGCTCCATTTAATTTACTACAATACAGAAAACATTTTTATTGTGAGGAGAATGTATTTCACTGGTTGGTTAGTGATTGGTTAGTGAATGGACATTTATTAATCAAATAAATTAACACCACCCACGGCAAGTTGCCCCAGAAGTACCTGCTGAGGAGTGATGGATGAACAAGGCATGAGGATAAAATGATCTGTCTGTGCCATTCTACTTGCAATTTTATAGAATTTATGAATTGCTCAGTATATTCAGCAAGCATTGTTTACAGAGTAGTTTGGCTTGTAGCTTGTTTGGAAGCGATTTGGAGTGAGTATTCAAAATATACTTCAAATGGAGATTACTTGTCATTAATACAGGGGTCAGGTTTTGTTCTTCGTATGATTCCTTTCTCAAAAGAGTCCACAGGTCACAATTGAGGCTCCTAAGTCTCACTATGTTGCAAGTTAATAATAGCATGAATCACAATATTCCTGTAGCTTGACTTTAGATCCTCCATAATAATCTCCACAGACTTCACTGGTATTCAGAGCAAACTTCAAAATAATTCCTTTCAGCACAGACATTTGGGACTGCCACTTTAAAACAGATTGGGCACACTTTCTGTACTCCTTTTTCAAAAGCCTTGTTTCAGTGGCTGTGTCTCCCATTAAACGTTTTGCTAGAGCATCCATGCAAAATGAATTGTAGAGAAGACACAAATCCACCTGAAACTAATAAAAGCCTCAAATGTCATTAAGAAATTGTGAGCTTTGTTTTCCTGCAAATGTAACCCAGGATCTATGTTTTTAGACTGTTTCTTACACCTCACTATCTTGTAAAGATTTTAAATGTTCTAGATGTGAAGTTGTGTAAGACAGCATAAACCAAGTTCATCAGTACTGAAATCTCACTTTGTAAGCGTTTAAACTATTTCCAGATAGATAAAACACCATCAGTGCTGAGAAGCAGTAAAGGTAATTGATTTCCTTGATTAATAGAATGAAGAATAAGCATGAAACTTGAGAACAACTGCATTTCTTCAATTTGTTTCTTTCCTTGATGTGCAGCCATCAAGCTGCTGACTGTGCTGGTGAACAGCACAGTAGCAGGCCTTTGGACATCCTTTATTGTATCCTGTGCACTCTTAATGTACCATGCTGTGTGAGCTTGCTGCTGGGATGGGAGAACAAATGTGGCTGTAAAGCTTTAACATCTGTAGTAGTGATGAGTGGTTTGTTGGATGAGGTCTCCAGCAAGTAGGGCAGCTAGTTCCTCTGGTTTGCTATCATTAGCCAGAAGCACTGCTGCTCACCCCCTGAAGATTGCTAATGTGTCTTTCGGGGCTTGAGAATGTTAATCAGTCAGATAAGTTCCTCATAGCCTACAGGAAAGAACAAACAACTCTTTCCAAGGCAACTGTGGAAGTTTTTACATAGATAGGATATGAGGCAAAATTGCTGGCTAGGTTTGTGTTACTCATGTTCACTTTTATGTTTTCACAGAATGAAGTTTATCTACAGGCAGGGCATTGAAACAAGGTGTAAGTGATTCTTCCGCTCTCAGAAGAGGATCTGAGGTGAAAATGAGAAGTCAGGGGATAGAATGTTGACTCTCTGAGTGGGAACTGTTTTTACATTATGTTAATCTCTTATTGTATTACCCTTGCCTACCAGGAAGCAGTAATAAGTTAGTATTTGTATTCAGGCACTAGCCCACTGATCATAGATGAAAGAATTATGAGCATGTCAATTGGCAGATTTAATGAAATCCACAGATGCCTCTTCCAGGTTTTTCTTCATGCTTAAACCAATTTATCATCAGCTGCTTTCTGCTCCTTGTAGAACCAGTTTACCACTTATTCTAATGTCACTTCCTTGCTCTCACTGAGTGATATAGCTAATTAGAGAAATGGAAACTTGCACAGTGCAACCCTGGAAAAGCCTCTTTCAAGCAGATCCCTTCCTAGGCAAGGACTGCTCATCTTGTCACTAGTGTGGGCCTCCTCTCTGCCTGACGCTTCTCTGATTCAACAAGGTCTGTGTAACTTTCCTCATTTTTCACTGAGGCACATAGGCATCAATTCTTCTGATCCTGCAATGGATCTTCTTCATCAGATTCATTTCACAGAAGTGAAAGTGGAAAGCAAATGCATCCTCAGCATATGCACTTGTCTCAGCTGAAAAAAACAGAAAGAAAGAAAAAAGACAAGAAAAGAGTAATTTCTTGTTCTTGAAGGTGTTCTGCTCGCTCATGAAACTGGTAGCGCAACCTGAGGCATGATACACAGGGATTAATATTCACAGAATCGTAGAATGGTTTGGGCTGGAAGGGACCTCCAAAGGTCATCTGGTCCAACCCCCTGCAGTGATCAGGGATGTCTTCCATTAGATCAGGTTGCCCAAAGCCCTGCCGAGCCTGACCTTGAATATCTGCAAGAGTGGATTAATTTTTTTCTTTCCAGGAGCCTAGATTTTGTATCAGTGGTATACCGTAGAAGTCAGTTTCCAGGAACTGACACCCGAATCATCAATGAAACTCACTAGATTCAGTTTTCAAAAGCTTTGTTCGCCCAAACAGTACAGGGGAACAAACAGCTCGAGTCTAGAGCAGCCTTTGTGGCTTTACAGCACTGTCACTTCGGGGGAAACCCGTCATTCTTGACACACCTTTGCTTTGACAGCCTGTACCTAGAATGCCAGCCCCAGCAGCTGCAGGCGGCCGGCGGGTGGCCATCTTCCCTCCCTGGGCCTGCGCTGCCGCGCGCCCGCAGCAGGGGGCGCGCGAGGCCTGCTGCCGCAGCTGCTCTCCGCAGGCGGCCCTCGCGGTGCCTGGGCCCTCTGGTCGCAGCGGTTTGAAAGCACAGCGACGGCCCGCGGAGCAGAGCAGAGCAGAGCAGAGCATGGGAGAACAGGCTGGCGGAAAAGACCTTTCAGATCACTCATTCCAACCGTTATGTAACAACCCAGTCTGGTGCTAAACACTGGCCCTTCCCATCGCCTCTCTGCATCTTCTAAACAGCAGCAGGGGTGGGGATTCGACCACCTCCTTGGGAAGCTGTTTCAGTCTTTGGGAGTCCTTTCTGTGAGGAATTTGCTTTGAAGAGCCAAACTTAACCTCCCCTGGTGAGACTCCTGGCCATTTCCTCTTGTTCTAGCACTTGTTACTAGGGAAAAGATACCAACACCCATCTGGCTCCAACCTCCTTTCAGGGACTTGTAGTGCATCCTTTTCTCCAGGCTAAACAACTCCAGTTCCCCCTGCTGCTCCTCGCCAGACCTGTGCTTCAGACCCTTCCGCTGCTTTGGTGCCCTTCTCTGGACCTGCTCCAGCACCTCAATGTCTTTCTTGTAGTAATGGCCCCAAAACTGAACCCAGGACACGAGGTATAGCCTCACCAGTGCTGAGTACAGGAGGAAAGCTGGGGAATAAACAGAATGGAATTTTTGGATTAGGTGAGGTTGCGCTGGGCATGAGGACTGGAGAAGCCTGGAGCCTGGAGAAGAGGAGGCTCAGGGGTGACCTCATTGCCCTCTACAACTACCTGAAGGGTGGTTGTAGCCAGAAAGGGGTTGGTCTCTTCTCCCAGGCAACCAGCACCAGAACAAGGGGACACAGTCTCAAGCTGCACCAGGAGAGGTTTAGGCTCAAGGTGAGGAGAAAGTTCTTCACAGAGAGAGTTATTAGTCACTGGAATGGGCTGCCCGGGGAGGTGGTGGAGTCACCATCCCTCGAGCTGTTCAAGAGGGGATTGGACGTGGCACTTGGTGCCCTGGTCTAGTCATGGGTCTGTGGTGACAGGTTGGACTCGATCCTGGTCTCCAAACTGGTGACACATGGGTTTGATGGGTGGACCACTAGATGGATAAGGAACTGGCTTGATGGCCGCACCCAAAGAGTGGCTGTCAATGGCTCCATGTCCCAGTGGAGGCCAGTGACAAGCGGAGTCCTCAGGGATCAGTCCTGGGCCCTGTCTTATTCAACATCTTTGTGGGGGACATGGACAGTGGCATTGAGTGCACCCTCAGCAAGTTTGCTGATGACACCAAGCTGTGTGGTGCAGCAGACACGCTGGAGGGAAGGGAGGCCATCCAGAGGGACCTGGACAGGCTAGAGAGGTGGGCACAGGCCAACCTCATGAAGTTCAATAAGAGCAAGTGCAGGGTCCTGCAGCTGGGTCGAGGCAATCCCAGGCACAAATACAGGCTGGGCAGTGACTGGCTGGAGAGCAGCCCTGAGGAGAGAGACTTGGGGGTGCTGGTGGACAAAAAGCACAACATGAGCTCTCAGTGTGCACTTGCAGCCCGCAAAGCCAATCAGATCCTGGGCTGCATCAGGAGAAGTGTGGCCAGCAGGTCGAGGGAGGTGATCCTCCCCCTCTACTCAGCTCTGCTGAGACCCCACCTGGAGTACTGTGTCCAGTTCTGGAGCCCCTATTACAAGAGGGATGTGGAGGTGCTGGAACGTGTCCAGAGAAGGGCCACAAGGATGATCAGAGGGCTGGAGCACCTCTCCTATGAGGACAGACTGAAGGAGTTGGGGCTGTTCAGTCTGCAGAAGAGAAGGCTCCGAGGTGACCTAATTGTGGCCTTCCAGTATCTGAAGGGGGTCTACAGGAAGGCTGGGGAAGGACTTCTCAGGATTTCAGGTAGTGATAGGACTAGGGGGAATGGAATGAAGCTGGAGGTGGGGAGATTCAGGCTGGATGTGAGGAGGAGGTTCTTCACCATGAGAGTGGTGAAACCCTGGAATGGGTTGTCCAGGGAGGTGATTGGGGCTCCATCCCTGGGGGTGTTTAAGACCAGGCTGGATGAGGCTGTGGCCAGCCTGATCTAGTGTGGGGTGTCCCTGCCCATGGCAGGGGGGTTGGAACTAGATGATCCTTGTGGTCCCTTCCAACCCTGAATGATACTATGATACTATGATCCTTGAGATCTCTTCCAACCTTGGTGATACTGTGATCCTGTGATACTGTGACTATTACTAATTTCCCTGGAATGGCTATGATCCAGGAGAGGATGGTCTGTTCTTAGTAAGAAACACTTTCATATACTCATAGAATGGTTTGGGTCATAAGAGACCTTAAAGATCATCTGGCTCCAACCTCCCTGCCATGGGCAAGCACATCTTGAACTGCATACCCAACAAACACATTCAAATATGACAGCAGTGTATACTGAGGTGAATGAAATCAGCACAACAAAATAACTAGCTTACGGATGAGCAGGAAAAGGCAGTGCTTTTTGCACAAAAGCCAAAAAGATTTCTAAATTAGTCTGACTTTTAAATAATTTTATCTTTTTGAGAAAGCTGTTTTCAGTTCTCCTGTGCCAAGTACAAAAGAATGTTAGTTAAGAACGTGATGCTAACTTTTCAGTTTAGCCTAGCAAAAGCATTTAACAGAGAACAAGGATTTTGGCAGTGATTTTATACCAACTGCCTAATCTAGTGACTAAAACAGAGTTAGACAGCTCTGGTAGTTAGGGCCATAATGGAGCATTACTAATGCAGACCTGGTAGGCCTTAGGTCTCTGCATTTAATGTAGAAAGTAGATGTAATTAAGGTACAAGAATCTGCAGTATGAATGCATATTTCAGAAGCATTTATTTGTATTTCTTTTTCTTTGAGTCAGCAGCCACTGCCTCCTATCTTTTTAGAAAAATGCTCTGTTTCTTTCCAATATACTAACTATTGGGAAAGAGTAAATGCTAATAGAGAGGCCCTAGGAGAATGAAATGAGACATTTCAATGAAAAAGGGTGAAGAGGAAGATCTATCTTTTTGGGTCTGAAGAAAATAACTTACAAGGAGAGTCAATGACAAAACCACTGACAGGACAGGATTTCAAGTGGTATTAGATTATTATGGGGCCATCAAAGGTCTCTCCTGTTGCTGCTCTGTCTGAATTCTTAGAATGCCCCTGTAATCAGGCTTCATCCTTGAAAACTAAAGAATCTGGGAAGATTGTGAGTGCTATGAGGATACTAAAGATGAAATGACTCCTTAGCCACAACTTGATGTCCTTAGCCATAATAACAAGTGGGATTCCAGCTGGACTGTAAGTTGTGCATTGAGGCAGGATTCTTCTTGCAAATATGCAAGAATTCTGCATGGCGATGCATGGTGAGTGTCTGTGAGGATGTATGGTTTTGTGTTTGAAAGGGATGTATAGTTTTGGTTTACCTGTGATTTGTCACTAAAACTGATTTCTAGTCCTAAAGTTCAGACACCAGAAATCAAGAGAAAAGTGCAGTAGAAACACGATGAGTACTAAGACAGTTTCTACTGATGGGCGACAGAACTGAATTCAGGCAAGAGTCTAACTACTAGACTGCCCACCTACCGAAATCTTTTCTCCTAGCATTGTGTCATTCCTTCTTCATGAGAGCCATTTATGGCCGTGATGCACAGCCACATTTGCTAGATTTGATTTGACTGGCACTTCTGGTCTGTGTGCTTTTACACTGAAGTCACACAACGATATTTGTGTGTCTAATGTTGAAGCACTTGCCTCCTGTGTACTCTCTCATGACTTGGAATGGGAATAACCTGATATCATGACACCGGATGCTATGCTTGAAGGGACATGATCTGGATCCCAAGTTCCTCTCTGCACTGTGGGCTGAATGTATTCATGGACCTGCCAGTTCATTGCAAAGAGGTCACTACTGTCTGTGGGAATTGAAGAAAATGAGTTAATCACTTTTGTATCTGAAACACTTATCATTTTCCTTTTGAGGAAAGAAAAGGACATTTTCTATGTTCTAGAAAAATACACTCAATACTTTTGCCTAGCCTTCCTTCATTAGTAAATACTGATTCTCCCCTGCTTTCCATTCTGTATAGATATTATCCCTTGACCTAAAAAGTTGTAATATGTTAACATGTCAGAGATAGTGCCATTTAAAATCTGTTGCTATATAAAAAAGTGTCATGGATGAATCAGAACTGTTAACTTTGCCCAAAGCTCCTACTGAGAAAAAGACTTCATCCAGAGTCATAATATTGAATTAATGGTGTATGTATAATTACAGAATATACAACTCTCCAAACTAAGTTCAAGCAAATAAATGACATGGTATGTAGACTATCACTGAAAGGATATGGAGCAAAAAAACCTCCAAATTGATGGCCCCAAACCTGTGGCTACTGTTATCAGTGTCCATCTCCAGTCAAGAATGGCTTCAGCATGCAGAAGGTTCTAAGAATAAGTGTTAATAAATTCCAACTTAAATATCAAGCCTGTACAAAGGAACAAATACTATGCTATGGTGTACAGTTGAAACTTCTAGCCTACCACAAATCCCAGAAGCACACATTCCCAAAACAAATGTTTTCCAGCAAATACCAAACCAAAATAGCCTTTCAACAGAAGATGTCTCTGGAGTGTAGAAAAATACCATCCCTCTTTGGATAGTCATGCAGGAGAAAGTTAGTAAACAGTCATCATACACTCCAGCTTCTTCTGTGGACTCAGCCAATAACCATCATGCCTGTGTGGTTGTGAGAAGAACAAGATTATTTTCATCTTCTCTATGTGACAAATTCCTCTATTCTCCAGATTAAATGAAATAAAGACCTTCACTGCATCTGGTGTAATAAAGTTATTCTATTACCTCTTTCTAGTCCAGATGAGGCAATCAGAAATGAACACTTTTCCCTTACAGCTGCTGCTTCATCTTTTGATCAAAATTGCTCTGTGTTCTTAGTGACTGTAAATCTGAAAGAGGAAGTGTTTTTAGGAGATGGAATAGACATGCATCACCCACTTTGGTAAGCATTCAAGGCTTCCTGTACTCTTGGGGTTACAAAAAAGCCTCTGCATATTTCCAGATCTTAGATGTTGTTTTTTATTAAAGGGATTTTCCTGCATATCATGGATATTATTCAGCCCAAATGAATTAATAATTAAGAGTTCAAACAAAACAAACTCCAGGATTTTTGGAGACTCTTAATAGATCTCACATTACTAGGCTGTTACCAACCTAGTCCAGAAGGGAATGAATAATGCTTAAACCATGAAGCCAACAGGGTTTTTGAGGAAATGGAAAGCATCCATCCTATCTAAGAAATCAATTCCACACAAATTGTTCCATTGTCAGTCTGGGAAAGCAAGTTCATTAATTTCTTGGGTTTGGGTGTGGATTTTTTTTAAGCTACTAGTTTTTTATCAAGACATCATTCATCAGAGGATCACAGGATGTTAGGGATTGGAAGCGACCTCTGAAGATCATCAAGTCCATCCTTTTAAAACTATTTAATATTCTGTATGTTATTTCAAGACAAGTTGATCTAGAACATTCAGATAGGATGTGTTCAGGGCAAGGACTGGTACAAAGGCTGCATTCCAAAATCAGTCCATTCTTCTAAATAACTGATGGCCATGATCCTTTCTTCTTACTACCTGCTGCAATAACACCTCAAGCTATTTATCTGCACCTTTGCCATCTCAGAACAACCATGATTCTAGTACATGCTATGGCTGAATGAAAGTGGAATCGCAAGCACCATTTGGCAGCAACCTGGAAAGAGTGAGAGAAAGAGACTGTGCTGCAGGCAGCCTCATAGATTCTTATTGAAGGACATTTTAGAATACTGCAAATTGTTCTTCAGCTTTGGTTGTCCAGAGTGACCAGCTTACCATGTTAAGCATTGTGGGATTTCTGTACATCCATTATGTTTCATGCACTGTTGCTAAAAGTACTTCATGTTAATTACTGGCAAGTTCTTCCTTTGACAAGGAATCAGTTTTGCTTCTGGTTTACAGCAAGAAAATTGGTGCCTAGCCAAAGGCCTGGGCTCTTCAAACTGGAGGCTAGGCTCTGGCAGTGGCTGGATCCAGAGCTGAATTACAAGTAATTATGTGGAGATCTATGGAACAATTGTTATAAAAAGAAGTGTGAATTAAAAGAAGAATCAAGATATTTCCATCTAGATAAGCCAACAAAGTTCTCCACTGAAGTGATTAAGTGCATTTATTTTTTTAAAGGCAGAGTGGATGCTTAATCTTTTTTCCTGTTGCATTCATGTTGTAGGCCATGTAAGGTTTATTCACTATATATGGTAACTACAAAGTAAACCAAAGTGTCCATGTTTTCTGGAAGAGAATAGTCAGACTATAACATTCTGATTAATTTTTTTCAAGCTACTTTATTAATCCTGCAATGAAAAAGAGAAAAAACCCAAGGCAATAGTCTCAAAGGTTTTTTGACTAGTGAGCTGTAATGATAGCAGGTAAAAGCTATGTATTTCATATAGGAACAGGCTTTCTAATTCTAAGGTTGACAAACACAGCTGAATCTCATGTTGTTTCCAGGGTTATTTAGGGGTTTTAGGCTTGGGATTCAAACAACTGCAAAAAGTCTATTCCATTCCGAATAGAATAGAATAGAATAGGAATAGGAATAGGAATAGGAATAGGAATAGAATAGAATAGAATAGAATAGAATAGAATAGAATAGAATAGAATAGAATAGACCAGACCAGACCAGACCAGACCAGGTTGGAAGAGACCTTCAAGATCATTGTGTCCAACCCATCATCCAACACAATCTAATCAACTAAACCATGGCACCAAGTGTCACATCCAGCTCCTTCCTAAACACCTCCAGTGATGGCAACTCTACCACCTCCCCAGGCAGCCTATTCCAATGGCCAATCACTCTCTCTATGAAGAATTTCTTCCTAACATCCAGCCTAAACCTCCCCTAGTACAGCTTGAGACTGTGTCCTCTTGTTCTGGTGCTGGTTGCCTGGGAGAAGGGACTAGCCCTGGCCTGTCTACAATCTCCCTTCAGGTAGTTGTAGACAGCAATAAGGTCTCCCCTGAGCCTCATCCTCTCCAGGCTAAGCAACCCCAGCTCCCCCAGCCTCTCTTTAAAAAAGCAACCCTCATTTCAGATGAGTCTTCTGTATCTGGGTGTTTTTATGCTTAGATATACTATTACAAGAGGAATAAACCAGCTTATTTCATATGAATGCTGTCTTTTTCAGCAGTTTCTACTGTATTTATCCTGCAGCAAAACATTTAAGCTCAGAATAATGGAAAAACACAATTGATTTAGTTTGTTATATTTTTTAATAGAAAAAATAATCTAAGATAATGCACAGTTAGCAACAAATGCACTGAAATGTGTGAATGGAAATTACTTTTTTGTGTCAAATATCACAAACTTACTTAAATGTAAAGAAAGGCCATGCAAAAAAAAGGCTAGAATGGAAACAGTACATCAGTGTATTTAAATCACTTATGGTACCTTTTTTTCCTTAACTTCCTCTCAGTCCATCAAAAAGCTGTTCTGTGGCAGTCTTCAAGAACATACATTACTATTGATACATCCAATGTTGTGTGTATCACCTCTTTCATGAGTTTCATGTCAGACAGAATCACAAAATGGTAGGGATTGGAAGGGATCTCTGGAGATCTAGTCCAACACCTCTGCCAGAGCAGGTTCACCTAGAGCAGCATCTTGCACAACTCATGTGCCTAAAGCAAAACATATGAATCCTGGATCTGTGGGAGGACAGATCTCTATGACTGGCTTTGAGCCACTGAACACTCCAGTAGTTGCTGTAGGAAGAATGCATTTGGTGGCAAAGTCAGGGAGAAGACATATTTTATGTGGGTGGAAGGTGTAAAGATGACCTAAAATGGTAACTGACAATAATTTTCATCATTTTCAGTCCATTTAAATGATTTAATCTTAGTACAGTCTTAAGCTATGGCACACAATTTTTTTTAAAATAGCTTTTATCTAGCTTGAAAATGGATAAGAAAGCACAAGTAATAAAATAGCTAAGTGGTTATATTTTTTATGACTGATGACATTGGAAACATAGAAAAAAGATAATGAATCCTTAGTGAGCAGTTTAATAGCTATAAAGCCCAAATTTGTCCTCACTGCTTAATATGAAAGTATTGCTCACCTCTTTGTGTGTTGGGGGTGGGGGGGAGGGAAGTAATTGTGCAGAAATTTGAAGAGGAATGTCTCCTGTTTTACTGCTACAGCTTTTTAAATGTAGAAAAGTACAAGCTCAGTGTCATCTGCAAGACAAAGTCACCCTAGGTGTTAACTGAGACTCAGCCAATGAAATTCTTATGCCTGAAGAGCCTTCAGGATAAGGGACTGTGTATTGCTTGCAAATAGCCACAGGTGGGCCATTGCAATATGCAGGCAGTGTTTTCCCACTGTGCTGCAGGTAACATTCAGTGGCCTAATGTAAGGGTTATTGCTGCAGAAGGAGGACAGCCTGACCTCTTTAAAGCATCTTTAGTTTGAACGTCTTCCTTTCTTGTAGCATTGCTTTTTATTTCTGCTCACAGGTTAATTATCTTTTCCTTCCTCCAGACCATCTAGCTGACTTCTGGACATGTTACTACAATAACAGCTAGTCACAGATATACTTCAGGGAGTTTTCCTCCTTGATTTTGTGAGGCAGCAAATAATGAGGTAGGCAGTGGTTTCTCTGAGGACAATACTACTGAAAGCAGCAGATGGAGGCAAAGTGCAATAAAAATCCTATTATGTTGTACTCTAATCTCCAACCCAGGGGCGTCCCTGGCTATTTGATGCAGGCTGTATTTTTTCTAGAGGAAAACTGAAGGTTACCACAGTGGCAAAGACAAACAGAAGACTAGGATGTAAGTGTTTTCCTTGGGTAAGGAAAAAGGATGGCCTCTGAGTTGGGTAGAGGTACCTGCTGTCTGCACATGCCTTTCAAAAGCACAATCAGAGAAAACAGAAACATGCTGAAAGCAAGGGATGGCTGAGGGAGTAAAAAAAGTTCATGGTATGGAGGCCTTCTTCTTTATGACTTGATTGTGGAAAGACAAGCTGCCTGCTGCAGCTGCGGGAGGATTTCTGGGGTACAAGCAGTTGGTGGGAATATTGCAGAGACACACAGTCCTGCAGTAGAAAACTAGAAAAGTATTGAGCAATCTCTGCATCTAACTGTAAGGTGTTCTCTTACATACGTTAAAGTCTTCATAGACTTTAGATTGTAGCCTGATTTTGCATGTGAAAGAAGAGAGGTTTGGAGCAACTCAAGTATCATTTTGGTGTGGTTTTTTTTTTTGGTCAGGACATCTGAAGAGCAAAGGAAATAGAGGATTCCTCAGACTAGCCGGAGGAGGAAAAGTTGTCATCATTCTCCTTTTGCCAAATACCTCACCGGGTAAGGAATTCTTTGAAGATATTTTCTCCTGCAAATATGATGTAACAAGCAAGCTGAAGTAGGTTGGCCAGATTACAAACAAACAGCTCTGGGAAATTGCTCAGGTTTCTGAGGTGTAGAAATGGTGTGATACCTTTCAGCAGTTCATACTGGAGACATCACCCTCCTGCACTGGCCTCCTGATCACATCTGCTTAATCTTCTGCCATTGTTTGGATTAATCAACTCTCAGCCTTGCAGGTTTGGGTTAGGAAGATGGAGAGAGGAAGAAACTTTCTGTCTGAACATAGAAAAAGTGTCTAAAAATGTTTACAGGACAGCACCGACGCCCTCCTGGGAAGGGCTAGATAGTTTTCACCTGGGGAGGGGGCACCAGGTGTTCTTCATCTTCTTTCATGGCTTTCAGCTGCAAGCCACTGCAGCCAGCAGTCTAGTGTGGGAGGCTGAGCTGCGAGGAGAGGTTTTATCTTCACACTAGAAAAGGTCTGTTGGGTTTTATTTTTACTTTGGTGTGCATCCCCCGTGGTTTTTATGGGTTGGTGGGAAGGTGGCTGTCTCTTTTTGTACTATGGAACTGAGTTAAGAAGCTTTCCTTAAGATTTGCTGCGGTAGGATAGCCCAAGGAGGGGCTCAGGTCTGGCCTAACCTGGTTTTTGCTATGTATTTCTGAAGTTCAGGTTCTGTTCTCTCACATCTGTGTAAAATATTTGGGCCTTTCCAGTGTTTGGATATAACACAGAGGGGAAGTTAGCCAGACATTACATTTTATTTCCCTTATAACCTCATGTTTTGTCATTTTTTTAAAAAGTGATTGACTGGAAGGAGTTTAAAGAGGATACATTAATATTGAGCTGTGCTGCAAAACATAATTGATGTTTTTAAAGTTCTCTTTCATTCAGACTGGTCTGGAGCTCTCTAGCCTAGTTTATTTTTGATTATAGAAAGTCATTTCAGTTAAATCATTCCTTTATCAGCAGGATCTGCCCACATTTGGTTAGACTAAAACGCTCTAGCAACCACAATGTTTTTTCCAATTGCTTTGAATCAAAGTTGAGTTAAGAAAAAAAACTTTTGCTGAGATATTTCTGGATCTCATTAATACAGAAAAATTGTAGTAAGGAGCCTTTAATGTGTTGCTGTTGTGGTGTGCTAGTCACAGCTCCAGCTCAGCTTTGAGAAAAGTCTCCTCGTTCTGTAGTTTTCCCACTTGCAGTTTTGCATATGCCCCTGGCCTAGAGGTTTCTGCCTGTCCTTTCTTGTTGCCACTCTTGATCAGTAGTGTCCTTTAGTTTTTTGCTGCTTCATGAAGCCTCATCTTTTGGTGGGTAAGGCTAACAAGTCAGAAATGAGGAAAGTCTGTCTTTTGTCAGACAGCAGCAGTTCTGTTGTTGATGATGTCTGCTTTTACTGGATGGCTTTATTCTGCTACACAAGACATGTTATATTTGTTTTGTGAATCCTTACCTGAGATAGTCTGATCATAGCTGTATATACCACCAAACACCGGGGGAGGTCTTGGGGAAGAGGGGGAAGTTGCACAATTGCTTTCAGGGGGCTTGACACAGGTTTTGGGTGGTTGGGGATTTTTTGTTTTGTTTGGGGGTTTTTGTTTGTGGCTTTTTTCTTTTTTTTTTTTCTTTCTCCAAATTAACAATAGAAAGGGAGGTACAAGCTGATGTCAAGGCCATTTTATGTAGGGCTCTTCAGCAAACCTGGTAAAAGACCCTAGGGTCAGTGAGAAGGACCTCTGAGTGGCACTAAAAGCATTTTTCAAATGTACTCATAACAGTCCTGTAGAGCACCCCAATATGTGAAAAGTTGATAAAAGATTTCTGTATACTTATAGGGATGTTTTTCAGTCCAAGGTCATGTTCTCAACCCCTTTGCTCCTGCCAACAATTGCATTCAAGTATTGTGATGGATTTACAGGACTGCACCTTAGCTCTTAAGAGCAAGAGCCAGATGCCATAAGTCAGAGCATCCACATGTGTTTATTAGCATATTTCCTTCTGAAGTGTTTTTCTAGCTCTTGGTAAATAAGTATATTATCTGTTCTCTGATCCTGTTGGATCTCACCTGTTTTATTTATGCATCTAATCAGTTCCTCTGTAAGGCTGTATTCCTAGCTAACATCCCATGTGTTTCTCCTCTTGATTGTCCCAATTCTGGCACTGCAGAAACGCAGAAAATTTTTGACTGATTTATAAGATGGCAGATCACATACTACAACTATTGAGATTATTCCTCCCCTTTATTTTCTAACAGCTTCCTGCTTTAGCCAATTAATACCTTGGCTAAAAGACTTGATGAATGTACTGTACCAATTCCAAAAATTATTCCAGGTGTGAAACAAATGACACTTCATGTGTTTGAGACTGTATTTGTAATGCTTTAGTGGATCAGCAGATTGAACTCACTGTTCAAAAATTATTTATAAAGTCTTCAAGTTCACTTTATGCACTTCTGCTTCAGCTTAAATAATCCTTGTCATGGTGCTGAACCTCTGAGATTAGTGCCCAGATAGAGGCAAACTTTAGATTTAGATTGGTGCTACAAAGACTTGCTTTTTAGCTCTGTTTCATATTGTGAGGTAGAGTTCTATTATCTCTGAATACACATTTTGATGCAGATTTCAGGCTGGGGAAAGGAATAAGGATCATCATGCTGCATACATCATGCTGAGACTTCACCTTGGGTTAACAGTGTAATCTGGCCCTTTACTCTGGAGATATATCCTACCCTCTTGCAAAACAGTCCTGTATCATACTAGCCAAATGTATAAGAGATGCAAAAAATGCAATTTCTCTGTGTAGTCTTAACATTTCTGAGAAATGCTCACTTCAGGCTAGGAAGCAGAAATCCCCATGTTAAGGAAATGAACTGAGAATGGGTATGGGAATGCCTCTTGCACCTGCCAGCACACAAAGGTGGTATTGAGATTTTACTGGGTGTTGACTGAAACATCAACTTTTCACAGCTGTGGCAGATCTGAGTCTAGATGGAGGGCCCTTACAGGAACACGCATGGCACCTGTAAAGCATTATTCTGAAGGTTTTCTCCTGGGCAAAAAAAGATCAAAATTACTATGAATTAGTTTTAATATACCACTATTTTCTGTCTTTGCACAAAGTTTCTGTTTGTTTCAGAACCTCTATCCATACTGATGAACATTAGAACTCTGGATCTGTTTCCTGTACTTGCTTCCCCAAATGAAGCATCTGGTTCCAGATTTGGATCTGAATCTCCATGGATCAGAGTCACAAATCTGAACCCTAAATCCATATATTTATTTATATATAAATCCACATTTATGTACTTCTGTATAGATGCATCCAATTCTCAACCCCCCAATCATCACAGATAAAGTTTCTGCTCTTCAGAAGCTGTAACAGAGGTCCAATTGTGAAGCCTTGTAGAGAGAAAGAGCTGATGTCTTTTAAGCTAGTCCTTTATTTTCATTCTGTCAAGGTTTAAACACTGAAAAAAAGAGACGTTATTTTGTGCCTCAAACAGGATGCTTAAACCAATGAGAAGCAGTTTTGTTTTCTTGATATTTTTTTGGATACTATCACTTGTCTTTGTCACACATATAGTTGAACTAAGTTCCCTTCTTGTTTGTCATGGGAAGAAGCTTGGCTCTACTGTTGAGGGCAGCTTGCCATCATTCTCACACTGAGTGTGCAGCAATGTACATGTGTAGTTGCTTTGCATGCCTAATCCATGAGAGTTTGCTAATTGTACATACTGCCTTGTTAAAACTGCCCATGTTAATTCTTAGAACATTTGCTACAGTGCTTACACTGGGAACACTAGTTCAGTATTGCTTTAGTGTTACTGGGAAAGGTGAGCTGAATCCATTGCATACACCAATAATAGTATGCTGAGGTAGTCTCTACTAAGGGCTTTTGCTCTGGCTGTCTGACTTGGCTTTTCTGAAGAGCTCAGCACCTCACTCCAGTGATCTGGATGCCAAAGTGAGAACTATTTTGTGTATTTTAACCAAAAAGATTTATTTCCATGAAATGGGGAAAGAAAAAAAAAAAAGCTCACCTGCAGCTAAACATCAGTATGATCTTTCTGAATATTTGATTCAGGAAAATAAGTAGCTGTCATAACCCTAATAGGATTAACTTTTATAGCAAGGTAAAATTTGTTTCCATCTTCTGTGGGTAAAGGTTTACATTTTCCTATCACAGGCATGACTCATGCTACATGCTGTAAGCAGTCCACCCTCAGTAACAAACCACATTTGAGGGCTGATCTAGTTCCTTTTCTAGTGTCATGTATAACAGAAGCAGTGGAATAAAGCACACTAATCTGCATCTGAAATTGGCAAAAAAAAAAAAAATCCTTTCTTTTTCCCTTGGACCCCCATGAAAGTCAAGTTTATAGCATAATGAATTCCAGGAAGGAGCTGGAGCTCATTTAATATTTGAATTCTACAAACCTTTCAAAATAGGTTGACATTATTCAGTGTGTAGCAAAATAGAACTGTTGTAAAACTATTTTTTTAATAAATAGAATCATAGAATCAATAAGGTTGGAAAAGACCTCTGAGATCATCAAGTATTACCTAATACCTCATGACTAACTAAACCATGGCTTCAAGTGCCACATCCAATCCCTTTTTGAATACCTTCAGGGATGGTGACTCCACCACCTCCTTTTCCTAATCTTTAGTTACAATGTTCCCCTTCAGGTCCAATAAGGAGTGGAGGCCCTTCTTGCCCCTCCTTTTAGCATTAATTTATTTATAAAAGTGCTTTTTATTGTCTTTTACAGAAGTGGCCAGCTTGAGTTCTAACTGGGTTTTTGCCTCTTTAATTTTCCTCCTACATGATCTAACAACATACTTATACATATCACAAGTTTCCTCCCTGCCTTTCCAAAGGCAATACACCTTCTTTTTCCCTGTTAATCCTTTCAAGAGCTGCTTGCCCATCCGGGCTGGTCGCCTTCCCCACCGGCTCATCTTTTGGCATGTGGGCACAGCCTGTTCCTGTGCCTTCAAGAGTTCCTGTTTGAAGTAGGTCCAACTGTTCTGGAGCCCTTTGTTCTTAAGAGCTGCTACCCAGGGTACTCTCTGAATAAGTTGCTTGACAAGCTGAAGTCTGCCCTCTGGAAGTCCACAGTAAAGGTTCTGTTATTGCTCTTCATTATTTCCCTACATATTGAAAACTCCAATATCTCATGGTTGCTGCACCCTAGACAGCCTCCTACCCCCACATCTCCCACCAGCCCTTCTCTATTTGAGAACAGCAGGTCAAAGAGGGCCTGACCCCTGGGTAGGATCACGTAACAGTTGTGTCAAGAAGCTATCCTCCATACACTCTAAGAGCCTTCTGGACTGCCTCCTTTCTGCTGAGTTAGGTTGCCAGCAGATGTCTGGCAGGCCAAAGTTGTCCATGAGGACAAGGTCTGATGATCTTGAGACAGCCTCCAGCTGCTTGTAGAATAATTCATCAACCTCTTCATCCTGGTTCAGTTGTTTGTTGCCACAAGAAGAGGAGATTAATTTACAAGTTGTTCATCTTTGCTACTCACATTTGCAGAACTTCTAGTCCACTTGTCTCTAGCTACTGTGAGCAATTATTGTGCAGGCTGTCAGGAAGAGGAACATAATGAAATAGTGTGTCCTTCAATTAACAATAGCAGATCAAATGGAAATTATTACTAAGAAAACATTTCCCAGCCATTATTCTCCAGAACACACAAGTGTGCTTAGGAAGAAACCACAGACTGCCTCTCTATTGTAGGGCATGGTCATTTGAAACAACCTGTTTTGAGCAAGAAATAATGCTTGCGGAATGTAGGCCACCATTATGAAATGCAAAGGAGCCAGCCTGGAACTTTGTGATTCCCAGTGCTTTATTAATTAACATTCAGCCTTTGATTCTCCCAAGTATGACTGGAGATAATGAGGTGGTATTTTAGATAATTAATCTGACAAAGAGGGTGAAGAGGTGCAGAGGTCATAAGAAAGCAGAGCTATTCCGAGGGTTATAGCTCAGGGCCGTGTCAGTTTCGTTTCTTGGCTGTCTTTGCTTGCTTCATTTAGGAAAAAGTGACAGCAGAGGTGATGTGGATTCTCAGGTACCCTACAGTTAAATAAAACTGTAGTTTTGTGTAATGTCTGTAATTAACTTGAAAAATGAACCTGCAGTGTGTGGGAGCCCTATGAGGAGAGGCTGAGGGAGCTGGGATTGTTTAGCCTGGAGAAGAGGAGGCTCAGGGGTGACCTCATTGCCCTCTACAACTACCTGAAGGGTGGTTGTAGCCAGGAAGGGGTTGGTCTCTTCTCCCAGGCAACCATCACCAGAACAAGGGGACACAGTCTCAAGCTGCGCCAGGGGAGGTTTAGACTCGAGGTGAGGAGGAAGTTCTTCACCGAGCGAGTCATTCGTCGTTGGAACGGGGTGCCCAGGGAGGTGGTTGAGTCGCTGTCCCTGGAGGCGTTCAAGAGGAGATTGGACGTGGCACTTGGTGCCATGGTTTAGTCATGGGGTCTGTGTTGATAGGTTGGACTTGATGATCCTCGAGGTCCTTTCCAACCTAAATGATACTGTGATACTGTGAATAATGGACCTGTGTTCTTCTAGGATGATGTAGCCATGTTAACTGATAGCAGTGTTACAGGAAATACCTTGTTATAGCTTTGCTCCTGTGGTTTTCCATGGTAGCTCTGATGATAATACAGGAAGCAATATGCAGTGCTTTAAAAACAAACAATGATAGTTAAGCTCAATAAACTTTAAATACCAAATGCTATATTAGTTCCTTTAGCCTTCCTAGGGGCGTATTAAACCTTCTTCATCCAAAGGAAAGGAAAGTCAGAGATTTTCAGCACAGTGGTAAATATTCCGTTCAGCTTCAGAGCTAGAAAAAGACCTTTACCATATCTTCAATTTTCTTCTAGATGCTGCTTCCTTTTGCATAAAATATAGCAGTGTTAGTTTGTACCCTTGAATACAACTTTCTCAAACATGGGCTTAAAGAAGCAAGTTTCTATGACTGTGAAATAAAAATCAAAGGCAAAACCTTCCGCTCTAGCCATTGACTCAGGAGCTGCTCTGCTCCCTTCCCCTTTCCAATATCGTATGTCTCTCAGCTTTCACAGTGGTGGTCTGTCCTCTTCCTGGTTCCATCCTCTCTGCCTGAACTGAAGTTGCAGCAGAAAAAAAGAGCCTGAACACTCAATAGGAGGGATCTTGAATTTGTAAAAGAGGACCACCTGTTGGCTCTTCCATTTTGTTCTTTCTTCTGTAATAGGATACTACAACAACTTTCAATCATGAATGCAGACAGTCTTGGAATAAGCATTTTTATTCCATGGATGAATCTTTGCATATTTGTTATTATACTCTGTACAGTGAACGTGTAGTTTTGCGTTTTTTCCTGTAGTTTTCCAGGCACCTGAAGTAATGCTTCTGATAGTTTAGGAGTCTGCTGGTGTTCTGTAAGAAGTTTTGGAAAGGTATCAGTCAACTCACGTATTCCACATCTCTAAAAGATAGAGCTAAACATGTCTTTCCCACTGTCATATTCAGCACTTGTTTTTCTTCATGGATTTTCTTTGATCAGAGTGTGATTTGTTTAATTTGAATTATAAAATGAAAGGGGGTTGTTTTGGGGTTTTTAGGTTGGATAGCTTTGGGCCACTATAAGGCTAGTAACAAATCCCATAATTAGAAAAGATAACTAAGAATTTCTTTGTAGATGAAAATTTGTATTTATGAATACCCAGGACCCATGTAAAACGGCATGGAAAAACATAAATAAAAGCTGTGCCCATGTGAGGCTTTATCATAAGATCTTAACAGAATTTTGTGTCCTATAGTTTGATTAAATCACTTATAGGAATCACTTAATAGAAAATCAAAGTAGTATTGGATCATTTAATGAAATAAGACTTTCAAGAAACTATTTTAATCTGCAGTACAGAACATGAAGAGGTTTACAGTCCTTTTAGTTGAATAATCTGTTCCTAATTTTCTTCTTTCTAAGGTTCCCTGGGTCAAATGACCTAGATTAATCAAGTGACTATATTCATAACTACCTCTAATTATTTGCTTATTCCTTTGGCTAATTGATGTTATTGTGTTGGATTAACTGATGTTACACTTTGATTGAATCCCACCCCAAATATGTGGCAATAGCAGTATCTATTGTTTTGAAGCAATTTATTAGCACCATGCTTGCTTGCCTTTCTCCTCAAATGCTTTTATTAACCTACAGGAAATACACATGGGATAAACTTTAGGTATATTTTTAAGCAGCTAGTTCCCCATAAAAGGCTGTAGATCCATTTTGCTATTCATTTTTATCAGTGCCACTGGCAATTAAAGGTGGTTATGATTCATCAGAAGATTTTTAGCAAACTGAAAGTACTGCAGTGGCTTACTCCATAAATTTTAATTGCCCTTCCAGTTGTTGTTTTACTCAATTTCCTTTCTTTTTTCTTTTTCCCCTAAGGACATTGTATCCACCAATATGACACTTGAAAATTCAGAAAGAAGTAGTGCCTTGCTAGCTTCAGAACAAAATCTGCTTGGATGAGTATACATAAGAGCACATGGTTAATCACAGAATCATAGAATGGCAGGGGCTGGAATGGTCCTCTACTGATCACCAAGTCCAGCCTCCCTGCCAAAGCAAGATAACCTAGGGCAAGTCACACAGGAACATAACCAGATCGGTCTTGAAAGTCTCTAGAGAAGGAGGCTTCTCAAACTCTCTGGACAGCCTGTTGCAGTGCTCTGTCACCCTTACAGTAAACAAGTTTTTCCTCATGGAACTTCCTCTGTTCCAATTTGTATCCGTTGTCCCTTGTCCTATCACAGGACGCTACTGAAAAGAGACTGGCACCTTCTTCTTGACTCCCACCCTTCAGATATTTATAAACATTAATAAGGTCCCATCCTGGTCTTCTCCTTTTCCAGACTAAACAGCCCCAGGTCTCTCAGCCTTTCTTCGTAAGAGAGATGCTTCAGTCCCTTAATCATCCTTGTAGCCCTACACTGGACACTCTCTAGTATATCTCTGTCTGTAGGTCCTTCTCTGAGTGTAGAGAATGAGCCCAACACACTTAGCTGATGTTTTCCTCCTCTTTATCTTCTGGGACTTGAGTATTATTTTTCACAAGTCTTTGTTCTTCTGGTTGGTTATTGCAACACTAATTGTTCAGCAATTGAACTGGGGATTGTTTATCTTGTGCATGGCTGGGTTGTTTATAATCACTCCAGAGAGACTTGTTGAAAGTGTTGTGGGTTTTCTAGTCTCCTCATGATTCTGGGAATACTCCTGTGAATGGGCTCCAGATGCTGAAGGACTCCAGTTAGAGCTCTTCAGTGGGGCAGGATTACTCTGTGCCTTACTCTGCACAGAAGCAGCATACTGGGTAGGAAGGGTTGACTGGTGATGTCACAACCATTTCTTTCTACTAGTCTTGTAGGTACTGAAATATGTGTTTGAGGAAAACATGTGGTGGTGGTGACAGAGAAATATCAAATTCAGATAAGATCTGGCAAATGGTGTTGTTCAGCCTGGGGAAAAGGGGGCTGAGGGGAGACGCTCTTGCTCCCTACAACTCCCCGGAAGGAGGTTGGAGCCAGATGGGGTTCGGTCTCCTCTCCCAAGTAACAAGAAATAGAAGCAGAAGTGGCCTTAGTACCATGGAAGGTTTATATTGCTAGGAAAAAATTCTTCACTGAATGGGTTGTCAAGCACTGGAACGGGCTGCCCAGGGAAATGGTGGAGTCACCATCCCTGAAAGTGTTTAGAAGACATGTACATGTGATAGCTTGGGATATAGTTTAGTGGTGTACTTGGCAGTGCTGATGGTCTGAAAGGCCCTTTCCAACCTAATGATTCTGATGTTCCCTCTTACTCAGGGCAAATCTGGTCCTGTAGTCAGTAGGAAATTTGTCTCAGGGAGAACATACAGGGTCACGCACATGTATGCATGGCACTTGAATAATTTTCAATCCTTGAGTTCTCTCTGATAGCTTTCATTGTCACAGTCTTAGTATTGTATTTATAAATACACCTGTTAAATGTTTTTTTCTGTTCTGATAAAGACTTTTATTTTCTGCCACTTTCAGTGTGTGTAAAATCAGTTCCTATGTTCCATAATAGGAAAAGTAGTGACAGTAAGGATGGGCTTTATGGATCGCTAACATTAATTGAAAAGTCCATGTTTTAGAGAAGTTGTCTAAGGATACAAAAACCCAGAGCTGCTTTACAGAAAAAGTGCTGACAGTCATCTAATTTCACGATATCTGGATGTTGTGTGACAAATAATTTTAGAGATGGATCTGAAAATCAAACTCTTGTGTGTATTCCTAATTGTTAGAGCAATTATGAACTGATTTTTGACTGCTGCCGCTTAGGTCCACATCTGGTAAAATTTATTGGGGAAAAAAAAATAATTGTAAAGCTAACCCTTATGACTTTTTCAGATTTAAGTCCTGAAATAAGTGGCTGTAGTTTGGACAGTGCTGTGTAGCACTGCTCTAGCTGTCACATTTCCTTGCAATAGAGCTGCTTTGAGGAGCAATGATGAGAGAAATAAGCAAGCAAGCAGTTAGTGAGAGGGCAGAAAAATGATATAGCACAAGAAGCAGCAGTCAGAGAACACCACAAGCCTAGCTGGGTGAGCTCTAGGGAAGAGTAGAAATCTGAGACTTTACTGGTATTTCCATAATTATGGCAGCTTGATAAAATGGAGCTCAGCACCACAGCATCAGCAATATAACCTGTTAACCTGACCGTGTTTTCTTACCTAATTACAGATTTTTAGGCTAGCCCAGACTGTTATTGAGTAGCTCAGGTAAAAATTGTGCCATGTTGATGTATTTTTCTGAGTGCATTCTCTTTAGCTTTTCTTCTTGGGTACCTTAGGCTTATTTTTCTTACATCTGCATTTTTCAGTAGTTTAATTTATCAATTTGTAGAATAGCTTATCTGTGTGTCATGAGTAACCACACAGAAAACAACACAGGCAGACTTTGGTTTTAACAATCTACCCAAGCAATCTGTTTCCCAAGGTTCTCACTGTTAATTTTATACTGTGCAACTGACTTCTTTAGGATCTAAACCAACACATGTACTGTTCTGAAGTGTAGCTGCTGGGGGTTTTCATGTTACTAAGTTCAACAGCATTTATGGCCCTGCGAATGTCACCATTTGGGGTATGTATATATATATATATATCTTTTTTTTTACACATCTTTCCCATATATTTTCAGAAAGCTCACAACTCTTCCCAGGGTGGAGGGGAGAGGGGGGGAAAAAGGAGGGACAGGGACAAGACTGAATCAGGCACTTCATCCTGCAGTAAAGTTTAGCCAATTCTCATATATGATGGCTGTTCTAATTACACACAATTTTTGGGCACTGTTTGCAATATGATTTCAAAAACTAGTTGCAAACAAAAAAGCTTATTTCTATTTTTGCAAGCATATTGAAATAGTACTCATGGTTATAGGAGTGATTCCTAAAGATGACTCCATAAAATTCTGTATCTAGTCAGAATTGGTACATCCTCTGTAAAATTCTGCTTCCAGCCAGCTGGGATTTTGTGAGAAGTGGCAGCTGGAGACATGCAGATCCCTCACTTTCAAGCTTTTCCTCAAAAGTTTGTTAAACTAGCTGTTGCAATATCACACACAGTTCATTATCCAATTCAACTGAGAACTCTGTGATCATCTACAAATATAGCAGGGATGCAGTGTAGGGTTGATTTTCATCTTCTACAAGGCATGGTGCTCCATGTCTCTGAACGAATAATAGCCAGCACTAATTTCTTCTGATTCTCTTTTTCTGAACTCCAGGAATATATCCTTACTTTACATCACCTAGATATTAGATCAGAACCCCTTTTTCCAAGGAGTTCTATCAGGTAGGAGCTGCTGAGGAGCGAGTGGGTCTTTCCTGTTTGTACTGGACTTCACATCCTTCACCATTTTCCACTGCATGCCCATCTTTGTTTTTCCTATAGCTTTTGAACATGCACTTTCAGATGAATGCATTTTACATAATTTCTTAGTCTGATTCTTTGTTTAATTGCCCTGTCACACAGGGTCTACAAACACAATGGCAGTGGCTCCCGAGGAATTTCTTTGGCGATGGAATAATTCCCAAGTGACACAAACCATTCTCTTTCATCCCTTGAGTGCTTCTAGTCTGTGTGTTTCTAGTACAATAAGACCATACTTCTATTGCTCCTGTCATTCAGTGTATTTTTTTTTTTTTTTTCTTTCTTTTCTTTCTGGAGCAACTTTATTCCATAGGAAATTTCTGCTTTTAATCAGAAATTTACAACTTAGCCATAGGAGAGGATAAAATGATTGTCCTTTCCTTTCCCTTTCCACCTCCTAATGAATTTCTATTCAATATAGTAAGCTGACAGTATGTTTTTGTTTTTTTTCAATTGAATTTCATGACTGAGATTATCAGAGTGCAGTGGTACCATAAAGAGTGGCAAAAATTGATTTCTGAAGAGATGAAGAAAATCATAAATGTGTAAGATATTTAGGCATGGATGGATTAATTAATGGATGTGATAAAATACAGAGCATTTTTCATTCTTCTAAGAAGTATAGCATGGTGTAGCTGCATTCAATATATGTAGCGATAGCTTGTGTTGATTGGTCTAGGGATGTCAGGATGTCACTATAGACAGTTGAGTGTGCAGCTCTGTTTGAAAATGGAAGCTGTACACTAGAATGCATATGGGATCATAGGAAAAATATTAAATGCCTTTGTAGAAACCTACCATGCTGCATCATTTAGAATAATGCTTTGTGGTGCTTATCTTGTGGAAAATTATTCATGCAAATAAGATGTGAAAATGAAAAGGCAAGAATGGTTTCCTTTAGACAAGAGGGAAAGAGCTGCAACAAAACAATGAAAAATGGTTTCCTAGAGGCTAGTGTAACAAAGGCACATTCATGGAATTTCAAGGAAGCAAATTCAAAACTAATGAAAAGAAATATCAACAATGTGTGGTCAGACTGGGAACTCCACCAGTAGTTGTGGAAGGCAAGATTTGAGTGCAAGTCAGAAAAGGAATAGGATCTCTCAGGTAACAAAATTACTTTAGAATTATCTGAGCTATTTTAATAACTGTAGAAGTTCTGTTCCCTGTTCCAGAGATTATTTACAATTTTGTATAACATAGTAAATGGATGAAAAAATCCTAGGAGCATGAACCTTGAGCAGGACACAACACTGCAATCTATATGCCCAGCTTTTGTTTTTCCTTTTTGTATGCCAGTCTTCTGGGTGCATCCTTTAGTAAACAGAAGTCCCAGCTTCAAAAAGGTGGCTGACCGAATGGCACTTTTTCTCCCACTGGCTCCCAGTTTAGGTGTTCTGTCACTGCACTGGCAGATGGGAAGTGTAAGTTTGATTCCTCTTAGTCTTTTGTCATTAACAACTTAAGCCTCTCTTCTATTTTACAGCAGCCAGATAATAATCCTACAGGAACTATTTTTAATCTCTTAAATTCTCTAGAACAGGGTTTTTTGCAGCAGAGCTAGGCTTTAGGTTTCATTGACAAAAGTCATCTTAAGTTTTGAATCAGACATACAAGTCCAAGGGAGGAACAATAAATGTTTTGAGTGTAAACAGTCTGGCTTGTGTGACTCCTAAGTCTGGATTCTGTTTTAAGGATGAGATAGAAAGAAGCAGGTACAGCAATATACATCATGTTGGTGTCCAGAGCCTTTACTAAACTGATCCATCTCATGGGCAAATAGTTATCCCATATATACTTTCCTCAGACTTTGGATCACTCTGCTTTATCAGGTGCTGGTGACTGTAAATGTTAGAATACTGATCTGCTGAGGTTTGGAACTGATCCTTCATTCCAAAGTCACCTGCTAAGTATATACTGCAATATGATTGAATTCAGCATTTTGATGTTTATGTGCCCACAATCATAAACCTATTGTTTCCTCTCCCTCTAAATCAAATTAAGGTGAAATCCTTTGTCTGGGATCTGATCAATGTACTTACTGGCAGTCTTTAATTGATTTCAGCAATATTTGCAGGACCTGAGTCTACAGGAATAAGAAAAATTACACTAACATTTTCCAATTTAAAAAGAAAACAAAATCCCTATTGTAACATTTTTCAATCTTATGGAAATAAGAAGACTATTTTGGAGCTCAGTGAGATTAACAGGCACTTGCTTGTTAGGCTTCCTGCAACATGGTCACGGCAACAGAAAAAGAAAAGGAATGATGATTCTGTTTTCTTACTGCATTTTTTCAAGAAGATTTTCCTTTTTTTTGTTTTTTTTCCCCAAGTTAGCCTTAAGGTATGAAAGTAATAACTTCTAGCCATAGAATACCTCCAGTCAAACACTTCAGTTTGCAACAGTGATGTCTTTTATATGATCACCTTCCCCTCTGAGCTGGTAATTTCCTTGTATAACAGTATTCCTTAATGGCCAGGGTTGTACTGTAAGCACAAATAGCTTTAAGCACTTTAAGCACTAGAGACATAGAACTAAAAGAACCAAATAGCAGATTTATCAAACAGCAATGTTCCATTTGGGAGTCTGCATATTTCTGCAGCCTCAGGGCTTGTAGTATACATTTCTGTCAACACTGTTGATGTGAAAAATAGCCTTGACATAGTGCAAGCAGTCCAACAATGTAGCACTGACACAGTGGTATATGATAATTCATAATCTTAAAACCATATTCCTGTGAAGAAATCTATTTTGTTTGGATGATCTGGTTGCATATTGTACATCATATTCTTTCATACAGACTGGTGTGTCTATCTGCGCTCATCCAAAGCTGGCTGTATGTTGTCAGTCTCTGCACATTGTCTGGTAACAAAGCACATTGTAGGTTCATTGTGAGCAGAGTGGACAAGTTTGTGTCCAGGATTTGTAGTCTGATTTCAGTTTTTAATTGCTTACCAGCACACCAGAAAAAGCCCATGCCAAAATGTTACTCTTTGGAACAAAATACTCAGAAAGTAATGCTTTCTTTTTGATGAGCTTCGGCTTTGTTTTGTAGGTCTAAAAGGTAATGAAGAAAGTGGTATGTTCCAAGAGGGCAAAACTGGAGCAGCAAGGATTGTACTATTTCTATTTAAGTATATCTGACCAATAGTCTCATTCCTTTTTATCTCCCC
This sequence comes from Melanerpes formicivorus, assembly GCF_026170545.1. Classification (NCBI taxonomy): domain Eukaryota; kingdom Metazoa; phylum Chordata; class Aves; order Piciformes; family Picidae; genus Melanerpes; species Melanerpes formicivorus. The sequence continues at coordinate 8,664,801 of NW_027142356.1, read as the reverse complement.
TTTTTGTCTGTATTCCATTTTTCATCCATTTCAGCTTTTGATTTTGGTTAGTTTTGGTTTGTTACATTGGCACTTTAGATCACAGGGTAGGTAGCATGGCAAAAAAAATCACCAGATATCTCAGTGATATAAAACTTGGCATTTACAAAGAATGATGACAATCAGAAAACCATTCCTTTTCAGAAGGAAGAGCAAGAGTTAATTAGCAATTTATTTTTGTTGTTCATACCTTTTAAAGCAGCCAGCTGCAGCTTGTTCCTAAAAGGAATTGATTCCTTCTAAACTGCAAGGTAGGGGGCCTACAAAGATGTAGGTGTAAATAGTGCATCATAACTGGTGCTCAGCTATTGCCATTATTGTTTTTCAGTCACCACTTCATAAAGTCCATTATAAGGTATAGTTTACCACTGCAGTTCTGCAGCTCCCAGTCTTTCCTTCTTCAAATATTCTTTCAACACCAAAAGAAGTGGTGGTAGACTATATGGTCTTAATCATTCAGAACATGATCTTTTGTCTGCCTTATTTTCCTTATAAAACATTTAATCTGCTTTTTACTTCATTCTCCACTCTTTCATTAATCTCTATAAAAGTCGGCTCTGCCCCAAGTGGTTTTCCCACCATTTCAGAAAAAAATAATGGGGTTTTTGTGTGTGTGTGCATTGTCTTTTTCTCTCCTAGGAGGAAAAAAAAAAACTAACAATCAATGAACATAGAAGAAACTAAGAAATATCACATTTCTAACAATTTGTATTTTTAGGGGACTTTCTGAAAAGCACAGAAATTTTTATTTCAGAGATGCCTTCTGCTAAAATTTATACACTGGCAATACCAAAGCACTCTAAAGATGGTGATAGTATGTGTATGTAGTCATAGATTGTGACAATTACATTAATATTCTTGTGTGCCTGTGTAATTCTTCACTGGCAGTAAGGTAAGGAGTGCAGCTCCATTTTTCCACACTGCCTACAAATACCTACATACTGTTTCCTAGGCACTACTATTTTTGGCCCAATCCTCTTCAACTAATATCAGTCGTTACTTGGGGGCAGGTATTGAAAGAACAGGAAGGCAGTTAAGACTTTGTCAAATACATTCTATTTTGATCTCTGGGAAGCACATGTGCCATACAGTATTGTCCATACATGATTCATATTATTTAAAAGTGGCAGGTTCATTATAGATACAATACCTTGTAAATGCTGGGAATATGTTTTTAATATACAACAATAATATATGACATTAAAAATGCATATTTCTTCCACATGCATATTTGAGGAGTTGAATGGACACTCTATACATCAGAATTCATCACTGTCCACATTCCATTGTCACTACCTGGCACGTGTGCCTGATTTGGCTGTTTCCTATAGCTATAGCATGCCAAAACAAGGTGAGGTGCATGTACATCTAGTTTGATGTCACACTGGCATTGACACAGGTGCGTACCTACAGACGTGTATCTGTTTCTGCTTACCAGACTGTTGTGCAGCCTGCCTTAAAACCCTTCTGCCTGCATATAGTTTGTCTGTGTGCACACAACCTTATTTTAAAGCGTTCCTTTTGTGATCTGGTCCTTTAGTGTTTTTTTTGCTTAAAGCAAATACAAATGTTCCCTTGTTCTGTAAAATGGAGGAGGAAGCTGAGAAGGCACAGTTGGTCAATTTGCCCTAAGCATTTCAAGAGTTTTGTCAAGAGAAGGGTGGTCCATTTGCAGTAAATAATACATGCAAATGTTGCCCTTTTTCAGTTTGCAGTTTATTTAAGTGCAAGACTTAGATTTGTATGAATTTGTTCCTTGTTTTGAAATTGCTTGAGAGAACATTTCAAGTAAAAGCTTTTGGCTTGCACGTTGTTTGTGAATAATTTATTGAAACTGTCTTTCACTATTCATTATTTATGAATTGGTGTTAATTCATGCCCACATGGGCACAACTTTCATAAACTTTGGGAAGAAAATCTCCTGGCATTTCCCAAGGGTGGGCAAGCATTTCTGAGCTGAACTTTCCCACATACAAGTATTTATGACTTCGATAACTGTGTAGCTAGTGTGTGACAGTTGACTTCATGGAGTTATGAAACTTCTTATTTGAAAGAATTTCTTTTAGAAAGTTGTGTTTCTGATGCTGCTGACCAGGGCTCCACCACATTCCTTACAGACCAGTGATACCTTGTGGAAGTTAGTTGTTGAGATGGAAATAGCTTGCGACAATGGGGTGAGAAAGCCAGGGTTTTTTTTATTCCTATCTGCAGGCAGGAGATTTGAAGTAGTGGAAAATTAATAAAGGCAGAACAAAGAAGCCAGATGTTGTAAGACATACTAGAGGAGATTCAAAAAATACTTTAATCAGCAGAAGAGAAGATACAAGCACGCTTATATAGTGGGAGGTGGTTTTGTTGGCTGAGGTCAAGGACAGTGAGTTAGGCTGAGCTGAAACAACTCTGTCTTTCTGAGAACAAATCCCAAAGTATTTGAGGTGGTTTCCCATCCTCAAGGGAGTTTCTCAGTGCTGCAGCATAGTAAGTAAAGACAAATGACTTTTGAGTCTTGTCTGAAGCCAGTTTGTACATCTGGCTGGTTACTCATGCAATGCTCTCCAAAGAACTAAAAGGCCCACAGGCAAAATAATTCAGATTCTCCCTTAGGCATAGGGGTCTGGAAGAAAGCTTTCTAAAATTGAGGTTATCTCAAGGACCTTCCTCAGATGAGAACTCGGAAGAGAATCCATGCAACAAAAATATTTGTCATTTAATAAAGACTAGAGTTTTGTCATCCTGCTTTTTATTATAAATACATTTCTGTATCTTCTGCTGACTCCTTAATTTGAGTCACTTATATTGGAGAACATTACTTTGTGTATTGTGCCCACAGGAGTTAGAGGAAGGATGTCATATGGGAGCCTGTAAAAGCCTAGGTACTCTTGCAAGTACCTTACTTTTTTTTTAAAGGAATTTAAGTATCAGCTTCCATTTTAATTGCTGCTGTTCATGCATGCAATATGTTCACACTGAGTTATTTATATTATGATTAAGAAGATGTAATTCTGTGAGCCTATGTGTTCCATGTTCATCAACACAGGAGAGGTTCAGGCTGTGCTTTTCCCAGAGATACTGAACTTTCTCTGGCTTTCTGTACTTCTGTTTTCTTTATCAGTAGTTAATACCTAATGAAATAATGTATCTAATATCTTAGCAAGCAACTTCTGGTCAACCTCCCTTATCACATGTGGAGCTTCTTGTAGGCTAAAGAAAATGACCAATTTTTTAAACTTCTGTTAGTCTCTTTGGGAGTTGTGTGCCACCTGGCTGTCTAACATCATGTAGGCTGTAGCACTGACAAGTCTACATTTTACAGAAAAACTGCCTACATTCAGGACATAGCAAGACAGCAACACAGCATGACTGAGATCTTCCATCTCCGGCCCAAGCTGACAACAAGGCTAAAAGTGGTAGCACCTTCCACAACTGTGGAGGAGGCTGCTTCTAAGCTGTTTTCTGCTTAAGCAAATTTAATCTGTTTATTTTCCAGACAGAGTATAAATTTTAGATAATTCTTTAGGGATAGCAATGTAGTTTGGGAATTGCAAGCACATAGCCCCTACTCTAGGCCCTGTAGATCTTGCAAGACTTTTTACTTTGATAAACTAAACTACTTATTGTGCTTTGTATCATGGGGTCAGATGTGAAATGCTTCTACAAGATGCCATAGAAATGTGAATTATTTAAACCATTAATTGCTAATAACCTGTGGGGGATGGAGTGAGGAGAAAACTCCAGGCTGGTATTTTTGTGCTTTTCCACAGTGATTACGAACAAGAAGGCCATAGTTCAAAGAGCATTCAGTAGATGTGGAATGCAAGCTTCAGATATGTCAATGCAAAAAATTGTTTCATACATGCACAATGAAGGCATTCAGCAAAATTGGTTTTGAGAATGTACAGTTATCATCTTGTTTTCTTTCTCTGGTGAGCTAGAGAGTGAACTATGTAAATAGGGAATCAAGTCTGTGATACACAAGGTTTTTTTGTGTTTAGAAATTGCTGTGGTGCCAGTGAAAGAGTCCTGGAAACATTCTGTAGTGTTTAACAAGCATCACCTCTTCCAAGCTTTCCCTGGAAGCCTGAGCTGAGAGTCATACAAATTATTTAGGCTTCAGACTCTCTCAAATGTTCATCTTCTGACTGAAAATCTCCTCTTGGAGAAAAGTTGAAAAAATAATATCTGTGACATCTTATTTTTTGAAATAATCAAAACAGAAGCATGAACCATTTACACAGTTAATAGAAACAGCAGCAATTGTATCAACAACAATAGAGCAAAATTATTCCATTCCTTACATATTTTATGACAAAAGATAAAGGCAACAATAACCTGTGAGCTCATAATTTGCCTATGTAGCAGTCTAACACATGTCTCCAAACTGCTTGCCCAGTTTATTTGGTCTAGCATCTTGCCCCTGTCTATGCAGCTGTAAGAACATGTATCAGTTAGATTGGTATTTGCATATGGAATGTAGACTGATCTTGAATATAGCAGAATTTACTCTCAGCCCATTTTTGTGTTAGGTCTTTGAGTCCACCAAATTACTATAGAGTGGTTTTGGTTGGAAGGGACCTTAAAAATCGTCAAGTTCTAACCTCCCTGCCATGGACCTGCTATACCAGTTTTCCCAAGATCCCATCTAATCTGTCTTTGAACACTTCCAGGGCTGGAGCCTCCAGAGCTTCTCTGGGCAGCCTATTCCAGTGCCTCATCAACTTCATGATGAATAATGGCTTCCTAATGTCTATTCTAAATCTATCTGTTTCTAGTTTGAAGCCATTACCCCTTGTCCTGTTACTACATGCCTTTGTAAAAAATCCTTCCTCAGCTCTTCTGTAGGTCCCTTTCAAATACTGGAGGTATTATGTAAGGTCTCCCTAGAGCCTTCTATCTTCCAGACTAAACAACCCAAACTCTCTCAGGCTGACTTCTCTCCAGGTCTTCCTTTTTTCCCTTAATGCCACAAAGAAGTTACCCTTCTAATAAGTATTGCTTTAAGTCACCATCTAGGATTGTTCCAAATTAAAGGGGCTTTAGAGCAAGCTCAAACCAGTTCCTGAAGATGTTTAATCACTAATACCACTAATGAAGGAAGCTTTGAAATGATTAATGATTGCTAGTTTTTGGAAGTTAATTGGAGATGGAGTTGCCAACATGCAGAAGGTGAAGATTTTTAGAGGACTTTTCTGTTAATCCTGTGTTGCCTGGAATTGTCATAATCGCCACTTATAGATTTATGGACTAATGTCCTAGCAGCAAAACAATCACACCTTTCCTGGTGGGCTAATGACAGACATACCAAGTTTTGGTTACTAAAGTATCGACTACTGCAATGTGTGTAGTGTTAGCAGGCTTCTTTTGATATATATTAATTAACAAGTCATATAATGCATAGACTGTCAGTAAAACTGACATGTTTTACTGAGGATAACATGCACCTAGATGGGAAATAGGGGAGTTTATTACTTTTTTTTTTTTTTTTCTTTCATAGAACAGTTTAGATTGGAAGGGACCTTGAAGATTGTCCAGTTTTAGCCCATGGCAGAGGGACCTACCACTAGACCATGCTGCTCAAAGGCCTCATACACTTTGGCCTTGAACATCTCCAGGGAGACAGCATACACAGCCTCCCTGGGTAACCTGTTCCAGTGCTCACTGTAAAGAATTTCTTTCTAATCTCCAGTCTAAATCTCCCTTCCTCAAGCTTCAATCCATACCCTCTCATCCTATCACTACAATCCCCTGTAAAAAGTCCCTTCCCTGCTTTCTTGTAGTCCCCTTCAAGTACTTGAAGGCTGCTATGAGGTCTCCCTAGAGCCTTTTCTTCTCCAGGCTGAGCAACCCAGATTCTTGCAGCCTGTCTTCATAGGGAAGGTTCTGCAGCCCTCTGATCATCTTCGTGTCCCTCCTCTAGATCTCATCCAGCAGCTCCACATCTCTCTTATGCTGGGGGCACCAGAACTGAATGCAGCACTCCAGGTGGGGCTTCACAAGAGCAGTTTTGTTTGTATTGAAACATCTGCATGCAGAACACTGAAAATTTCTTTCCTTCTCTCCCATGCCTAAGAACAAATAAGAAAATCTACTTCTTGGTGCTTGGAATAACTAAATTTAGTTTCCTGTCTTTCTCGGTAGCTCATGTAACATTGAACATTGGGGAAATCCCTTTCCTCAGTCTTTTCTTAATTGCAAAACAAAATGCTCTCTTAAAAGTGTGGGCCCACTTCTAAAAATACTTTTATGTGAAATACTGGTCTGTAATCAGTAGCTGGTAAGTTCTATATTAAACTGATGGCTTCAACTGATCCTGGCCTAGAAATTTGTGGGTAGAAACTTACTTAAATTGAGTCAGTGTCCTCAGCCAGCATAAAAAATAGTGTGAGTTCAGAAACAATCTCTGTATTTTTGTATATTCACATTTAAATCATGTTTGAATTTGTGACAAAAGAAAGGAAAGGAGAGGAGAAGATGGAAACAAACCATCACTTCTCTAATTCTCAGGGCTTATGAATCTTAGGTACAAGTGAAAAGGAAAAAGATTCACAATGAAGAATCTGATTAAAAGGTCTGGTTTAGATTGCTGTGTAAGCAGGAAATGATGAATCTTGGCAGAGCCTCAGCTGTGAAACAAAGCAGTGAAGAAAGCTGATGCTGGTGCTTTGGATAGACAGGAGAAAAAGAGGACCCTGAAATAGGAAATTGCAGACATATTTCATTTTGGCAGAGCCTGAGAAATTGGTTACTGTTGCCACCATTGTATGAACAGTTACTTATTTTCTGTCCTGGAGAAAACCAGGAGAGGGTTAATTCTCTAACCAATATGCTGAAAATGACACCAGTGATTTGGAGACTGAGTGTTAGCATAACATATAGCTCAAGTGCTCACTTTCTACCTGAAGAAACATAATTTAGGAGGAAAATCACATACTTGTTATTAGATATAAAAGGCTTAACACATCTACTGAGGTTACAGTAGACATGGCCTGAGTTGTTATTCTTACCACTGAAGGCACACTTGGAATAAGAATAAAATATTTGCTCGTAGATTTATTAATGATTAATTTATCTTCTCTCAGTTTTTAAGCAAAAAATGAGGTGATATGCAGATTATTCTTTTCAATGTTCTGTGTTGTGGCAAAGAAATTTTAGACTTTCTCAAAAGAAAGCATAGTCAGTGACTCCCCATAACTTCAAGCTAACTCCAGGGCTTGCTAAACCAAAGGAAGAAATGCAAAGAGTGGAATATGTCAGAGTGATAACCATCTGAGACTATTTCTTTTCTGTTCTCATATTTTAACATGTGAATATTCAGGCTGTTAATTTCAGCTGATGAGCAGTGTCTTGAATCTATTCTTAGAACAGCAGCGTCCTTGCCTAAAGACCTGGTGCAAAGTGAGACACACTTGAAATGTACCTGAAAACATAACTGAATTTGCTGCTTCTGGAAGCTGCTTCTACATGCTGTGCTTCTTTCATTATTTGTTTCTGAATGCAATCCTGTCTGATGTGCTTCTTCTCATCTATACCGGATGGAAGTGCCTTGACTTTATTGGTCATTTCACACCTCTTGTGTGAAAATGCAACAATTTCAGTGCTTATTTGACATCTTTGACCTTGATTTATATAGGAGAGAGAATTTTCAGTGAGACATCTTACATGTAGGAACTATGATTTCCTTCCTGCTTGCCAGGGATAACATTTGTTGACATTCACACTTTGCAGAAACCACAATCTTTCAGCTTTCTATGAAATACTTGGATGAATGGTTTTACTACATAATGCAGGAGGGTTCACTTGGGATAAACCTCTGAAATGTATGGAATCTTCTTTCATGTTTGCTTGATAAACTGTTTGTAGCTTTAGGTTAGCGGTGTATTAGGGAGTTCCTGCAGTCTTGTAAACAGCTATTACAGTTAGCAAGGTTTTAAAAGAATTATAAATACAACAACAATTAACATTCTTTCTGAATGCCATGTTTGAATTTTCCTATTACACCATGTATATGATTTATGTGTCCACTAGAAATGGAATTTCAAAGACACGTCAGAAATTTTAGAGCAGATAAATTGGAACTTTTGACCTCCGAATGAACCTTGGGAAAGGCCTATCCTCACCAACAGTCTCTCAGATCTTAAATACTCATCCATTGCTCCAGATGTAAGTACACTGTTGATCTGCAGAATAGACCTTAACAACCTTGTAGTATTCTTTCTGATTTCTTGTGAGGCAATGGAAAGAAACTGTATGAAGGAGAAAGAGTTGTGTGAATGTTTGGTGTGAACCTAAGCGTTCAAAGAAGCTAACACCCCTGGTCCCAAAGTCAGACCAACCCCTGTAATGCTACTGCTTTCTTCCAACTTGGGTCCTGTTTTTAAAGTATTTTGATCAAATTATCTTTTTGCTTTGAAAAATGTAGAGGAGAAACATGTAATGCTCCATCTGAGGAATGTGAGTTTGTGGTCTATCCAGTTAAACCCCAGCTTTCATAGGAAGCACTATTATTGGTGTATTGCGGTACTGCCTGGACAGTCTTTGGTGGTGTCAGCATCACAAAGGACCAAAATATTTTCAGCGATGGAGTTGTCAATTTGTTGCTCTTCCTTCCTTGTATTTTATGAAGAAGAATTTCATGTTGAAAACGGAAACCTCTCTGCTTGTGTGTTAGCCTTTACTTCTATCCCCTCACTGGTCAGTATGACCCCTGCCAAAGGGAAAAGTTACCTTTGCCTAATCCAAAGTTCTCTTTGTGGCTAACCACCAGCCTCTGTATCTCACTCTCTTTCTATCCCCACTCAAAGTTTGCACACAAGAAGAATGTTTCCTGTAGTCACAACACAAGTCTGGCAAACTTTAATGATGCATTTAACTCTTTTCTGCTGAACTGTTGCTGCCTGTTTCTCTACAGGAACTGTGATTACCTAAAACTAAAGGAGGTTATAATCCTTGGCAAGCTTTTTCCTTTGGTTGTTTAAAATCTTTGGATCGGTGGCATTTTAAGAGGAGTTTTGGAGGGCTTAGCCTTCAACATGGTGATTCTTTTGGAGCAATTGATAACTGTGTTTCTTCTGATGGCTTAATGGTCTTCCTTTGAGCTATGTTGCAACAGAATCCAACTGGCTTTTACAAAAAAAATAAAAAATTCTTAGATTCAAATGAAACCATGCCAGCTCTTTATGAGTCTCTCAAGGGTTTTATGGCTTTATGCAGAACCCTTAAAGTGTCTTTGAGAAGCAGCTGCCCTTGCCAGACTTAGAAATCATTCCTATAATTTCCTCAGTCATGCCAAGCTAAAATAAAACACCTCTGGTGCTCCTTCTGAAACTTTCCACTCCGGATAAGGCCAATAAGTATTTTTGGAAGTGTTTCTTAGAAAGGTTTGGTATAATTAGGCTTGCTTTCTTTTTTTCTCTCCTCTGTTTATTTATTTGGCAAAAGACCATTTTTCTACATTGATCTGAAAGGGCAATGTTCCATCTGGCCTCAAATTCTGCATTCACTCCTTTCAATCAGTTGGATCTTGAGAAACTGTCTTGTGCTGCATGTGAAAAATGAGCCTAATTCATCTGTCCACTTATAAATAGCAACTTCCCAAGTACTGAGTTGTAGTGCAAGTATTTATATAACAGGTACTTGCTTGAGATTTGTTGCCAACCCTTCTGCAAACTTTTTGCCTGCCCTTATTTCCTGGTTATGCTTGACATTAAGGTAGTCAAGCATCCCCTGTGGTGGTATAAGCATGGGTCTTGATGCATGTTCAGCTGGTGTTAATAAGAGTCTTTTTAGTGCCACTTTTGCTCTGTCTGAAGTAAAAGAGGTGAGTAAGCATGCTCCAGTCAATACAAGAGAGTATATATATACAAGATGCAATCATCAGGATTTCCTATGAAGAAACTCTGAGAGCTAGAGGCTTCACAGTATCACAGTATAACTTAGGTTGGAAAGGACCTTGAGGATCATCGAGTCCAACCCATCAACACAGACCCCATGACTAGACCATGGCACCAAGTGCCATGTCCAATCTCCTCTTGAACACCACCAGGGATGGTGACTCCACCACCACCCTGGGCAGCACATTCCAATGACGAATGACTCGCTTGGTGAAGAACTTCCTCCTCACCTCGAGTCTAAACCTCCCCTGGCGCAGCTTGAGACTGTGTCCCCTTGTTCTGGTGCTGGTTGCCTGGGAGAAGAGACCAACCCCTTCCCGGCCACAACCACCCCTCAGGTAGTTGTAGAGGGCAATGAGGTCACCCCTGAGCCTCCTCTTCTCCAGGCTAAACAATCCCAGTTCCCTCAGCCTCTCCTCATAGGCCTTGTGTTCAAGGCCTCTCACCAGCCTTGTTGCCCTTCTCTGGACACGTTCAAGTGTTTCAATGTCCTTCTTAAAACAATGGCAGACTGCCCCATGCAGTGCCTCACTTGGATGTGTCTGCAGTCTTGGAAGCTTGACTACCCTACGTTCTCTCTCCCACAAATGGACCTTGAGCTTTCAGGGGAGCACAACTACCATATACCCTTGATCGACAAACGGTACCGTCTCTATCGGGGAAGGTCGTCCTCTTCAACCGTGATGCACGTGGAGCAGCGAGGGAGGAAGGGGAGACCCGCCTAGCCAGCCAGATCAGCCGAATCAACCCTGGCGACCAATGGGGTGACAGATATCGCAGCCAGATTGCCCTCACATCCATAGCATAGCATAAGCATTGCATAATAGCAATGAGTCCCTGTGTTGCTTGACAGTAGCCAGGAAACACTGTGACTCAAAAAGCCTTCTGGGTTGCTTTTGCTCTGTGACATCTCTACTTTGCCAAGAGCTGGTTTTCATGCAAGCCAGACTGTGCCTCACAAAGTGCTGCCTGTTCTGCATCAGAAGATACATCTTGTCATGATCGTACCTGGGTTTTCCAAAGGAGGTGCAGTAGTATTATGTATTAGTAGTACAAATGTGTCATAGCAGATCTATCTTTTGCCCAAAAATGAGTGAAAAAAATGGGCAAATTGACAATCAGACTGTTTTCTTCTAGTGAGCTGAGTAATAAATGTGCCTTCTGTGTGCCTGGGAGAGTTCTGTATTCTACACATTTTCACACTGAACACTTGTACTTCGTACTGTTCTGTATGACTCTTTCTGCTATGGCCCTCTCAGAGTATTTTTTTTTTTTTTAAGAAATACCTGAATGATTGGAGTACTGAGTGAAGTAGTATTACAGTAGTGTAGATGAAAGGGTAGATTGGTGCCTGATAGTTCATGGATTTCTTCCTTTAGCTTTTTCTATGCTCCAAATTTGCTTCTGTTACATTTATTTTGGAATGTGTCTTAGCCAGTTCATTTCTCCCCACCTAGACAAAGAGGTGAAAATAAGAAAAGCTAGTGAGAAAGGTAGAGGCAAAACAGTAGAGGAAATAGCATTGAAATAGTAGAGGGCCTGAAAGTTGTCTGAACTCAAGGTTCCAGGTAAAAGCGTCTCCTGAAATGGCATTTTGGACAGTAGAGGAGAATTTCTCACCTTATTTCAGTTTTCCTGGAAAAATACATGGAAAGAGATGGTCAGTCATATTTTGGATCCAAGTATCTTCTTTTCCATATATGTTTCATTCCAGCAGTTTGAAATAACTCCACTTGGTAGGAGTTACAAAGGAAATTCAGACCTTTTGATTTGATACATTCATGTGGATAGAGGTGTCTAATGTTAGTTGCCCAAGACTGAATACTTTGGATCAGGGATTTAATTCCTGAAATGTGAGACTGAATCCCTGTCTTTTGGCAGACAATGGAAAATTCTCAAAGTGCAAGAGCCAAGTGTATTCTACTTGCCCTAAGCAAGTAGAAGCTAACACATCAAACTCTGATTTTTCTGTCCCTCCCTGCAATTTTAAGGATTCTCCTATGTCCTTTTCTGCCCCTTGTTACCAGAACTGTTTCCTCCTCTCTTTCCTCTTTCCATTTTCCAGTTTCTCTTTCACCAATGCTCAGCAGCAGCAGGATGCATTGCAATGCATGCAGTGAGCAGGAGATGTAGGATTGACCAATTGTGTGTCACCAGAGAGTGGAAACACAGAATAACTGAATGTTAGGGGTTGAAAGGAACCTTGAAAGATCATCTAGTCCAACCTTCCTGCCAGAGCAGGATCACCTGGAGTAGGTCACTCAGGAATGCATCCAGGTGGGTTTTGAATATCTTCAAAGAAGGAGACTCCCCAACCTCTCTGGGCAGCCTATTCCAGTGTTCTGCCACCCTCACACTGAAAAAGTTTATTCTTATGTTTAGGTGGAACATCCTATGCTCCCACTTGTATCCATTCCCCCTTGTCCTATCATTTGACATCACTGAGTAGAGCCTGGCTCTGTCCTCCTGACACTTGCCCTTCACATATTTATGAACATTAATGAGGTCACCCCTCAATCTCCTCTTCTCTGGGCTAGAGAGACCCGGTTGCCTCAGCCTTTCCTTGTAAGGGAGATGTTCCCCTCTCTTAATCATCTTTGTGGCTCTTCACTGGCCTCTTTTGAGCAGTTCTCTGTCCTTGAACTGAGGGGGCCAGAACTGGACACAGTATTCCAAATGCTTGTTTGAGTTTGTCTTTGCAGAACTCGGTGGTATTAGGATGAATAGTACAAGTCGTTTGTGAGCATTTGGGCTTGCTTTTCTGAAACTGTGCTGCCACTAGTGTGCATTAAATTCTTACAAACCTGAGTTCCACCTCTATTTATCTAGGTCTGTCTTTGCTTACCTTGTATGGTAACATCTCTTTCTTACACAATTAGTCTTACCTAGTTTGTACTAAGAGGGACTTTATAACAACTGTGACTTACCTGTAGTCTTTGAAGTGGCACAATTAAAAAGAAAATAATTAGGCAACCAATGGCTCTGATTTCTGCTAGCATTCAGATGGTTGAAGTCATGATCAAGATTTGATAACACCTATAAATCTTACTGAGCTAAGTCTCTCTGACTTATTTACCTTTGTAGTCATGCCTTTGTTCTTTTCTTTGGTGAGCTATTTTGTACATCATGCACTCCCTAGTCTTGGCACATGAATCCATTCGAAGAAGATACTCTGTGTTATGACTACAGCAGCTGCTCTGCAGATATCTATTTGTCCTGGCCAAAGTGCAATCACTAGTCGTGAGCGAGTAGCACCAAGTCTGGTTGTTTTATAGACAACATGAATCTCTTTCATTTTCAGTGGTCATACGAATGATTGATAGACCTCATTATTTTTAAAGAACTATTGCACTCTAATGTTTCCAGATGTTCTCCAATAGAAGCTTGTGTTATTACTACAGGGAAGTATCAATCAGTAAATAACCCATGTCACTCGTTGCCCTTCTATGCAATCACAGTGTTCTGATCTTGTGGTTTGGCTTAATTTACAAAGGAATCGTCAATTCAAATGGATTATCGTTCTCTGTGTTACACTGCAGACCAGCAGAGGGACAGTTTGAGTGCATAGAAACACTGAATCATCTGAGTTGGAAAAGACCTTGAAGATCATTGAGTTCAACCATTAACCTAGCACTGTCAAGTCCACCACTAAACTGTGTCCCTAAGTGTCACTTCTGTATGTCTTTTAAATATCTCCAGGAATGAATTAAGTAGAGTTAAAAGTGATCAATACTCAGGTGGAATGTCATTAAGGAAAACTCAAATGCTGCACAAAATGTTTCTAATTAATCAGTAGAGGATATCAGCCTGTTACTCAACTTTTGCTCCGCTGTTGTGCTAGAAGTCACTCTGCTAGCAAGAACTCTTGCTTTCATGTAGCACTTGTAGTTAAAGGATGCAAGCTTGTTTGCAGTACCCTTTATTTTTTACTAAAGCTGGCTTCAAAACTATGATAGTAGCTGTATATAATAGTCAATCAGTTCTGATGTAAGTCAAGAAGCACCACAATGCATTGATTCCCAGGGTGATAATCAGAGGCTTGGGGAGATTTTACTGTTTGCAGGCCTTCCCAAATTAATATGGAATTGTAGGTTTGAATTAGCTGCAATAAAAACAATTGTAAGTACTATGTGAAATTTTTTTATTAAGGTCATGCAAAAACCCGCAGCACCAAACTTGTAAAAACTGCAGCACTAAAGCTAAATGGCTGTCCAAATATACTCAAAAGAAGATTTGGTAACCTTTATGATACTCTACATTTTGTGGCACTGTTTTTTAAACCTCTCTTTGGATTTGTTCCTGAAAGGACAATTCTAGATATATTGTAGATAAACTTCAGTCTATGGCATAAGTGAAAAATGCCACTGCATTTCCCAGTTACCTTCAAGTTCAAAACCTAGAAAGAGAAAACAAATTGTGTGGTATAGTGAGAATTCAGATTGATTTTATCAATTGCACAGTTCAGAGTGACCTAGCCCATGAACTTGAAGCCGTTGGAAAATTCTGCCTGCAGAAATTGAGTAACTGAAAGGGATCTACACAGGCTCCCAAACTTAACGATGGAGCTGTTTATAGGCTATTCTGATACTTATATGCCAGTTCCAACAGCTACTGATGTCTACAAGACACAATGAGGCACAAGTAACCACTGCTGGTTGCTATTATCTATGATGGGATGCTTGGCAGTCCCAGCCCTTATTTACCACTTGATTCTCTGGGATTTGCTTAGATTTCAGTTAGTCCCTCTTATCATGATAAAGGGTGAAAGAAGTATGTCCATTCAGTATCTCTGCAGTCATGGTGTGAGTAGCAAGTATTGATTTGCCACGAGGCAAAGAACTTTGTCGGTAACTTTGGATTCGTTCTGAATCTGACTTATGGGTTGGACTGCTTTACTACCAGTGTATCCCTATTGGAGATGGGCATTCCAAAGGAAATGGTATTTGACAGCTGTTAAGACCAGTTGTAAAATAGATGTTTTGATTGTATAGATTTTTATGTTGCTATCGAGGGTCTGTAACCCAAGGGATTTGAAGCTGCAATTGCTAGTCTGGATGAAAAGAATTGAAATATCAAGGATAACAACAGTTTGTGTCCAGGGGAGACTGAGGGTGCATATTTTTCATGCTTAATAAGGTGTGCTTAGCAACTTGGTTTGTGTATTGGTCTTGTTATATTCTTTAGTATTTCTGGCATAACTTTACTTGCTAACACATTTCTGACTAGAAACAGCTTTTTCTTGAGATTCTTTTAATGCAGTTTTGTCAAATTTACAAGTGTTTGAATTTAATGCAGTGACTGTATATACAAAGGTTTTTGGTGTTTTTGGTTTTTCTGTCTTTATAGTACCAAACATATTGGTACTCTGGAGGATGATGATGCACAGAAGAATGATGTAGTCAAACTAGGATCCAGATGCAGTGGATGTGGATTTTATCCATAATAAATTAACTTGGATGGTTTTGAGTACCAGAGCTAAGGGACCTGTAGCTGGAGGATGATGTACCCCAAATCCATTTAAAGACTACTCCAGTGGGACAATGAGGAAAGTAGAATATTTGTTCTTCCAGAATTGTTGTCTCTGCTCTTTCTTCCAAAGCTTAATGTTTATCTACATTTGCTGTTGACTCTGGGCCATTGATGACATATCAGTTGCAGGTTCCTGCACGTACAAAGATGACTTATGTTGTCTTGAATGATTCAGTGGACAAAATTACTGTCGTGTCTTGTCTGTCCTTCACCAATCCTTATTGCTGTCTACAACTACCTGAAGGAAGGTTATAGCCAGGTGAGGCTTGGTCTCTTCTCCCAGGCAACCAGCACCAGAACAATGGGAGGTCTTTTCCAACCTGGTTAATTCTAATTCTAGTCTTTGTCAGCTTGTGATAGTGCTGTGCTGTTAAGTGTAACATTTATTCTGGAATGAAAGTTGTGGTAGCTCATGTTGGGGACAGTGAATTAATGTGGGAGAGCTTTTGTATTTGGACCATGAATGTATGAAATCTGGGGTTCCCTTCATTGGTTTTTGGTGTTTACATGGAAGGAGCTCAGCTTCTTTTATGTTAGGAAACAACTGAGACGAGAACAATGTGGCTTGAAATGTACACAACCTAAATGGTTCAGGTGACCTTACCTACAAGACATCTGTCTGCATCATGAAAAGCTGACAACATCTGGAGAACTAGTTTTGCTGGATATGGCTGACTTTAGTAAGATTGAAATATGTTACAAAGGCTGAACTCAAGGAGAAGAATTTTCATTAACAATAATCCCTGAGCAAATATTTGTATATGAGCAGAAACTACTCAAAGCTCCATATAAATGTTCCTTTTCATCAGACCTTTTCCTTTTCATATTTCCTTTGAAGTTTCTTAATAATTTTAGAACTTTGGTCCCTCTGACCCGACTGGGGGCAAATGCTGATTTCATTTACACTGACTTACTAATATTACTTTGAACAAAACTGATATATTTATGTTTCTTTCACTAAAGCATTTTTGCTGTGGTACTTCACTACTCCCAGTATAGCTGAAAGACAAAAATTAAAAATGCTTGTGTACATGCACAGAGAAACATCCCAATTAATGATTCAAATATGTCAGAACCTCATGGTATTTTAGCTTGACAAACACAGTGTGGGCTGTTTCTGAGAAATAATATAGATTTTTGAAGTGCTTCTGTTTTACCTAAGCTGATTCGCATTGTAGCCCTGTACTGGGTTATCAGTCTTCACTTGCCTCTTGTGAAGGCTTTTTATGTTTGTTGTATTTGTTCTGTGGCTGTTTTTCAGACAGTAAAGAATGTTAACTTTCTTACCACTAGAACCCCTCTGATTCTGTCACTGGTTTTCTTAACTTTCCTTTTCTATATTAACTTTTGTATTCCCATCTTGTCACAATCTTTTTGGTCCTTGGCAGTGGCAATATCTTTTCTCTCAGGCATGCTGACCTCTCCAATTCCCTTTGAACATTTATGATCATATCCAAGAGCTGCATTCCAGCTGTGCTTCCTTCTGAGGTACTGAATATATTAAGATAAAAAGAAGTAAGCTGAGCTATATTAATAAGAGTCTTACATGTTTATGCAGGCATAAGCTTTCAGGAATTAGATACCCCAAAATAAGGCTTTAATAGGAACGATGAAGTAACTACACCAGAAGTCCAAAGAATGATGCTCTTCTTCAGCATGTCCTGGTCCAGTCAGTGATTAAATAGCATTTATTGCTACTCTAACTATTTTGATATCTAAGTGAAGGATACTTGGGGAATGTTACTTGAAAAAATGGCAGAGTCTTTAAAAGTTCTTTGTCATTGTTTCAGTTCAGTAAAGCAGTTCTGACTAACATCTATTCTCATACCTTATTTCTCTTATCTCTCAATACAAAAACCTATCTGGTGTTAACTTTGAGCATAAAATAAATGCAAGGGAATGCATTACAAATACTGTACTATGCTCAGAGTTGTATCTGGCTGCAAAATTGAGATAATGGGAGACCAAGTAGGAGTGAAAATGAGGAATGGATAAATAAAATGCTCAGTATAGGGTCAAATATGTAATTGGTAAGCATTATAAAGGACCAAACTTATTCAGAATAATTTTGCTAGTTGAAATTAGCTTGAAGAGCATAACTCTTGCATTTCATGGCAGAATAAGTGAGATCATGGAAATCACAGATTCTTTGGGCTGTTATTACTGACTCTCTGAGTTCTACTTGTGTTCAGAGAGAGAGAGGGAGATGGAAAACTGTCACTCACACCATTTTTCCTGCTGCCTCCTGGATGGCTAACAGGAGGCTCACAAGCACTGTTCCTTCTGTACAGATTAGCACTCAAGACTGTCTCAAAGTTGTGTACAAACCACTGATTTCTTTCTACAGCTTAAAAAATGAGGAATGCTTCTGTCTGTGGTTGACTTTACCTTCTTTGACCAACTGAGAAGGTATTGTCCTTAAGCAAAGGAGGTGTTTTTCTAACTCACAGCAGAGGGAAGCTATGCATACTCGGAACTCCAGGTTGCGATAATCTTGAAACCAAGACAGTAAACTCATATCCTTAAAGTTATGCACATGTTTATGTCCCCCAATGAACTGATAACTTTCAATATTTCTAAAAGCCTTTAGTTGGATCAGTTTTCAAATTGCTGGTGCCTAGTTTCTGTGCTTAAAATTGGAACTGTTGTACTTTCATTATGTTAGGAATGAAAAAAAACAACAATCGAAATAGATACTCCTCTGAAATCAATTCAGAGGTCTTATGTAGAGCAGTGAGACTTGCCAAAGTTGCATTCCAAGTCTATTTCATTTGAGAGAAGGTGACTTTCCCTGTTGATAGGAAAAGAAAAAGACATATGTTTACAGGTAACTGATTAGGTTTTATTTTCTCAAAACAATATCTCTGGGAGTTCAGGGAATGAGAGGGTTGTTAAGAAAACTTCTTTCTCAATAAGGATCATAAATATACAAGAAACAGGTGAAATCCCTGTTCTGAATACACCACTATGTAGCTTTATGTCATGTTAGCTTCAGGTAAACCCTCTTTTGGGGATATGAGCATTGTGAATATTTATGTGGATTTTCATGGAAATGGACCATGAGCAAACAGGTGAGGGACATAAACTTAATGAAAAATAGGTCTGCATATCATGGAACAAGTTTATATGTTTGCTTTTTTTTTTTGTCTAAGGGACTTATAAGGAACTTCTCTTTTTAAAATTCTCTTTTGGCCACGCAGGATTGTTTTTTTTTTTTCTTTCTTTAATATGCTCTGCAAGAATGAAGACCTTAGACTTCAGACGTTGCCTTCTTTATTTCATTAATGTTAATACAGGAAATAAAAAAAGATCACAAAAACACTATGTCTCATTATCAGGATGTTTCTTTTGATTCTGAACATGCCATCAAAGAATGCTTGATCCAGAAACATCAAAAGATGAAGCCATTTGTGCTTACTTGATTTGCCTTAGATATTTTTTCTTCAAGACAGAAGGTTAAGCTTTTCTTTTTTTACCCCTAAACAACAAAGCATGAGACTGCAAATGCACATCTCTTATTGCATCTATATTTTATGGGAATATCTTACTCAGAGCACAACAGATGGAGTCATTTTAGCCAAGACTCAGAATCTTCAAATGTTACAATATTAGTATGTGGGTACACAGGCCTTGACTTTTATTACTGAGAGGCAGAGGATCTTGATTTTAATGTTTCTATACCAAGGAAAAAGAGCCAACAGTAGAAGGCTTGCAAGATTAATTTTATGTGTTTGTTTTGTTGTGTGGGTTTGGAATATTTTTGTTTGTTTGTTTTTTTAAATGTCTTTAATAGCAAGCTTGACTACATGAGGAATAATTGCTGAATCTATTATTGACTATTTTTACATAGCTAATAACTGACCATAGAGGTCATTCACAATTGTTTTGGGTCTAGCTGTGCAGAAAGTTGTCCAAACTATACACAGGCAATGAAGTATTACTGCTAAAATATGTATTTTATCACAATGTAATAATACTAAAATGATTGGAATTTTTGTTTGCATCATTTAAAACCCCATCTGACAGGGTTATTGTAGCCAACTTCAATTCAGTGACAAATAGTATAGAGAGACATTTGAGGGCCAGTTGAACATGAGATGTTGTTTTGTTTATTTTGGAAGGTATGTGTTTCACCTCTAAAAAGTTTTCCCATAGTATTCCACATTTGATGACAAATTCAGGGTGACATTTGGAAGGCTTTTTCTACTGCTTCATACTTTCCAGTATGCTTGGAGTTGATCAAGGTAGTAATGAATTCCAGAAAACCAAGAGAGTTTCTATTGTGCGCAGTATCAAAATGTGGGTCTATACTCCACAAGAAATGCAATAATGAGGTAGTCTGTTGGGCTGGAGAACATGGAGGATTCATAATAGGAAATGGACCTTTTTGTTCACCTTTTAAAATTCAGTCCAGGTGAGCAGCAGCTGACAGATTTTTAGATTTTTTTTTTTTTTTTTTCCCTGTTGGCTCCTGGGTGGCCTTTGTGAGAAGAGAGTTGCAGTGAGCAAACACCCAGACTGAGGGATGGAGGATCCAGATGATCTCAAGACACATGCTACATGCTCTTCTGTAGGTGAACCAGGTGTTCACAGGTGGTTTTGTAGGAACTGATGCTACTGTGCTACAACCCTTTCTGCAAAAAAGGGGTATGTGAGGAAGCAGCCAACATTCTCTCTCAAACAGCTTGTGCAGGACTGGCTCCAGGTGCAGAAAAGGCATGCAGGGTTGTGGCTTCCAGCAAGTCCAGCAGGTTTCATATGCCTGAACCATGAGCATAGAAATCCCAAGGGATGTAGTCTATGCAAGAGCATGCAGTAATCATCTAGAATTGGGAAATGGAGGGAGCAGTACTTCCTTGGTGTTGTAGCTGGGTACAGCTTCCACCTTCTGCCTCTCTGTAGAAGCAGAACCTGCCATCTCAGCTCTCCAAATGGTCTTTTTGCCAAATTCTTCTTTTGCCTCTACTGCACATCCACTCCCTTTTTTTGTTTTTCTCATGAGTGCTTCCTGTACTGATTATTTGCTTTACCTCTGAGTAAATATGATTTCAAAATTGCTAGGTGAGGTGCCTCTCAAGTTCTGTAATAATGGTTAACCTGTCTCATGGATAAGCTGTTCTTGAGAGGAACGTAGGCTGGCATTTTAGTGCAGTAGTACGGTAGAGTAAAATTCAAAATATTCATTAATTCAATTAGTTGATAATGTTAAATATTTGGGCCAACACTTTTAGACATCAGGCATGTGCCTGTTATCCCAATTGTTTTGTTAAGCAGATGATGATCTTCCCCTCTGCATGTGATTTATATGCCTCAGGATGTACATTTGCAGTCTTTCTGTCCAGGGAGTGACAGAAGAATGGGTTTCAGGCCATTTTTTTCCTTCCTTTAATGAAAATTATGTGCAGAAGCTATGTGAAGTACACAAAATCTGAAAAATTAATGCTTTAACACATGCTACAGTCTGAAAACTAAGGTAAATTTGTCTACACTGAGAATTTGAAGCTAGGGACTTGACTACAGGAGGACCAGAATAGACAAGTGCTACCAACTAAATATCTTACTAGGGGATTTGGACCCGAAAACAAGGCCATCTTATTGTAACACGCTGATGTATTTTAGTCGTCTATGGCACTTCTGTTTTCCAGGGATTGTGCTGCTCTGACTTAATTGTTCTTTACTGGAACCTGCTAAATTGTAGGGTGCCTAGGAATCGGTTCCACAAGTGGACATCATGTGGACATCCTAAGCTACAAAGCATCCCCAGCATTTTACTTCATGTTCATTTGCATGATCCTGGGTTACTCTGTGCTTCTACAGGAAGCTATATAGAGTTCATGTGTTCAGGTGGCTTAGGCATACAATGACATGAGATCTGATGTCTTGGCATTTTGAATTTGTCAGGGTTAAACTGTGAATTGAAACATTTTGAAGGGTCTGCGTGGGTGAAACAAGGAAGTCCTGCAAAGCAAATGACCAAAGAAAATGTTTGCCAGAGTCTGTATGCTCTCTTGCGCAGTTGTGATTGCTAAAATTTGAACAGATCTCACCACAAATTGGAGACAAAGTTGTCACCTAGATTTTTTAAAAAAGTACACTGTACTTTGTCTTTCCCCTCTCCCCTCCTTATTTTCATCTGAAGTGTCTTGGTAAGAAGCAGTAAGTGTAAGTTGGGGTCACAAAGTTGTAATATTTTGGCAATGGTTAGCTGTGTGAGAGCAAATCTGAAAGAAAGTGTTAAGCTTTAAAGGTCTGCAGTCTGACAGGCTGTTATCTTTTATCCTTCCAGCACAAATCTTTATGCTGACTTCTCTTGTATCCCTCTGTTCCCTGGGGGAAGTCGGGTTCACTCGCATGTTGCTGGACAAGAGACAAAGAAGATCTGTTCAACACATGTAGAGCAGATGCTCAGGAGAGAAGAGGGGAATTTTCCAGCACAGTCACTGTAATATCCATTGCTGCTGTCTTGCTCCCCATGTAAGCACTGCTGGCATCTGCAGAGCTAGTCCTGGGGATTTTTCCCATCTTGGAGACAGCCCACCCAGAAAGCTGCCCCTGCAGACATTTGCATATCAAAACTACTCTCCTGGGGTCTCACCTGCTCCCACACAGAGCACTTTTTAAGAAGGAAGAATGAAGCAGATTGAAATGTGGAATGGATCGTATCTCACAGACACAGTTTGGGGTATGTAAGAATGTGGGGTCAGGAGAAAATACAAGCTATTTGTGGACACTCATAGCAATGGTAATGAACAAGCAGGCATCCCTTTTTCATGCCCTGTGGTTGTGCAAGATATGGACAACAGAAGGTGAGGAGCTGAGTCACTCATCTGAGGCATGTAGGTATATAGGGTAGAAAGAGAGAGCTAATAATATAGCTATTTAAGAAATGCAGTAACCTTCTAGAGAAGTACTTGATCCTGGGAAGAATGGAAAGGCAGCATGATTGATGCTGCGAGAGCGGAAATGCAAATGGTCATTGCAATTCACTTACTGTGTTTTGTGCAGATCTTTAAGTTTTCTGCTGTGGTGGTCAAACATATGTTGAATTGTTTGCAGTGATTTCAGCCCTTGGTATAACAACAGTGAAGATGCAAGGCGTGGAGAAGTTACTGAGGCACAAAACATCAGCCAATTATGCTACATTTTTATTGTGTGGCTGTCAGCAGAACATGGGAGCACAGCAATAATGGCTGTGGATGGGCAGAATTTGCCCTTCCTAATCAATATGTGTAATGTTAGGTTCTAACCTAGCTGAGTTAATGCCACAAATGCATATACGCTGCACCAGCTCAGCAGAGGATCAAAAATGAAGTAAAAATTAGAAGATGGCCTACTGCTATACATCACTGTTTCCCAGGCTCTGAAATTGCATCTGACCAATGGAGCAAGCAGTGACACTTCAAAACAGTTGTATGTTAAGCTCCTACAGAGTTGCATGACTGCTGAGTGGCTTTATCCCAGCACAACATGACTCAGTTACTGTTTGCATAACTCATCAAACTCTGGTACACCCCAATTAGAATGGGAATATAGGGGCTTTCAGGGCAATTTTTTTCAAGTAGGACAAATATTTTGAGCAGAAAAAGATTTGCAGAAAAGTTTCCAGGTCAGAGAGATGCTTCCCCAAACATAGAAAATGAATAAAGAGAAAAAAAAAAAAATAGTGCCAGAACTGTCAAAAATGGCATTGCAACATAAATGTCACTGTGACATGCAGGAACCTACAAAACTGGGGAGTGTGAAACCTTATCACCCAACCTGGAAAATGGTCCAGGCTGATGCTTCTCTCTCTGAGGAAAGCTTGGCATAGCTGTATTTTTCTGTATGTGCAGATCTGTTCAATAAGTTAATGAATCTATTCTGTTCTCAAGAAATAATGAAATGATCTGCTCAGTAGTGTGGTTTGGTTCACCAGATTGATTAGGTTGGGACAATAGAGATGTAGTCTAAGGCATGAAAGCTATTGCCTTGAGTTTTGTAGTTGCAGAATCTGATTTTCAGTGTTTAAGACTGGAAAAAAAACCCCAAACATTGAGTACTTTCCAGGTAGGCAGTGGTTTCCTATATGGAGGATATTTCAGCTGGCTTGAAAGAATCTCTTGTTTCTCCTTCAGTAGGCCTGCCCATTCACAGTGGTTTGCTATGCAGTGTTGACTAAGATATGGCATGTGCTTGGTATTCATTTCTCTCTGAGATATCCCAGAAGACGATGTTGTATCTTGCTCCTTTACCTCTATTCTTATTTGTCATCTGAATCTGTGTTGTTACAAGCAGTTGCTATGGGAGGTGATGACTTCTGCAAAGTAGGTACAATATGGCCATTTCTTTTCAGCGGGCTAGAAGGGGTGTTGGGAAATGCTCTGAAGTAGAATATCAGCCCCTTGTGTTGGACTAATTATGGCTGCTTCCTAATTGAGGTACTGGAGCACCAAAGTGCTCTCAGTTCAGAATATGAAAACTGGCATCAGATATCTGGTCAAAAATGTGGCTGTTAGGTTACAGCCACTTGGTGTCATCAGCAAGTGAAACATTTTCAACAAAAAGGACATATTCTGGGGTTTTGTTCATGTGACAGAGGGCATTAAATATGTGATGTTGAAATGAACTTCAGAATAGTTACTAATTTCATATGAAACCTTTCTTAATTGCTAGGCTCAGGGCAGCTGACTTGGAGTTTATTAAGCTACTGTGATGAGCCTCATAAATGTTAACTTTCTTTACACAAATCCAGTGACCAAACAACAAACCAGAATCTGCTTTGAATGCTAAGCATCTTTAATTAAATTGTTTACCTTCTCTATTACTGAACCTGCTAGTACTTTAATTAGGTTTTGTATGAGCAGTGAAGTCATTGTGCCCCTGTACTCTGCATCGGTTAGGCTGCACCCTGAGTACTGTGTCCAGTTCTGGGCCACTCGGTTTAAGAAGGACATCGAAACACTTGAACGTGTCCAGAGAAGGGCAACAAAGCTGAGGAGAGGCCTTGAGCACAAGCCCTATGAGGAGAGGCTGAGGGAGCTGGGATTGTTTAGCCTGGAGAAGAGGAGGCTCAGGGGTGTCCTCATTGCCCTCTACAACTACCTGAAAGGTGGTTGTAGCCAGGAAGGGGTTGGTCTCTTCTCCCAGGCAACCAGCACCAGAACAAGGGGACACAGTCTCAAGCTGTGCCAGGGGAGGTTTAGACTCGAGGTGAGGAGAAAGTTCTTCACCGAGAGAGTTGTTCGTGGTTGGAATGGGCTGCCCAGGGAGGTGGTGGAGTCACCATCCCTGGAGGTGTTCAAGAGGAGATTGGACGTGGCACTTGGTGCCATGGTCTAGTCGTGAGGTCTGTGGTGATAGGTTGGACACAATGATCCTTGAGGTCTCTTCCAACCTTAGTTATACTGTGATACTGTGAAAGTTTACAAAAATGGGGTTGTAAGTGGAAGTGATAAGCAAAACAACCCACAGCAGGGGGGAAAATGCTGTAATGTAACAATCAATGCACAGTTTAGTAAAATGAAATGGTAGGAACAGTATGGACATGTGTACATGTCTGAGTTGGAGTTGTGTGGAACATATGTTTATAAATTCAATAAAATGGTCAAGTGGCTTTATTCTTATAGTTTCCTGGGGCTATTGCTCTTTTATAGACATTAGTCTGCAGGATGTCCCAAGTTTCTTATTTTTATTATTCATACTTTACACTGTGGTTTAGACTAGGCTGACCCTTGCCACATTTAGGAGACATTCTCTTTACTGTCTTGCTGCTTCCTTGTACTATTACTCTGTTAGGTATCTTGAGGTGTTTAGTTTCTGAGAACAATGAACTGCAAATACAGACGTTTCTTTTTATTAGCCTGGCCTCTTGTTTAAACACATCTTTAGTTGTCCCTGTCTCTCCTTACTCCCTTTGGTTTGTTTTTTACACAGTAAAATCATGGTGCTTATTAGTTGCACGGTCTGCTTCCAAAATAAAACTGTTTAGATACAGAATGTGCCTTGGACTGTCAAGTATATGACTTGTACCAGTTTCAATCACATCATCTGAGCTTCAGCCTAGTTTCTCAGTACTTAAAGTTCCTGTCTTTAAGCATCTCAGTTGTGATCCAAGGATCAACTTCATATAGTCCAGAATGGTCTTGCACATAAGTACCATCTAGTTTTGGTTAGAAGGGATCATTTGGGGCTTCTGTCACTTCAGCTGCCTTTTTGAGGGTATGATGCTTTAAGGTTGCCTAATGCAATGAAAATGGGTAAGTCACACAGCTGTGGTTCATATAGAAGGATGCTGCCTTGCCAATATTTTTATAGGATGTTTTTGGAGCTTCTTGTTAGTCTAAGCCTCTCTCCTTTTTCTTGTGCTTCTGTGGTTGGATATTAATATATATTTAAATGCAGGAAATACTTTTAAGGTGATTTTTGACTGTGATGTGAATACATATTCCATAGAGGTGTCCTTACACCCTACTTCTTTGTCTATATACCCTCATAAAAAAAAGAAAAAAAAAAGGGGGGGGGGGGGGGCAGGGAAGGAAGGAAGGAAGGAAAAAGAAAATTATCTGGCCCTGAAATTCCAGATGCCTGAGATTAAAAGAAAGCACTGGGTTATCCCATAATCTATACTGGCACTATAGATGCTAAGTAATGTAATGTGAATGCTGTGGAAATGATGATGTATGCCACCAATTGCTGTGAACACAGCTGTGTTTCATCAGTCTCTGTTTCCCATAATAAGGCAGAGAACTATCAATGACTTTTGCGCATTTGATGTCAGCGTTTGGGTAAATCTGAGGTTTAATTATTTTATGAAGTTTTGTTTCAGTTGTCTTGGGTCCTCCCGTTTCTTATTGTTTTTATTCAGTAGCAAGTGAGGCATCGTTATTTTAATAGCTAACACATCTCAAATGGGAAAAAAAAATCTGCTTTTTTTGATGGGAACAGGGATAGAAACCAACAGCATCCCCCTTTTAGACTGACTTTGCTGTTCATCAATCAGATGGCAGTTAAACAAATTCTCTAGATGGTTGACAAGATATCCCAGCTTTGGGATGTTCAGCCATAACACCATTTCAGACTAATATTTGCTTGGCTGTGGATTGTCACTTCTTTAATTTTTCTCCTCTCTTCTTCTCTTATCCTAAGATGTGCTTCTTTATGCCTATCTCTTTTTGCCCTAACACTATATTTAATTAAATTATCAATCAATATTCTCCTACTCCTCACCTCAAGCTGTGGGAAGAAGTTCCCTCAAGCTTTAGCAAACTGACAGATAATAGTCCCAGTGGTAAGGCTCTCATGATGGTGCACTAAATTGACAGGAAAATCTGAACTGACATGGTTCTGAGGTTAATATATTGTGTGTTTCACAGAGCCAAAAATGGGGTTTGATTTGCTGCCACTTAATTCAGTCAGGATGTCGGCCAAAAGCATCGATCCACATAGCTGTAAAGAAGTGAAAGCTGTGCCCTGCCCTGCTCCCATGTTACTGCCTTTATGTAGGAGCTGCTGTCAGGTTGTACATATGCAATGTACTAAAGTGTTCTAGCAGAACTCTCATCTAGATCAGGCAGTGATTTTTCTCTACTGGATGATTTCAAGCATTTTATGTACTTGTATATATTGCCATGTTGTACACTAGTTCTGTTGATTTGCTTCTCAAATGTGATGCACTTCTCATAACACATTTGCACTGCATATCATAGTATCATTCAGGGTTGGAAGGGACCACAAGGATCATCTAGTTCCAACTCCCCTGCCATGGGCAGGGACACCCCACACTAGATCAGCCTGGCCACAGCCTCATCCAGCCTGGGCTTAAACACCTCCAGGGACGGGGCCTCGACCACCTCCCTGGACAACCCATTCCAGGGTTTCACCACTCTCACGGTGAAGAACCTCCTCCTAACATCTAGCCTGAATCTCCCCACCTCCAACTTCATTCCATTCCCCCTAGTCCTATCACTACCTGAGATCCTGAGAAGTCCTTCCCCAGCCTTCCTGTAGGCCCCCTTCAGATACTGGAAGGCCACAATTAGGTCACCTGGGAGCCTTCTCTTCTGCAGACTGAACAGCCCCAACTCCTTCAGTCTGTCCTCATAGGAGAGGTGCTCCAGCCCTCTGATCATCCTTGTGGCCCTTCTCTGGACACCTTCCAGCACCTCCACATCCCTCTTGTAATAGGGGCTCCAGAACTGGACACAGTACTCCAGGTGGGGTCTCACCAGGGCTGAGTAGAAGGGGAGGATCACCTCCCTCAACCTGCTAGCCACACTTCTCCTGATGCAGTCCATATCATGATGTCATATCATGAATATGACATCATTTCAACTCAGGTATGCTCCTTCTGTGATTTTATTTACATCTGCCTATCAGAGGAAAAGTAGGTTATGTTCATTTACACTTCATATTAGTCTGCATGAGCAATATGAAATCTCTACAGGTAAAAGGTGCAAACTGTGTATATAAATTTGTTCCAGGTTTAATATTAAAGATTCATGTCTAGAGCTGTCTTTTCAGGGGGTTAAAAAAAAAAAAAAAAAAAAAAAAAAAAGAGGAAAAAGTAAAATTCAGGCTATATGTAGACATATTGAACATCAGTGCAAATAGGAAAAAAATCTCAGTTCTGCTCTCCTAGTGATAATTTTTAATATTAATTGTGCTGTTTACAGCAGAATGACAGCTTCTGCCTCTGGTTTTTTGATAACTGCTATTTTCTCTCCCTTTTAGTCCAGAAGTGCCTAGTTTGGTCAACTATTTCAGTGAAGTATGCTTTTCATTTTATGAGCACAAGGCTTGATACTTAGCTGCATTGTTGATACGTCCTGGTGCAAACTTCCTGCACAGTGCTGGTGGAATGACACTATGCCTACAGACATAATCTGGTTTGGAATCTAGTCCTGAATTATCTAAGTACGCATCATAATGTGAGTGAGTCTGCAAAGATCATACTTGACAATTGTGATCTTATATAGCACATTGAAATGTATGAGGTCAGAGGTGAATTTTCTTTAGTAATAGCATCTCATTTTCTAGTATGAATTATTGTCCTGGAAGAGGCATTAACATACCAGCTAAACCGTTTGGCCACTGCCCTCTCTCCTCCCTCCCCCTTGCAGGGTCCAGGTTTGAGGTTGAGGCGCCAATAGGCAGGTGCTGTTAAGGCTGCCTGGAGGGGGTGGAAGCTGGACCCTGAGCCTCATGTTTCAGACATGTCAGACACTATATGAGAAGGCGTGTGCAGTTTTGCCCGCCAGACAACATTTTGAGCTGATTGGCGAGATTTGAATAGGTAATCTGCCATTGGGCCATTCAGTTTTCAAAAAGGGAATTTATAGAGGATGATTTCAGAGCCCAATTCTTCTTCTCCCCTCTGTTCATTAATAGGATTCAAGATGGTGACAAGCACTTACTGTTCAGTCTGGAGAAGAGAAGGCTCCAAGGTGACCTAATTGTGGCCTTCCAGTATCTGAAGGGGGCCTACAAGAAGGCTGGGGAGGGACTTCTCAGGATCTCAGATAGTGGTAGGACAAGGGGGGGAAATGGAATGAAGCTGGAGGTGGGGAGATTCAGGCTGGACATGAAGAGGAAGTTCTTCACCATGAGAGTGGTGAAACCCTGGAATGGGTTGTCCAGGGATGTGGTTGAGGCTCTGTTGCTGTTGGTGTTTAAGCCCAGGCTGGATGAGGCTCTGGCCAGCCTGATCTAGTGTGGGGTGTCCCTGCTCATGGCAGGGGGGTTGGAACTAGATGAGCCTTGTGGTCTCTTCCAACCCTGACTGATTCTATGATTCTGTTCTATGATACTATACTTCATGCTCCTGTATTCAGGGCAATTAGCTTCTTTGTCCTGACAGCATCATGCTTGAGTCACAGATCTCCACCACAACAGCGTGCTCTCCCTCTCTCCCTCTAATTTTGGATTCTACCCTTTGGATTATTCCTTCCCTTTGGATTACAAATTGCAACTCAGAGTATCACTTCATCCAGCAAAGGTTTTGGTAGTTAACATCTCAGCGGTTCATGAGTAACTGATGCTAATTAACCTGGTTATCTCTGAGGTTTATAGCCTGTTTACCTATTGCTTAACTCCATTGTGAACCTGAGGTGGTCCCTCTTGCTAGCAGAGGCAGCGTTGTCCTTTGTTTTTACATTTTTAAGAGTTTCCAGTTTGTTCCTCTGTATTACAAGTTCCTGATTTTCCTAGACTGTTATTCTGCTGTTTATTAGCATCCTATTGTGTGTAATCAACCTATCATCGACCGGGCAAACGAACCTGGATCATACTGGCTCAGAAAAATATTTTTAAAATATTTTTAATAAATCATATTCACATTTTATGATATTTCTGGCTTATCAATTTGATCAAAACCTATATAAATTATAGACTTGGGAAAAAAAAAAAGGCAGAAAATAGGCAATAAACATTATTTAATCCCATATGGTTTTGCTTTAGTACCTTTTTTTTTTTTTTAAAGCATTGCTGTGCTTCAGTCCATAGACTGGACATAATTGTACCAAGCTCTTTGCAAATATGTGCTTCAGAAATAATTACTTCTGCTTGTCTCTTGCTAGAGCAGTGGTATATGTCTTCCCAAGTAAGCCCAGAAAGAGACATAAAAATCTCTATAATACTCTCTATAAAATACTAGGATTTTACTTGTAAGGAGAAGTCAGTTATTAAAAGAAAAGAAGAAAAATCTATACCTTTAATGAACAGAATAAAGGAGAAAAGAGAACATTGGTTTAATCTATTGATCTGCCATGGAGTAAAAGAACAGATGTTTTCTGTTAGGTCCCTGGATAAAATTCAGTAGGCGCCACTGAATCTTATGGACCGGTGACTTCTGATAAGGTTGAAAATTGATGTCTCTTCTGTTGTTACCAAATGGATATGGCAGGTTACACTGCTGTAGGTGACTCATTTCAGACTGCTTTAATATAGAAACAATATCTCATTTTCCTTGACTGAGACAAAAACAAGAGATGTTTTGCCAACAGTTTTCAGCTCCAAAAATATGTCAACCGTGAAAAGTTTAATGCTTATGGTAGGCAGTGGAACACGCAAAGCTCCCTTATTGTAATCTTAGGTCCCTTTAGATGCCTAGAAAAAGGCCAGATTATCTTTATTTGCCTTATTTTTATTTGTCAGTCATTCCTTTGAATGTCTAATTCAGTAATTATCTGCCAAGGTGCTCGGGGAGATGTCATTAAAGGTGTTGGAAGCAAGTAATTTCAACATTGGCCTGTTTTACCTGACGACCTCTCTTTCTACAGATTCATACATTAACCAGAACACATATAATGGAAGTTCAAATACTGCCTCAAAAGTTTCAGAAGGCTCTACAATCAGGAAAAAAACAAAGAAAAAAAATATGTTTGCCTTCTTGGAAACCACTTGAAGCAACATAATTCTGAAATTCAATTTGTCCCTTGAGAGAGGCCTGAGCCAAGTTTGCTGAGGTCAGTGTAGAGGCTCCCAGGTGTCTTGTCAGCTCTCAGACAAGGAGAGAAAAAAATCCATGCAGAACACCCTGTAAATGCAAAGGAAGCACACATGTGATGTGTGTGTTATACATGCACACATCTGCATGCTTATATCTGTGGACATGTAGACAGGCAGAGAATTTGGATTCTTGCTTTGAATGTGAACTCCACCTCAGATACTGCACTACTAGACAGGGCCTTTCTATGAGGTGACTGGAGAATTTTCTTCACGCTTTTCTTACAAGGAGGACTAAAAGGCCTTCCTTCTCTGCCTTCCTGAGAGTTTGGGTATGGGGCTTTTCCATATTCATTACATACATCCCACCATATTCACTGTCTTGCATTCCTGCTTTTCTTGGACCTCCTGGAAGGTGCTATAAGCTGCTTAGAGAAGTATTTAAAATAACAAAAATACAAGTGACTTCTAAGTACGCACTTCAATTTGTTTAGCTTTAAAGTAGCTTTTTTTTTGGTAGTAGCAAGTAGTTTCATACTGTGTGCAGTGTCATAAAAACTTATAAAAGACTCTGAGGCTCTTAATGAGAAACTAGTGTAGGATAAAATCGTGTACTCTTAAAGAGATTTGAAGAAAACAGCAAAGAATTTGAGAAAGAGCATGGCATAGTTTTGATCTGATATCTTGGGTATGAGCAAGTCAGCATTGTTTATAAATCTCCTGTTTCTGTGATGCATAAGGTCAAAAATAACATATTGACCTCCAGAATGCTGCTTACCACTTAAAATGAGTCTCAAATATAACTTTTCTAATGTATAGTAGGCATTACAAACTTGGAATGAAGTCAAGTGAATGGAAACATAATTTAACTGTCCAAGTTTATTTTACTTTCCAATTTTCAATGCCTGATTATAACAGACCCCATAAAGAGTAGTTAAGCAGATCCAAATCTCCAAAGAGATTTTCCTGAGAGGTAAAGACAATGTCAGTGAAGTAAACAGTGTTCCTTATTCTTCTTGAAAATGCTGTAGGATTTTTAGCTCCTATGATCAGCTTTACTTAGAGAGAATCTGTGGTTTTCCTACAGATTCTAATTGTGGTCTTGTGTCAGTGTTAGTTGTGAACCCATATTCAAATATAAGCCACTCAGTTGTCCTGCTGAAGTCACTAAGATTAGTAAATGGAGAAGGAATTATTTACATGCTCAATTTTGTACCAAGGATTCACTAATTTTGAAGAGCAGAAGTTGTTAACATCATCCACTCAGATGTAGCTCGTTACTCCATGTTTTCTGCTGTGCTTCAGGAGCTATCTGGGGCAGAAGATGTATTTTTGAAGAATAACCGTTCTTGGATTAAAGGTTTCAAGCAATGGACAGTCAGTGATATCTGTGTATTGGTGACTGAATGGTTAACCCTCACTCAGAAGAAATACACTGCCAATTTCTAATCTGAATTTTTAGATTCAGTCACTGGAGCTTGTCTTTTATCTGCGTGGTTGCAATAGCTTTTACCAGTCTTCTCTCCTCTTCTCAGATAGGCATGCAAGGACATCAATCTGCTCATCAGTCTTTCTGTTGAAAAAAGCAAATTAATTGAATGTGAAACCTTGAAGCATTCTTGTACTTGTTCTGTTAGCTCCTTCCAATTTTGTTGCACTTCAAATGTATTTGCTCAGTTTTCTAAATTTGGAGCAGTGTGCCTTGTATGGAGAGACAACTTTCTGATGAGCAACAATGAATGATGCTCGGAAGCATGAGTATGTTTGGTTCAGATAAGGACATAAAACTCCAGACACATAAACAAACTTCATCCCAGACTCCTCATGCTATTTCAAATATGCAGTATCTGTCTAGACTTTGCATAAAGAAAGCTTCCTGGTGTTGCAGCAGAGATGCAGTAGGAGATACTGAAATGGAAAAAAAACTATATGGGAATGGCAACAGTTGGATTCATAAACCTTGTGCTTCTTTTTAAGGAGAAGAGTAGGTCATCTTGTGCAAGGCTTAAGTTCTTGTACATGTTCACTGACAGCTTTTGAGATCACATGATCCTCTTGCAGGGCTGGGCCCCATGCTGACAGAAGACTGAAATGGAAATGAAGAGTTGTTTTAAGTGTTAGCTAGGAATCCATTGAACGGACACTTGCTCATCTGTGAGTGCTTGTTTACAGCCTACATCTGTGTCAACAAAATAGCTTTATGCTGATGATAGCAAGTCAGTCAAAAGATTTGGCTTTGGTCTAAGGCTGTTTTAGGACAAATCACAGCATCACATGAACTCTGGCATCTAGCTTTCCATATTCAGAAGCCCTGTCCACCTACACTGTCTTTACAGTTTTTGCCCTAGAGTTCAGGTCAACCATTTACATCAGATTTACACCAGAAACTTGAACTGACTCAAACTTTCTGCCAGGAATATAAATAAATTTTCATAAAGTTCTTGCAAAGTTGTAATTTGTGGTGGTTTTAGGCTGTGCCTTTAAAATTCAGTTACAGCTGATGGTCACAGTTGGAGGTTTGATTATCTTTGCAGTGGGTATCAATTCATACTACTGTCTTGAGAGCAATAATTGGCTTTACGCTCCCCATGATGCCTCTGAGGAAGGTAGAGCTGTGATTTGCCTGGCTGCCACCAGATGCCAGTGTTCACTGTACACAAGTACTTGTGCACCCAGGCTAGCGGTGTGGCAGTGAAACCTGCAGGCTCTCACAGGAGCTCCATGGTGTTAGAAAAGTTGGTTGTTCTTGTTTAGGATAAAGATTTGGACCTGCTGTAGTGAACAAGCTGAGATCTTCCAATAACACGTGAAACAAGCATAGCCTCCCCCAGATACATTAAAAGCAGGTGCCATCCTTCTGCTCTTCTGAGGAGTAGAAAAATTGGAGAGCTACCGACTTGTCAAATGAAGTTGATGAGAACCACTGGTAATATCAGGATCCTGGCTGCTTCCCCAGTGCAGGGAAAAGCTTGGGAAGAATTAAAGAAGGTGTCTGGCATGCTGATCACTTGGCAGATAGGCCCAATTAAAGTAATCCAGACCCAGTGAGAGACCTGCAAGAGCCCTGAGAGCTTTGCAGGACTAAAAGTGTCAAAATTCTAATAAACCCACTGGCTGTCAGAATGCATTGTTACTTAAAGAGCTAAGCCCAAAATATACAATTGCAGAATGAAGACACTACTGAAGAAATTAAGGGTCAATTCCCCACAAGACCGAAGTGTTTACTTAGAATAAAGTAAAATTGTACATTTGATGTCCAAACAAGAATTTCTGGGGGGAAACCTATAAATGTAGTAAATGTGAGTTATCTTTAGCCTGTGCACTTGAGAGATGGTATCTTTTATCCATGAGGAGTGTATGTGTCTGGCTTGGCATGGCTCTGTTCCCTAAAGCCAGTTTGGGAACAATTACATTGAATTGCAGCATAGGATGTGGAGTCAACAGGTGTAGTTTGGACTCTCATATTGCCTTTATTTTATAGCTGAAAAAAAATATTTAGTCTATAAAAAAAAAAAATCATAGCATTGTTTCAGCAAAGTTCTTGCTCTAGGAATCTTTTTTTATTAATAAAATTTATGATGACTTGTACTTCTGATTAAGAAAGAATAAGCACCACAACTTGACCATGGAACTGGTCAACTTGTGACATCATTTAGAAATAAGAAATATGCATTAATATTTTAATATGATCATAGAATAGCTTAAGTTGGAAGGGACTGTTCCAGCCTCCCCACCATGGGCATGGATGCCTCTCAACTACACTTGGCTGCCCAAGGCCTCATCCAGCCTGGCCTCAAATACCTCCATGGAGGGGGCATCCACAACCTCCCTGGGCAACCTCTTCCAGAGTCTCCTCACTCTCACACTGACAAACTTCTTCTTAAGATTCAGTCTAAACCTACTCTCCCACAGCTTAAAACCATTCCCCCTTGTCTTATTGCCAGATATCCTTATGAAACATCCCTCTCCAGCCTTCCTGTAAGATCCTTTCAGGAATATCATTAATATTTTTTCACTATTTCAGTATTTGCAACCTGGGAAAAAAAACTTATTTCTATTGAGAAGAATTCCTTTCATATTTTAATTGTAGCAACCTGTGGGCATGCATTTTTCACAAAAGTTTTCATCTTTCTTTTCCTGTATTTTCAGGTAGGAATATAACATGCAAAATAAGGTGCAAAACTGTACAGCTTGTTTGCATGTGAGCCTTGGGCCTCTTAAGAAACAAATTCTTATAGAAGAAATAAATCACTGTCTTTTTGGTTAATATTTTTACTGGAAATAATGTAGGTTACAAAGACCAGAATGTAATTGCTTTGTTGCAGCACAAACCAGCCTCTTCCAGCTCTGGCTAGGTGCCTCTGCAATAACAAAAAGCAAAACAAACCAAAACCAACCAACCAACAACAAAGAGACAGCCATGGTTATAAAACATTCACAGAAAGCATATGGGCTATAGGTTAAAAAGCCAATTTTATTTGGTTCCTTTCCTACAGGTTATGCAGGGTAGTATAAAATGTGTGATGCTTCACATTTGTTCATATAGGATTGGTATAGGATGGAAGTCATAGCTTGGAGCAGTAGCTGTATCCGGGTGGGAGAGTGATCAGACAGGAGTTTTACACAGGCAGTCTCCTGACACTCACTACCCTTCAGAACAAATATCCACAGTGCCAAACTTTCAAAATTGTCATTTCTTGATTTATAGGTCTGGCTTAAGAACATCAAATAGATCTCTTAGTCTTCTGAAAGCAAATTAGGCTTAATTTCAAAACCCTAACATTCTTTCCAAGTATCGTATTGAAACAATTGCAATTAGCCATAAAATCCTATCCAGATAACATCCTTAGATATGATTCAGGTTGCTAATGTGAACCAGCACAACATTTGTTTTAAGCTGCTTAATCCATTTAATGAAAAATAATGAGTAAAAGGGAGAGCTGATATATTGAGGTTCTGATACATTTGTTGTTGTTCATTGTGATGGATTAATTACTCAGGGAATTACTGGGTGTCCCTGAGTAACATTCTCCCAGGAGCCATTTACTTGCCCTGGTCTTTGAGCTCTTGGTAAACAAGATGATACATTGCTTTCTAACATCCACTTTAAATTAGTCATGACTCACACTTGGAAGAGGAATATTTATAACTGAAGGTTTATGTCTTCTCATTTCTTTTAGTGATTTGTGAGGTTTTGATTGAAGTTTTCCATCTTCTCCTTTTTGCTTTAGTGATGACAATTAACATTTGGATGTAATTAATGCAGTGGTCAATCTCACAGAGACCAGGTAATCTGCAAGAAAAAGCACTATGAGAGCAAGAATTAGAACCAATCTTCATCCTGGAGATTTCTAAAGGACGTCTTCTACATGTGGTGAGGCCATTGGGCTTTTATTGCAAGGGTGAAGGCAGTTAGAGGGTCAGTCCCTTTTGACGCAGGTAGCTACTGTAACCTTTGCCATGCTGTGTTGAAGCTACTGATCCAAGTTAATGTTTTTATGCTTTCCTATTGCTGCTGCACAGACCTTTGAAGTATTACAACTTGAAATACAATGACGTGTTTCTATTTCAGATTTCTTATGGGAAAGGGATCAAATGAAAATATAGATACTGCAGTTAGCAACACTGACATCATCACTGGTTCCCTTTCAATGTCTCTGTCAGCTTTGATTTTCCCCCTTTGCTTTATTATTTGGAAATGGTATTAAATGCTGATGAGGCAGCAAATGTTTCAAATCATCAAAGGCCTGTCAGTCACTCGTAGGCAATCAAATCTTTCCTTGAGGTACCTGATATTAACTGCTTGTGATATGGTACCTGATCAGGGCCTGGAAGCTATTTTAATACTGTTGCATTCCTGCTCTGTGGAGTTGGGCACTTTGTATGCCCAAACAGAATCTTAACATTGGCATCTTGCTCCTCAAAGGGAAGAGTGTCATGGCTTGATGTTTCAAAACTTAAATCTCATTGAAGCTGAGGTAT
The DNA here is from genome assembly GCF_026170545.1 of Melanerpes formicivorus. Classification (NCBI taxonomy): domain Eukaryota; kingdom Metazoa; phylum Chordata; class Aves; order Piciformes; family Picidae; genus Melanerpes; species Melanerpes formicivorus. Next base: position 8,627,944 of record NW_027142356.1, on the reverse strand, counting down.
CAGAGGTTCAGTGCATTGGATATTCCTCCAGGTTCTCATCTGCAAGTTCATTTTGAATCCAAGTCACATTTCTTGCACAATAGGAGGGTAGCTGATGATTACACAGGGTTTAACATTACAGAAGAAAACAAATATCCTTCATATTAATTTATCCATAATAAGGATGCAGATGTCTGTTAGTGCAAGTGGTTTGCTAAACTCCTTTCCAGTCACACAAGTTTATGAGGAAAAGACAGTAACATGAAGCAGCAATTCTCTATCTCTTTGGTAAAATTTGGGTCTAACAACAGATATCAAGTTAAGGAATGACAGGGTTTTAAATGTAAAATTAGTGCTGCCAACACATGCCTGATTTTCTGAACCAGTAACACTGGGAAAACAAAACCAAACCCCAAAACCCCCAACAAAACAAACAAAACCAAAACACACAAAAAATCAACCAACCAAAACCCCAAAATAACAAACACACCACCAGGAAAAAGAATAATTATGTTTCTCAGGTCACACCACACCTGATTTACTATTCTGGAAGCACAACACTGGAAGAATATAGGAGAGTAAGTCTATCTCTAGTATGTTCACATTATGTCTCCTGTTCAGTTTAAGGCCAAGATTTTTGTTTACCTTTTCCCTAATCATCTACCCATATTTTTGACTGTGAAGCACTTTCTTCCTTTCCCACATAAAGCTGTGTGTGTTTGGTGAATTCTTGAACAGCTGCTGAACTCCTCCTATGTCAGTCTCTTAGTAGAAAGCAAGACAGCTTCAACAAATATGCTTTATAAACCTCTTTGTTAAGAAATAAGACACTTTTATTCAGAAATATTTATCCCAAGAGAGATTTTCATCAAGATAACAAAAAGTATGAAGAAAAATAAATTTTGGGGAACAAAGTGCAAATTTTATCTGCAGCTAGTTCTGAATACTTTGGGAATATGCTGCTTCAGAAATCACCTCATTCCTTCAGTGAAGCGACTGTGTTTGCTACATATGTCTGAAAAGACCAAAAGCCATTCTGCATGTGGAGCGCAGGAGTGCAGAGGTCATCACACCAGTCAGCACCAGGTTCTTGTTGTTTTATGGTACAGCTATGTAATGTTCAAATAAAAATAAATTAAGTGTTAGTTTGCCTCGGTGCAAATAGGAACATACTCCTGGCATGACAATACAGCAGTTGTTTGCTCTGTGCTGGAGATGATCTCATAGTTGGTTTAATCAAAAAGTGACATACTCCATTAGAGGGCCACAGCTATGGAAATTGAATCTTTTATCGTTTTGCCAAGAGCTGCCTTTGTTGTCCTTTGGGTCACATTGCAAAGCTCATTTTGTTGCTCTGGGGTTTTCTAAGTGAGAAATCACACAGAGTTTTGATTCTTGAGTCTCAGAAGACTTTTCTTATGCAGGCTATGATGAAGAAATGAGTGGACTAGTGTCATATCATCCATGCCTACTTTCTCCATTGGCTGTCTGTGCCTCCCTAATCTTCTGCTCCCTCCCCGCTTTCCCCCATTATATCCCTAACATTTACTCAAAATTCATAAAATGGAACAAACAGCTGTGCCTTCATACAGCCTGTGTTGGAGTATGTACTGGAGTACAATTTGACATGGAAAATATCTGGAGTATATTTTGATAGATGAGGGAAATGTTGTATTTAAGTGGCTTGAATACTGTTACTTTTCTTTAAAGACATAACAAGTTCTCAGTAGATTTTATTATTACTTTTTACATATTGGAAAAACACTAAGGAATCTGCTAAGTCATAAGCTTGCTTGTAAAGGTTTCTAGTTCCTTTAGTCTTATGCAGGTAACTAACAAAGACTTTGTGTTTCTAGAACTGCTGCTTTCCCAGAGTGGAACATTGAAACACGAAACATACACTGTAGTTACATCAGTCTTATAAATTCTTATGTTTGTACTGCACTTTTCAAGTAATTTGCTGTGTTTTCTAAGAAACAGATGATGTTCTTCTAAGAAAAAGAAGTCACTGCAGTCTAGAAAAACCCATTTTTGTATGACAAAGGGAAGAATGCCTGAGGTGTCTGATGTGGGAACCTCTATCATACTGTGTTATCTGGAAATAGTAGAGGAAAAGTTGGTGTGGTCCAAAGAAGCTAGAGAAATAGGAAAGGAAGGATACTTCTGACCACTGCCAGATGCACTCTTGAGCTCTTAACATGTTCTGCAAGACATAAAAACATATTTCAGGTGTTGTAGAAAATTTCCTCATTCAAGTCCAAATCTTATTTGTTTTGTGTCCAATAGCCAAACTCCAACAGATCTTGAAGGTACTTATATCAGTTTAAGGAAGAGGGTTCATCTCCACAGGCTCTAGTTTTTAGGCATTCCTGTGTATGACCTCAAACCTTTCTACACAACTATGTGGAACAGTCAAGTATGACATTTATAGTGCAAATGGCAACCTGAGGCAACACACTGTAAAAGTAATCTACGTGAAATGTTTTATTTTGCTGGGATATGTGGTTCACTTCAGTCTGGTGTTACAAGAGTCGCACAGCAATCCAGCAGATTTATGGCTTCACTGAAAACTGTGATGACGTACCCTTGCACTGCTCAGCTCTCAGTGCAACATCTGGGCCCGTGTCCAATACTTGATAACCAAGTTATCAATGATGTGATTCAAAACCAATCTTGATTTAATGCAAGAAGACATTCTTCTGTCAATTAGTATAAGTTAAAGTTCCATAGGTGCTTGATCCAGCCAGACACTTAGGTGTGCTTTTATTTCCAAGCCTGCAGCCTGAATGAGCCCTGTACTCCCTTGCAGTCACATTGACAACCATGGGATTTGGCACTGGTGCATATGTCCAAAGCTTACTGGGGCTTTCAGGAGGTGTAAATTAAAAGCAGCCATTCAAACAAAACATGCTTAATTCCAGTTTCATGAGTCACACCTCATCTTTATTCCCTGTGAATACATTTCTTCTTATGTTGTCTGTATCTCCAGATAGTAATGGACCATATTTCACTTTGAGAGACTTGGAAATACGAGTGCGTCTCCTGGGCATACTTGTTCCCCCAAATGCCATGCTAGGAACGCATTAATATGTCTTTGATAGGCCAGAAGAATGTGGAATGCGCATATTGACAGGGCGTTTGGAGCCCAGGGCAGGACAAGTGAGGAGAGAGGCTGAACTGACTAAAAACATATTCCCTGCAGGAGGTAGGAGTGGTGGAATTTGCTGTGCCATGATTTCCTACTGAGCTGCTTATCTGTTTTGCTAGTGGCATCCCTACGCAATGTTATATCATTTGTTCTCAACCCTTTGCCAACACCACCCTCTTTTGTGACTGTGGGGCAAGTCTGGGTGAAATGTAACTGGAACTGGATGATATGGTTTGTTACGGTGCTTGCAAGACTTAAAAACAAGGAGGCAAGAAAGAGGGTAACACGTAACTGTTTCATGCCTCTTTTGCTTATATATTTCAGCTGTGACTTATGCTTTCTCCTTTGTATTTCCCTAGTCCTGATTGAAGCCTCATGGGTTGCTACAACTTCTCACAAACTGAAAATGTGATACATTTTCCTGACAATTATTTGTAGGTTCCTTACATTGTGTGGTCTATCAGTGGGTAGGCATTATCTTCTGTATGTTTTTTCAAGTGCCTTCTATTTCTGCTAAAGGAAAAAGGGGCATACCATAGATTCATAGAATGGTAGAGGTTGGAAGGGACGTCCAGAGATCATGAAGTCCAAGCCACCTGCTAAAACAGGATCGCCTATATCAGATCACCCAGGAACACATCCAAAAGGGTCTTAAAAGTCTCTAGAGAAGGTGGCTCCACAACCTCCCTGGGCAGCCTGTTGCAGTAAAGAAGTTTTTCCTCGTGTTGAGGTCAAACTTCCCGTGTTCCAGGTGTATTCATTGCCCCTATCACAGGACACCATTAAAAAGATACTGGCCTCTTCTTCATGCCACCTCCCCTTCAGATATTTATAAACATTAATTAGATCCCCTCTCTGCTTTCTCTTCTCCAGACTAAACAGCCCCATGTCTCTCAGCCTTTCCTCAAAAAACAAATGCTCCAGTCCCTTAATCATCCTTGTAGCACTCCATTGGAGACACTCTAGTATATCCCTGTCTCATTTGAACTGGGAAGCCCAGAACTGGACACAGTATTCCAGATCTAGTCTCACCAGGGCAAAGGAGAGGGGTAGCAGAACCTCCCATGACCTGTTGGCTACACTTCTTAACACACCCCAGGAAACCATTTGCTTTCTTGGCCACAAGGGCACATGTTAATGTGCATTTTGTAATCTTCAGTCAAAACCCTATGTGGTTGGTTGGTTTTTTAAATGTTATCTTTATTCTTAGGAAAAAATATTGTCTGTGTTTTCCTTGTAGCCCTTTTCCACCTGGAGCATATAATTCCCTGGATAGTGCTATAATTCAAGTCATTATTAAGAATACTGGAAATAACTGAGGACAGGCTCCTTGGGAGTGTCCACATACACACATGTGTGTGTATATATATATATATGCATTTCCAATTAGTGAACCATTAGTAAGAACTCCTTGAATGCAGTGTTTCATCTAGTCTGTCTGTCCCTCAGTGGCGTATGAAAATGTCAAGGGAGACTTGCTCAGCTCAAGCTGTGTGACATTTATTGTCTCTCTACAGACCCTGGTACAAGAGATCAAATTGGTTTGCTGTAAATTGTACTTATCTTCTAGTCTAAGTTTTCTGTGCGTGCTTGCACGCAGTATTAAACTTCCCATTTAATAGCATTATACCTCCCTTTCTCCAGTTCATGTTGAGCCTTCTACTTCAAATTTCCTACCTCTGAGCATTTGCTTTAGTTCTCAGCACTTGCTTTTCATTCCTGTTCAAGTATTGCAAGCAGGTTTTTGTGTTTCTGGGTTGTGGTGGGGTTTTTTTTGTTTTGTATTTGTATTGTTTTGTTTTTTTGGTAGGGAGTGATTTTGTCTCATGTTAGTATGTTGAAAGCATATATTGCTTGCAGATTTCTGCTTGAATATGAGTTTCAGTTCTTTGTGATGTGACTTCAATGATATATAACTTTATCTTCATTTTAGACTGGGCAAAAAAGGACAAAGCTCTCAAAACTTAAAGCTGTACGTGTGGTATTTGAACTTGCTGGAGAATATCCCTGATGGTTTGTTGCTTGGTTGGTTGTGGGTTTGGATTGGTTTTTTGTTGTGGGCTTTTTGGTGAGGGGTTTTTATGTCTTTAGCAGTAATTATTGGTAATAATTCAAAGCCTGTAGCCCTTGCTAATGTAGGCAGAATCCCATTGGTGTCCTTGAGAGTTTTGTCTTCAGAAAAGTTCACGCAATTAGTGTCAGGACTTCTGTCTTAAGACAGTAGCTGAAGAAGCACTTGGGCAGAGTGCTGTTCAGATTGTCAGTCCCTAGTTCCTCTTGCCACCCAAGTCAGGGAACTTTCTGCAGTTACTGCCGCATAAAGGGTTTGGCTAACTCTCGGATGCTGAATGCTCAAAAATTCAATTAACTGGAAAAGGACTTGGTGCTCTCGGCCTTTATCTGGGCTAGGCTGTATATGTTTATAGTTGAATTGCCCCAGAGATCTGGCAAAGAGTCTGGAGGGCATTTTCCTAGGCTGTTACACAACATTTTGCTCACAAATATGCAGAATATTCTCAAAAGACTAAATGCTGTTGGTAACATGACACACCCTTCCATCCACCCCCAAAGAATAATGTCTATTAAACCCTTTTTAATTAGTTATGGTATTTTAGATCCTGAACAGTACATGTTCACAAAACCGTTGTGAGGCCACTCTCCTATCCCATTTCTCCCTTAGAGGCCTTTGATGCTCTTGGTCCTATTCCGTGGCTCACCAGTGTTATTCGAGCCATTATTTAGGCTTTGCAAAACCTGCCCTCGGGCTCTCAACTTCTTTGAACATGCCTCATCTTTTCCAGTCTCCAAGTCCTTTCTTCATACTCTGTACCATGGAAGACTGTTGTGAAACACATTTTCTGCATTCTTGCCCCTTTGAGGGCTTCCATATTGAAATGTTCTCCAAACCATTTCATTTGAGGATAAAGCTTAAAAGTCCTGACTGAAAGCTCTGATTTTATAGACTCGGGGAAAACCAAGCAGGACCGTAAAGGGGATCGTCCTCTCCAGAGTTTTTAAAACAGCAGGCTTTTGGGATACTTTATTATTATTTCAGTTGAATGTTTGTTTTAAATGAAGTTTATGCCTCTTGTGACAATTGCAATTTCTGAAAAGCTGCCATTCTGCACAGATGCTATTTATCTGATCAGCCCTAGTATTGAAGTCTTGACAAGAGCGAGAAAAGGAGAGTGGCATGTCAGAGAGAGGAAAAAAAAAAAGGTACATGTAACTTTTTTCTTTTAGTGGTAAAGGAGGTGAGGCAATGGATGGTTAGGAAGAAGAGCTTGCAATTTGACTTGTTTCAGCCACAGAAGGCTGAAACGTGAAGGAGCTGTCTTCAGCTGGAACACTTGTTAAAAAGACTGAGGCATAGCTTAATAGGAAGAAAGACTTGAGGACTGTGTTAGCTCTTCAGTGGCAAAAACAAAGTATGTTTCATGTTTATCCCTTAGTATTTATTTTTTTCCCCCTCTATGTTTCCCCCCCCTTCACAAAACAAAATTAAATACAGTGGATGACAGCAGAATTTACCTTAAAAATCTGATTTGATGGAAAGATCTTCTGAATGAAAAATGTTTAGGCTGTTGGTCCCTTTATCTCTAAGTGTTTAGCAGTACAGGATGCATGAGTATAAATGTTGGGCAGCTGGAAGCTGTTTGTTTTTGAAGAACTAGAAGCTCTTTGAAAACTGCAGGAGTAGATATGTTTCTGAAGTTTTATTTCATTGTTTAGCTTTCTGTCATCCAGAAGTGCAGTGTTTACTTAAATGTTATACAAGCTCAGTGTTGTAAATTAACAAGTACTGTTGTAAATTAGGAGTCTTGGCTTTAAATTGTTTGACTTAATGTTTTAATTGAAAGCAGCCCTACCAATGCTCAGCTGTTGAGTCTTAATTTTATAGAAATACCTTTGTTCCAGAATGTGACATTCCCAAGCACTTCAGAAAGAGTGTGGAGCTAGACCTGTGGTGTGTATTTGATGTATTTGAATTTTTCTAATCAAATAAAACCTGCCACATAAATGTGAGAAATCCATGCAACCCAGGGTCTGATGCAAGCAATGAATGCCCATTTTGGAGACATAGATTCTATGGAGCTCTTCTATAAGGTCTTGTTGTTAAATGGTGTACAGTCCGAAGAATTAGCTTTTAATCTTCATGACATAATCAAGCCTGGGTTTTTTTTTTTTTTTCTTCTTTCTGAAGAAAACTTTGTCACATTGGCACTCATGTTTCAAGTCCTATTTCTCCATTGTGCTGTCTGAAAACACAGTCACAGTAAGAGATCATAGTAGTATCATAGTATCAGTCAGGGGTTGGAAGGGACCACAAGGATCATCTAGTTCCAACCCCCCTGCCATGGGCAGGGACACCCACACTAGATCAGGCTGGCCAGATGGAAGTTCAGAGCCAGATATAGGAAAATATTGGGGATGAGGTAGCTCAATGAGTGCCCTGAATGAGAGTTAAGCCAAAGAGTGTGTTTTGCAGGTGAGATACAAACAAGTCAGCACACTGAGAGTGTTTCATGGAGTACACTGCAGCAGAATCAAATAGTTAAGAGGCAGCAAAGCATAAAACTAAAAACCAGGAAAAAATAGGTAGGAAAGACTTCAGTAAGCATTGTATCAAGATACAATGATCTATGTTCTTCTTTCCCTTTAAAAAAGAATATATTAATTTTATGCATATCTGATGAAGGCATTTATTTAAAAGGACAGCAGAGCACAAGCATTGGGAGTGGAAATGATTGACTAGTAATAGGATACATATATACTTGCTGCAGTGCAGGCTATGTGTTTTCTCTTGTGAAGGGAGATTTCATGTTAGAGGTGTAAGCTAGGGGTTGCTTTAAATAATGTTACCTCAGTGGTAGTTTGCCATGGTGAACTCACCACCAAAGAAGCAAGAGTAAAATGAGTTAAAGAGACAAAAATCCTCTCCTAAAAGGTCACTGAAGCAGGCAGAAAGTGTTCATTGCTGAAACCTGCCAGGAAGAGGGAACTCCTATAGATATCAAATTTGGTGAAAGTTAGTACTCAATAAGATTATAATTAAGCATTTCCCTTGTCAGTTCTCCAGTCTACAGCTGACAGTAATCCTCTTGTCTCAGGCACTAAGCGTGAGGCATCTCTCAATACCCAAGATGTTTCAGAAAGTAAACAAATATGTTCCTTGTTTCTCTCCCCATTATGCTGGAGTGTCAGATTTTGAGGTTACTGAGTTTGGGGAGGGTATGGTAGGAAGGGAACATGCCATGTGTTGCTTTGGTTAAAGAGATGGCTCATGCATTTTACTCCAATTCCTGAAGAGATCAGTTCCCACAGTTGCGTACATCCTGTCATAAGCGGGGGCTAACTAAGCTCTGGGCAAAATTACTGGCACTGCTGGTGTTGCAATTTCACAAATCATGAGACAAATATAATTCAATTTATGGTTCTTTTCTGATATTTGAAATTACACGGGCAGTTGCTGTGCTGTTTTTCTATTTATAGATTAAAAACCAATCCATTTAATTACATGCGTGGTACAGCATGCCATGCGGTGTCACTTCTGGCTTTCCTTCTCCTTGTTAGGAAAGATGGTGTGTTTCCCAGCTGTCTCCTGATCTCCACTCTAGCAGGAGCACTTAGATGCCATCCTATACCTTGGAGCAGGATGTGGCTAAGGCCAAAACCACCAGGGGTGATTTTACAGCTTGGAATTTCCCCGTGGCTGTTGTGTCCATCTCCTAAGTATAGCAGAAACAAATAAATTAAAATGTTTGTCTCAGCGATTGCTTTTTTTGAGAGTTGTTTTTAAATGGTGAACACTGCTGCTGTGAATTCAGCTTTGTGACATGGAAATGATGCACCATAATTTGATTGATGAGCAACTGCTTGCTTTGTCTTTTGCCAAGAGATTTTTTTGTGTCACATGTATCTTCAGGAGACTCAGACATTCTTTGAGATGGGATACCCTATTTTCCATGGCAGATAAAATGCTTGTTCAACCACAAGTGCCTCCGTTAGAATGAAGTTACCATGTGGAGTTGTGAGACAGTGTTTACAGGATTTCTTAATGTGAATGAATCTGCTGATATCAAATGAAGTCAAAACCTCTCAGGCTTTAGTCTTCACACAGAAAGAAACCTTCTTGCTTTGTGTTGCAGAGGTTTTAGTGTCAAATTCTTTCAAGTATAAGGTGGCAAAAACATTTAAAAGAAGATTAGGAAACGCTGAACTTTTTCAAACCTTTCTGTAACTAGGCTTCTTACTAAGAGCAATGGTATAGTTCTTGACCTCATTAGAAGGATACCTAATCAAGTCATTCTATTTTAGCAGCCAAGTTTAAAAAAAAAAAAAGAGAAAAAAGTTAATGCTCAGGATTAAAATAATGTGCTCACTGTTGCTGAAATTGTTCCTGTACTACCGCAGGCTCCAAAAATGTCCATAATGCCAACTTGGTAAATAATAGCATTCAGCATTCATGTATGGTCTGTTTTGGTGCAAGTCTACCACACCTTAAGAAATGCATTTAAACCTTTTTCCTGCCTTTGTTTTTATTCCCCCTGTAATGGATGAAATGTGGCATTGGTCTGTTGGTCTAACACATATTGGTGCGTGTATGTTTGTCTAAGATTAATTCCTTCCCTGGGGTTTCCATGTGGTCCTATGGATGGATGAACCTGCTCAGCTGAGAAGGTGGCATGGGAAGATTCAAATAGGAGCAAAGAGTGGCCTGCACTGGCCTTGTGTGATGGCTTAAGCCTTAACTGGAGTTTAATCTACCAAAAACCAATCTGGAGTCGGTTTGGAAGTAGGAGAAGTAAATTTTTTAGCAAAATATATATATCGATAATGGAGGATTTACAAGGGTAAGGAATAAGGATGAATAAATGAATATACAAAACCAAATTTGGATGGCCTTGTATCTCCCTTGATGTATGTGGATTTCAGTCCATTAGGGAAGTGTGGACGCAGCAAGGAGAAGATCAGGCCAGATCATGTGGCAGAGCCAGGAGGCTGGCAGCAGCAATGGGTCCTTTCAAACAGGCAAGGCAGGAGCAAAGAGCATGAATGGCTGCCACCCCCCCCACACACCCCACCTCTCCCACCCCACCCCCTTTTATAGTCTTGCTGGACAGGAAGGGGGAGTGGAACAGACCAACATAGATTCAGGGGACCTCTCCTCCCAGGAGGGAGAAACCACGTCCACCTGGATCAGGTTTATTTTGTCCCCTGGGGGAAGCAGGGCTCTCAAACACCCCCCCACCCCCCCCATCCCCCCAAGGGTGGGGTAACCCAGCACACCTTGATGCTACCAAAGGGAAGGCTGCAACTGCAGCTATAGGTCCATAGCATGTTGGGTTTGGTGGCAAAACCAATTTCCTTGTTCCTGCTTTGTCCCACTAAAGTTCAGTGATTTGCTCTATCTCATCTGTGACCTGAGCTTATTCTGTAGCATTAGTAGTGACACAACTACTGTGCTTGTGGACTTGAGAGTAGAGCATGTAAAACAGAAAATTGGCCTGTCATCTTATGCCTTTTGATATGTCAATTCCCCATCTTAAATGAAGCTTTTTTAATTCAAGACTGAATCTTCCAGGTTATATATCTAGCAGTCATCTTTCTAGATCTATTTATTTTCTGTATCAATGATTTTCCATATGAAACTAGAAAACGAATGTATACTTTGCTTGCACACATAACTGCAGAATATACCTGAGCTATAAGAAGTGCTCTGGACATTGCTGTTTGGAGGCCTCCAGCAACTGATTTGCCCTGCACTGCCCCAAGCAATTTTCCTTATCCGGCCTACACTTCATGCCTACTTTGTGCTACAGGGCTAAATATTGTCCTTATCCATTTCTACTCTTTGGCTTTGTTTATGGATCCAAAGCAGCATGTGGAGAGTGGAGGAACTTACTTTTCTTCATGCTTATATTAGACATTGGCTCTAGAACAGGGAATACGTGAACATTTATCAAACATGATCAATTACAGACCTGTAATTTTGCATCACTTCCACTAACATTTTTTTCCATTTAAACTTTTAATTCTCCCTCTTGTGACCTCAAAATGGTAATTTGTCACAATCTGCTAGTATTTTAATGTTTCTGATGTTATGGACTGAGATTTGTGAATGTCCAGGACCTAGATGATCTCAGGCTAGGTCAGCAGATCTTCCAGATCTTGGGATGTGAACTTCAGGGACTAGATTTACAAAAGTGGTCATTAAGATCAGCGAAAGCTGGTTCTGTTTCCAGAGGTGCAGGCTGGAATTTGTGCCTTTATTGAGCTGTGCAGCAAGCAGAGCATTTGGCAACTCCCATTGAATAAGTCAGAGTGAAGGGTGAGGGAGGCCTCTGCTCCAGCACACATGATGCTGATCCAGTTCAGTCGGTTCTCTCTCCCATGCCTATTTTATAATAATCTGAACCATATTATGCCTGGTGATTTGTTGAATTTGCATTCAAATTTGAGTCCAAAGCTAAAACTGTGGCCAGCTAAAGTCATCTGGAGTTTTGCCTTTGACTTCAAAGGGCTGTGCTTTTCATCCGGGTCTGCAAGTGCCTGAGTGATTTGAATGAGCACTTTTTCAGCTCCTCTGTGGAGACAGGTCTATTTGATGTACAGCACTCTCCCATGGCAGCAGAATCTTTTCTCTATGAGGTTTGTGTGCTCCTCTTCCTTATTACCTCTTCTGAAGTCATAAATCTCTGCTTAGGGCACCAAAATCCTTCTCCACAACAGCTGGTATTTATTTTAAAGATGCTCCAGGTAAAGAAAAAAAGTCCATGGAAGGAGTATAATTCCTGTTGGCAGGCATTTTCCCCTAGATATTAAAATAAGAGAAATGAATCTCTTTTTTTTTTTCTGTCTCATGCTTGTTTGTTAGAAGAAAAATCATGCAAGTAATCTCACCTCCATCCTGCAGTGTAAAAGCTCCACTGGGCAACATAGGACACGTAGGAGAACTACATAAAAAGGTATGTGGCAGTTTAGGCTGGGTCTCTCCTGTTCCTGCCACATAAGTTACACCTCTGGTGTCCCAAGTGTCCAACCTAGTAAGTGGACACAGGAAATAGCATATTTCATACCCATAATATCCTGCACCCTGTAAATCCATCTGCAAAGTCGTTCTCTTCCTCGTTCTTCCCTCTCTGCTCTCATGGGAGATGCTCCCTATTTGGTAACAGTGGGGGAGTATCTCAAGGCCTCTTAGGCCTGTCTAGGCATAATGCCAGAAGGAGAAGGCGAGGGGGGGGCGCAGTCTCAGACCTGGCCAACCTGAGACCAGCCTAGCAGTGGAGGAAGAAGAAAGAGCCCTGGGGTTTTGGGTATACCCTCAGGTGGGGAGAAGGAAAGTGTTGGGATACTTGGATGTGCTGGAAGGGGCTTTATGCTTTGGGGTATCTTTGTCACTGTGCTTGTAGCTTCTGTAAAACACTTACTGCTTTTCCATTTAAACTTGCTATCACTTTTGCAATCCATCTGTGTGAGTGTCATTCTTTTGCCCCTCTCAGGGGCAACAGAGGATCTGTCTGGCCTCAGACCAGGACAAGGTAGCAGGCAAAGGGATGCAGGAGAAGTGATGCAGAAATCCCCTAAGAAGCGACATGGCAGATCCATTTTTATGTGTATTTTGAAAGTCACTTAGAGTAACACTCAGAAAAATGTGGTGTCCCTGCAGACTCTGTGACTTGAAATGCCTAACTGCACAAACAGACAGGACACTTAGCAACTTTCTTTCTTCCTTCCTTCTGCCACTCTACAAATTGTTCTGGAGGCCCTGGTTGTTCTTTCTGCTGGAATAATGTTTGACAGTTCAGTAATAAGACAAAAGACAACTTTTTTTTTTTTTTTTCCCTTCTTTTTAATCCAGATAATTTAATACAATAAAGAAGCAGAGACATCAAAGCAAAGAAACTATATACATTGTACAAAGCATTGGGAATCTGTTCTGTTTTCAGGATTGTGACATGTGCTATGTAGTGTGGTTACAGCTATTAAGAAAATACAGACATCTTTCCATGCCGTCCTCTTGGTATTTAAAACAATCATGTGAAATCTGTTTTGATGCTGCACAGAGACACATACAGTTTTATTACTGGCTTTTGGTGAAGGTGGGTAGAACATGTTGGCCTTGTACTTCATTAGAGCAAGAGTGCAGCAGTTAATATTGAATGAGAGACATAGATTAGATTTATGGCACAGCACACGTTTTATGTATGTAGGCTGCTTTCTTGCTCTGTCTTCAGAGCTCTGCTTAACTTCTTTTGAAGCATGTTTGATTATCATTTATTGCCTGGGAGGGTGTTTTCAGAGACTTTCCTGTCCTACACTGTAGGACTTAGGAAGGACTGCTTATTGAGACCTAATGCTGAGATGCACAGGATCTGCACCCTTTTGATGTCTCTTATCTAGAAGGAAGCATGAAATCCTTTGTCAGCACCATCTCTAATCAGCACAACAGTTCCTCAAAGAGTTCATGGAAAGGATAAAGGTGCTAACACAGCTCCTACTTTCTCAAAATGTCTCTTCTATGGACTGGGTGATAGCCCATAATACCCCCAAACTCCTATCTACCTTCAAGCAGTTAAAATATATACACTCTTTAATGCAGAGGGTGACAAAATTCAGTTGTCTCAGAAGAGAATAAGCTGTAAGCTGTGTTTGCTCACTCTTGTTGTTGTCTCCTTGAAGGGCAGGTGAGCTGCAGGATCTCAGTAACTCTGAAGCTTACGTGTACAATTATTTAAGTTGTGGCATGGATGAACAAACATAATTAAAAAGTGCAGTCAGAGAAAAGTGTCTAGCTTGGTTGTTTCAATTTTTTTGAAAGCTAAGTCTAAGTTGTGTTAGTTATCAAGATGGTTATGCTTACTGTGGTCAGGGTATTTTGATAACTATCCCTAAAAGGGTTTACAACAGTGAGGATACAGTGATAGCAGATTACTGAACATTAAATTAATGAGAAAGGCTGGGATACAAGGTTTGAGATGGAAGAGATCTTGTCACTCTCTACAAATACCTGAAAGAAAGTTGCAGATATGTAGGGGTCAGTCTACTCTCCGAAGAAATACATAATAGGACAAGAGGGAATAGAATAGAGTAGAGTAGAGTAGAGTAGAATAGACCAGACCAGGTTGGAAGAGACCTTCAAGATCATTGCATCCAACCTATCAACTAATCCAACCCACCTAATCAACTAAACCATGCAACCAAGCCAACCTATTAAGTCTCCTCCTGAACACCTCCAATTACAGTGACTCCACTACCTCCCTGGGCAGCCCATTCCAATGGGCAATCACTCTCTCTGTGTAGAACTTCTTCCTAACAGCCAGCCTACACCTCCCCTGGTGCAGCCTGAGACTGTGTTCTCTTGTTCTAGTGCTGGTTGCCTGGGGGAAGAGACCAACCTCCACCTGTCTACAACCTCAAATGGCCTCAAGCTGCACCAGGGGAGGTTTAGGATGGATATTAGGAAAAATTTCTTGACCAAAAAGGTTGTGAGGCGCTGGAACAGGCCACCCGGGAAGGTGTTGAAGTCACCATCCATGGAGGTATTTAAAGGATGTGTAGATGTGATGCTGAGTGAAATGATTTAGTGGTGACCTGGCAGTGTTGGGTTAAAGGTTGAACCTAATGATCTTGAGGGTCTCTTCTAACCAAAGCAACTCTATGGATGGTGGTTGCTGTGCTGTTGTATTTAGCAGTTTATCAATTAAGAATTTTTCCCTATTTTTTCAACAGTTTGCAGGGTTAGGTGAGATTATTGTCTTGAGTATATCCTTAAGAGTGTGGGAAGAACATCTTCACACAGTGTTAATACAGACAGTGACAAATTCCCAACCTCTGCATTCAGAAATCTTGCCAGGAGAGCTTTTACCCACGTTTTTACAAATATGTGTTTATTCTTAGCATCAGCCTTGCTGTCTCATCTTCCCACCTAAGTGTAAAGCTTCTGCAAGCACTGCCCTCAGCACAAGCAGGGCTCCATTACCAAGTGGACCAGTAACAGCCTGTGCATTTATTTCTTAGGTTAGGATTTACTTACCCCCCCAACCCTCCCCCTGGTGATATGAAAGTGTTCTTGATATGCTGAGCCTTCAATACTTAGCTGGAGCAGCAGGAGTTCTGTAGTTCTAAAGTTTAGCTTTGCTTTCAATTTCTCTCACAGGACTAAGTATTTTGTTCCTTAATTCAGGACATTTCGTTTCCTGTCATCAAAAGAGGAACTCAGAGAGAAAGACATAATTCAGAAGGCTTGACCTCAAAACACATTGAATATCTTTGAAAAATAGCACTGTACTGTAAAAAAGGTCTTCAATGAGATGGCATCTAGCAGGATGCATTTACTGCGTATCTCACTAGAGGGCATGTGACCATACCTTATAAGCTCGAAGATAAAGAAATTCTGACTGGGGGGGGGAGAGGGGGGTGTAGAAGAAGAACAGTATAAATAAGATATAAAAGAATAAAATGCTAGACTTGTAGCCTACTTATTTCAGTTGCTCATTCAAGTACATTGTTTGGAAAGGAAGCTTAGATTAGTCTTGTAGAATCCATACAGTGCCTTTTCTTTAACAGGAAATGGAGGCAGAGGTATGTTCTGCAATTTACTCTGAATTCATTTTACCCATTTATTTTTCTTACTGTTTTTTGTTAATGTTTCTCTGGTTCTCTGGGAAGGGGGAGGTGGGGGAATAAAGAAAGAGATACCACACTGATCCCTTCTTCTGGAAGCTGCCAGAATAAGTATCCGAGATATTGACTAAAAATTTTTCATAAGAGCTAGAATTTCTATTTGTAACTACTTAATCTTGTACACATGTTAAAGGAAATCAATTTTACAAAACAATTATTTTAGATTTAAGTTTTCTGTGGGTAATAGAACCTAGAGGACCTGGTTGTTTTTAATATATAAACTATGCCTCTACCTTGGAGCTTTAAAATATAGAGGCATTTGGGTCAGTTGTTTTCATCTGCTGTACAAACAACCCCTAAATCTCCCGAATTTCCTAAGCATTTCCAGTTGTTTTCCATTTTGGGCTTTAAAAAAGGCATAGTCCAAATAAGTCTACCAAAATTGGTTCCCCCCCTCATTTTCCTGTTGTCTCATTATGGCTGAGTGCAAAGCCATTTGTGTCATTTACAGCGGAACAACTTCATATGTGCTCAAGTGAAAGGACATGGTTATGGTATTGATTGGTTAAGAATAGATAATGAATGACAAATGGCAGAAGACATTGCTTAGGGAGTCCTAGGCCAAATTCTGGAGTTCTTCACTTTTGGTTCTCTAGTTTAAACTCTTACTGGTACAAACAGACCTGTGTTGAACACTAGCTTGTTTTTCCAAAGCATCATTCTTCAACATCTAGCTCCAAGAGCTACAGCTAAAGGACAGTAATAAAAAGTCCAGCAATTCCTTGGATCTGGCAGTGGCAAGTCTTGCAGAAGGGTTCTGCAACTTCACTGTTTGCTGAGGTTGCTTCCTCCATCTCTCACCTATGTCTAAAGAGGCAAGTGTGAAATGTTTGTGTGGTCCATAAGGGGCTGATGAAACCTGACAGATCCTCTTGGGCACACAGTTCAGCTGAAAGACATCTGCTAAATTTTCCTCCCTGACTCATGTCACTGATCATGTCATTGCTATCTCTGAGTTTTTAATTTGTGTGCTCTGGGTACCAGTGTCTGGACAGCATTCTGCCCCACCTGAGCTTCAAAAACTCTTCACTGCCTTCCACCCCTTCCATGCACACTCATTTCTCTGAGCTTGCTCCTCACCTCATCTGCCCTTCCACAGCTTGCATGGTTTTTCTCTCCTGCACTGTTGTTATTCCTTTTGTGAACTGGTGACTTCATTTTTTGGGGAAAAAAAGCATAGTGCATCTGTGCAAATAATGTAAAAACCAGAGAGGAGATAAAAAGATGCATTTTGGAAGTGTAATAGCTAAAAAATAGAGTAAGTTCTCCTCAGTCATTCCTTGAGGTTCTTGTTTATAACAATGCCTATAAAAAGCATCTGAAAGATGATATGGCTGAGTCACAGAGGAGACTAAATAAAACTATGGCTTTAATTACAGTGCAAAAAGGTACAAGTATAAGACAACTAAGTTTCAACAGCTACATATTTCTCCCATGCCCTTCAAACACTGTTTTAAAAGTCTTCTGTTAGGGCAAAGATCCTGTGCTGATATCTGCACTGCAAGCTGAAGCCTAGTGCGCAGAGATGGCTTTGAAACAAGGATGAGCATCAGCCTGGTGCTGGTAGCAATCTATGTGGGGCAGCTGTCAGCCTATGGCAAACTCCTTGAAGAGCAGAGTGGGTTAACCTGCTGTCTTCTGCAGCCAGCATCCAGTGAACTTGCTAGAAAATAGCTCTTGTAGCGTAGGAAACTACCCTGTGTTCACTTAGCTATGTCCATTGCCCAGAGAAGGGATGTGAAGCTTGCAGGCATGACCAGGTGGCATAGCAACAGCAACATTAAATACAAATCTGCTCTGGGAGATGGGGACAGTTTTTGCAGAGCCTCTGCAAAGCTCATTTGCTATGTAACAAAAGTCCCTGGGTACATTCTCCATCTCATCTGCATTAAGACGGAAAACAGCTGGGGTTGAGCTTGTGCACCTCAAAATCGTATTTAAAATCAAATAGTTGCATTAATGAGGGTCTGATAGCAACCATTCCCTTATGTTGCCTTACATTCTGACTCTAAACACAATAAACTTTCCACTGTTCAGCCATAATTAGGAAAAAAAAGAAAAACAAAAGCTGAAAAACAAAAAGGCAGGGGTTTTTATTGAAGGAAACAAACTCAATATATCAAACTAGCAAGAAACTTTTTTTTTTTCCAATATTGTTTCCTTTATTAAAGAAGAACCCCATTCTACATCTGCCATTAAGATTTGGATGGTGGGTTGAGATCACACTGAAAGTCAGGGTGGCCTACATCAGAAAAGTTGCATTTCACAGAACATTTGCTATTGATATGTTGGGAAAGTGTCAGACTTGCGGGAGGACTGGAGAGTATTTGCATGATACATTAATAAGAAACAGTTTATTGTGCTAGATTACTAAAGCATGGTTAATTTTGAAGCCAAAGCCCACACATTCTTAACTTTGTTTCCCAGCTGAAGAGCCAGTGTGCTCATGTATTGTACAGGAACCCGAGCCTTGTTCTTTGAAAGCAAACCCACTGTTTAGAAAATCCAAAACTCAGCTAACAGCACAGCATAAAGGCAACACACAGGATATTGTTTTAAGCTGTAATGAAGAAATGTCACTACATTTGATAGCTTTATTTGCAGCATGTGTGTTTTGAGAAAGCAGGTTGCATACGTTCTTGCTTCACAAGTCCTGTGAAACTGAGACCACTTCAGTTGTCTCGGGAAGTTCAGTATCTGATAGACTGACAGGAGATCTACATAACAATTCTGAGAGGTTTGAAAGATGCACTGACACATACTCCTTCCTCTCTTTCAGTTTTGAGAAGGAGTTGTTCTTTGAGACTGCTCTCCTTATCCCAGGAGCATTTTGAAAACCAAAGTCATTTCTGACCTGCAAAGTTTAACTGAGTTTGCTGTATGACATCCCCAGCTACTACTGCTCTTGTCTTCTGGAAGCATTTGTCATCTTTCCCACCTTAGGGAAAAAAAAACCAACCTATGGAAATGCATGTGCTCTAGAGCTAATATTAAGCACACTATTGACAAAATAGTCCTGTTTCCTGTGATCATATGTAGAATTAGATTTAAGTATA
Source organism: Melanerpes formicivorus (assembly GCF_026170545.1). Classification (NCBI taxonomy): domain Eukaryota; kingdom Metazoa; phylum Chordata; class Aves; order Piciformes; family Picidae; genus Melanerpes; species Melanerpes formicivorus. The sequence continues at coordinate 8,609,071 of NW_027142356.1, read as the reverse complement.
TTCTCAGTTTAATCAATGAAATAAAATTGTGTAACCATGAGTTCAAAACTGATCGTGGCAGCCACGATTCTGCAGAATCAAAATGATATCAAACATTGCTGCAATTGGCAGGATCTCTAAAGTCAATGTTTAGGAACTGAGCAGTACTTTTTATAATAATAGAGTGAGAGTGTGTGTGTGAGCTTCTAATCATCTTAGCATTTTTTTGCCAGGAGGGAATTTCCTCTCTTTGATAATGGTAACAGGCAGTGGCTTTTGCTGAGGCATCAGAGCTCCACCTCTCAACCACTTCGGTTAACATAACATTTAACTTCACTGTTGCTGCAGTGAGAAACGCTTGAGTTGTAGATGGTGTCCCTTGGGAATTGCCCTGGGTTCTGACTTTTCTTTCCTTTTTTTATTCCTTTTTTTTTTTTTTCTTCCTGAAAAATACCTCTGATAGTAGCTTTCTGGATTCCTTTGATGGTTTGTTGTGGGTTGTGTGTGGTAGCAAATAAAAATAGTACTCTCATGGCCTTTAACTGGGTCACAAAATAGTCGCATGCAATTTGGGAAGGGGTTATTTCCACCAAGGTAATCTCTGCTCCTGCCCCCGTCACATTGAGTTTGTGATCATCTATAAGCCAGTGGGGTAGAGAGATAGCAAAAAAAAAGTGCAGTCAGACAATAGTATGCTAAAAAAATAACTAATAAAACAGATACTGTAACAGTAAACCCGTATGAATTTCCCTTTCATTACTTATAGAATGCCTCTGAAGATACATTTCTCAGAGTTGTAGATATGATATTATCGTTTTATCACAATAGTGTGCTTGTGATGCATGGAGATGTGGATATAAAACATTTCTTCAGTAAATTGATACAGAATTTAAATGTTAATATCAGAATCCATCCTTTACTTTAATAAGAAGCCAGGAATAGAAGTTAAGACTTTGTTTCTTTCTTCTTCATTCCCTCCTTCAATACTGCAGACTATTTACTGTTGTTTTGTGAAAAAAATCCTGACCAAGAAAGCTTTAACATTTAACATGTATCAGTAGCAACCTATTTTCAGTTGGTGTGTAAAATTAGGAAGAATGCATGGTCCAGATAAAAAGTGTGGAAATAAAGAAACCCCTGAGAGTCTAAAATATATGTGAAATGTCTAAAATTGATCAGACTGATGAATGAAAAAGTCAGTGTATTGAGTTGCAGGTTTTGAACCCTTGGGCTAAAACCTATTTAAAAAAATAACCACAAAACATTTCTAGATTATTATCTGGTTTACTTCCTATGGACTCTTAGTACTTGATCCCTCTTTCCCCATCAGTGTTTATTCTCTTCCTCGCAATCTGAATTCCACTATTTTAATATTTCATTCTTTCACTACCAGTACTTTGTACAAATTTGAGGTGGTCAGTAGCACCTTTTGCAGCAATCAAGTACTTCTGGGGGCATTCAAAATCTATCCTTACCAAACTGGGCAGTATGAGTGATTTCAGTCCTCTGGTATGTTGAGGTGCAAGTTAGTATTTTGGACTAAGTTAGTATTTTGAACTAATGCTTCAAGCCTGTAGAGAAGCCTAAAAGATCTAGCTTGGGCTGAAAGAATCAGAAACATGAAATGAGAATCATTCTAAAACGTAACATTTCCATGTTTCCGTTAATTTATTATGTTTTGCTTTGGGGAGAAAAAAAGGAAAGAAAAGAAAACTCAAACATCAAAGTCCACATAGTTTTCTACACACAAACGAGCATTTCAGCTAGATTATACATGTAAATAAACTTGCAGCTTGCTCCTAAGACTTAAAAAGCAAAGGTCAGATGATGGAAATAAAGGGAAAAACGTGTAAGCCTGTTTGTTCTGCATTTCTTGGCAGCCAATACATTCAGTATTCTGGTACTTGTTATGCAGAAAAATAGAGCTGCCTTTTGAGGATAATAGCAAAAAAGGCAAAAGACCAGGTTTGCTCTACTTGTAACTCCGTTGGTGTCAATGGACTTAGACAAGGAATTCATTTGGCATGGGTCTTCAAGTCACCACTTGAGGTTCAAGTGCTAAATTCTTTTAAGACCCAGAAAAGTTATGCTGAGTAAGGCTGTCAAAAAGATCCAATTAACTCTTTCACCTGGAAAAATCTGGGACAGAGCAGGCCCTGGAGCACAGTGCTAGGAAGAGTCAAGCTTTGGGAAGGAAGCTTCGGCTGAGGTTTACATAGTTATTGTCTTTGAATTATCAAAGCCCGGAGTGGGGCTGAGGTACTTAGGCCAGAATGGGAGTAGATTTAGATGCTCTCTGGGATATCTGTGTTTTGTGCAGTGATGCAGGCTCCCTTCTCTCTATTGCACTGGGCTGAACACCATAGAGAAGAGGCTCCTCTTCCTCCCTGTTCTGATTTTTATCTTGTTCTTACCTGTGACTACTGAGCTTCACAGTTGCTCTCCATCACCTGTGCAACTAGCCAGGAATAAAGCCTGCATAGCTTGTTAAATGGCAGGGAGGCAAAAAGAGTCCCATAATTTCAGATTTTTCTGTTGCTTTATTTAGCAGACATATAGTCAATGACTTGAAACTTTCCACTCCCCCCCCCCCCCCCCCCCCCCCGGCTTCTGTCCACTTTAAGCAGCAGATACAGCAAAGAGACTGGGTATCTTCAGTGCTACCTTCAGGCTCTTTTTCTCTGCTATGCAAGAGTGGGATACTAAGTTATTCTTTTCCCACATTGTTGAAATTTGCATACAGAATGTTATTTTTCTTCTTGCACAACAAATATCATGTGCCCTGCAGAGAACACCTGCTGGCATTTCAATGGAGAGGGTATTTCAATTGACATGAATTGAAATTGTTAAAAATCCCAGAAATTAAATCCATTTGCAACATGAAATGTTCCATTTTATATTTTCCAATTACCTTTTATTTAGACTTGATTTATATATATTATTATTAATTATATTTATATATTATTGCATTTCATTAAGAAAATAATAAATGTTCCTTTTTATAGACACTTATTTCTGAAGTCTACATTTATTTTATTTACTTATTTTAGTTTTAGTACACAACCCAATGGGAGAGACAGCTCATAAGTGATTAGTACCTGATTCTTAGTTTACCAAGTGCAGTCACATTGGCCCGTTGGTACGACAGATTTTAACTCTGTTGAACTAACCTTGATTCTTTTGATTCTTGATTCTTACATTGCAGATAAGGAATTTTTGCCATATCATGTTATCTCCTAATGTTACATCAATATACTTGTGCCAAAAAAAAAGGGAAAAAAAAAAGAAAGGTGGTCTAGATGCAGAGTAAAATTGAACAGAGAAAGAAGGAACCTCCTTAACTCCCCTTTTTGGAAAGCAGAGCCTCTACTCTCTTTCAGAGCAGGATATTTATTACACCCTAGGTAGACCATCCTAGATCCAAACCCATTTGTTTCAGGTAGGTTTACACAGCAAAGCAAATGAAGGAAAACATTTTTACATGTGCTGTTTTATAGTCTTCAGTTGTGACTGCATTTATCAGAGGACATGAGACAAATGTAATAAAGAGCAATCAGCTTTTTCAGTACTTACTATAGCTAAGGTTGCACAGTGGTTTCCAGTTTAATTCTCTTCTCAGCCTCATAATTTTCTGATGCTTTCATTCCTGAGAAGGGGCTTTTCCTTACAGTTATTTTTCTTTGGAAAGTTTGAGTGACTTGGCTCAAATATTGCGAAGAATATTGCAAAGAAAATGTGTGTATGTAGACTTGCTAATTATAAATATTTTTATTGTTTTAACAACTCTTCAATGTATGCATCTGGGGAAGGGAGGCTGAAATTTCAGCTGTTTCCATACCACGTCAGATGTCTTTCTGGGCTACTGGGAGTTTGGATTTTGGTTTGAGATCTTCTGGAATACCACTTGCTGTGCACAGACAGCATAGCTCATGTATATCTTCCTCGTGGTACTTTGTGCTGGGGAGCTTTCTGGTAGGGCCAGCAGTTGTCCTGCTCACGGAGACGGGAGGAGGATGAGAAAATTCCTCCTGACTTGCTGCTTCTCATCTGCATGTGTGGCTCATGTCACCTTCACTGTGTTTTGCTGAAACCCTTCCTTTTGGAAAGTTCTTTCTCTGATCAATACTGATCAAGTACACACTGAAGATATTTTGGAGGAAAGAATGAAGTGTCTTAAAATATTTTAAATCGACTGATTGTGTTGGCTTTCGAAGTGATGTTATCAAGGGCTTGCAGGGCTGGTGATGTGTTTCCCTTTGCTTTCGCTATCCTCCTAAGAAACTGGTGATTCACACTCCAAAGGGTTAATAGTTTATCAGAAGGGGTGATTCAAATTCTAGACTGTGAGCAACCAAGCCAGTCACAGCATACTGTGTGGCTGATTAACTGTGACACCATCTTGGACTGTTTTAATCTCCAAAAGGAGTTATTTATGAGGAATAACAGTAACGTTCAGTACTTGTCTTTCAGGAAAAAAAAAAAAATCAGCAGGAGAAAAAGTCATAAATACAGATTTCAAAACAGTTTTATTGCACCAGTTGTCTTCCTGCTCACGAGGAGCATGGCATTAGGAATTAGAACCAAAAATACAGCAACCAAAGGATGTGATCTTTCTTCTCCCGCTTCCGTGAGCGGGGCTGCCCGCTGCGAGCCTGCCTGTCTCCGGGCTGCGGTCGTGCCTCCTGCTCCGGCAGCCGGCGCGGGCCAGGCAGCAATTACAATGGCAGCAGCGCTTGCTGACAGCTCCGGGGTGATGGTAACCTTTAGAGGGAGAGGTGAACTGGGACTTCTTGATGTGGCCGGGCTGGGCGGGCACGACGTCAGCCTGGAGATACTCTGCAGCCGGCGTCAAACCCCTGACAGGGACGTCCGCGGCGGCAGCCCGGCGAGCGCTGACTGGCTGGCTCCGAGTGCTGGCGGTGCTAGCAGTCCCGCAGCACGGAGTCGACAGAGATGAAGGCTGAGGAGGAGAAAGAGCTTCATCCGCATGGCAGCCTGTCCCAGCGGCTGCAGAAGGGGCTTCCTTGCACTTTTGGGTCACAGAGTATGGCTGCGGCTTGCACATCTCCTCTGTGAGGAGGGAGCCTCGATCTCTGGAGGCGTTTCAAACCCGCCTGGATGTGTTCCCGTGTGATTTAGTCTGTGCGATCCCGTTCTCGGAGGTTGGACAGATATTGAGAGGTCTTTTCCAATCCCTACCACGCTGTGATTCTGTGAAAGAGGAGGTGGTGTGGGCCGACTCTCGGGCACCGGTCATACGTGAAGTACTGGTAGAAACACGGCGTGAGCTCTAACGAGTGGTTCCCCTGGTGCTAACATAGAAATGTTTCCCACGGTGAAGAGTTTTGTGGTGGCCATAGAGTGTATTAGTGTGGATTACTAGAGCTGTTATCTGCCTGTTATGCTTTCACATAGCACACCTCAACTTGTCCTCTGTATGCTTTCCTGGGACCACAGTCTTGGGACTTGAGGGGCATTTGGACAAAATGCTGGGGTGAGAGGATCCCCTTGCCGTTTGTCCCTGCCCTACAACTATTGCCTGTGCTCTCTTGCATTTGTAATGTCATGCAAAGCCTTCTCGGTGCGGGGGGGGCGGGCGGGAATTGAGGGGGTTTGGCTGTGAGGTGAGTCACTTTCTGTGATTTTGTGAATACGAAAATGATGAAAAGACATGAACCCTAAAGATGTCCATACAGAGAGCTGTCGGACAGAAGGGAAGGAGAAGCTCCTTAGATGTGCTTTTCAAAAAGAAAATATATTGTTGAGCTGTAGCCTTAGCAAAACGAGGCATTTCCTGATGGTCCTGATTGATTTTTTTTTTTTATTAGTATTATTATTATTGTTTTAAGCCAGAAATTAAAGACAGATTAGGCCCCAGGGGCAATGCTAAGGGAGGTCTGGCCATATCCAGGTTGTGACAGTTGCTGTAAGGGGGCATGGAAATTTAGTGCAGCTGCTGAACCTGAAAAATAATAACAAACCCCAATACACCTCTATGTTAGAGGATGTCTTTAATACAACATCTATCCCCAAATCCTTTACATAGAATTAAAAGCAGATTTAACTTGAAGGACAGGTAATTTTGTTTATTTAAAGGTAAAGGAAAACATAGGACATTAGACTGTACTAAAGCTGGTGTGAATCAAAACGCATTCAACTGAAGTGTCTTAGAGATGCTGTAAAACACACAGGATTATAATCTGGCCCATAGTATGTTGCATTTACTGTGTATAATCTGTCCCTTTGGAGGGGCTCAGGTAAAGGATCTTCAAATTTTCCTTGATTTGGGTTTTATCCTTAAAAGAAATACATTAATTTTTCATGTTCCTTTACTTTTTGCTTTTATCTTAAATTCTGCTAGACTCTGTATTTTCCAAACATTTCCTCCTTGAGAACATTTCAGTGGCAAAAGGATTTAAAAAAGCAAGAGGGGAATGAAAAGGTTACTCTTTTTTTCTGTGTCTTTTGTGCTCCCCTAAAATCTTCTTCCCCAGGAGAAATGAAAAAGGGGACACAATCTAATGGAACTCCCTGGCACAGAATCTAAAGGGAAGAGTTCATACAGAAAAATAAAGAGACAGAAGAAAAGCAATCAAAAAATTGATATTTTAAAATTAAAATATCTACCAACATAAATTTTTGGCTGTCATATTTATTTATGTACATTGGCAAGAATAAATAGTGAAACTGGTAAAATTCTGCAAAACCTTTGTTTAAACCACTCAGTTTATTTTGCTACATTTCTCATCAGGTGTAATTACAAGGAATAAAAAAGAATTTGTAAAGCTTGAAAAAATATATCTGGAACATTTGTACCACCATTTGTTCAGGGTATGAATGCTTGCTTTAGAAATAAATGCAAGCTTTACTCTGTGATGTGTATTTTCTGTGTGGATGTAAATAAGACAAAGGAAAAGGTTAGTTGCTTTACAGGAAAAGCCTAAAGATTCTTTTGCTGATTAAGTCCAAAAGAGATACAAATACCTATTTCGTTATTGAAATACATATCTATATTTAACATGGAAAGAGAACTGTGTGAGAACTTGTGGCTTGCCAATATAGTTTGCAGCTGGAGGTCTCACTGGTGTTTAATGAACATTCACCCTCTTGATTATTGGGATTTTGTGTCTGAGTTGTAACCAGCATAGCCTCTCCTTCTGCCTACTGGAAATCTGCAGGAAGAATTGTCAATTAAAGCCGAATACGGGGATCTTCAAACAATCTGTCTTTCCAGTTAGGGCAAAACTGCCACCTTTGGAAGATCCCAGAAAGATTCATGCTTACCTACACAGCTGTCAGCAGCAGGTCTGGTCTCTGCAATACAATACTTTGTGAGAGATTCTGGTGACCGTCCCATGTGTTACAAAGCCTTCGCTACTGACTGTGGGTTTTGGAGTAATACTTCTTCTGTTACTCCGTGTGCTTAGCTGCAAAACACTGTCTTGGGCAAAAGACTGGATTATTCTGAAATGTTTGACTAACTGTGTGTGGGCCTTAGCTTCTCCAATCGAGGCATCCAAACTTATTGATGCACTGAGTGGTGAACTCTTTCTCTCTGATCTTCAGTAGCTTGATATCCTCTGCTTAGTACACTTCATGCATTTAACCACTGTGTTTTGTAACTGGTTCCTCTGGTAAATCTCCATGACACTTAATTGTTTTAGAAGGTCCTAGTGGCTCTCAGAATCTAGGTAGTAGTGTCACAGTCATAAATCTGAAAATAGGAGCTGCTTCTTAGTATTTTTGCCTCCATATTACCTCGTTTGAGGAGACATGAAGCACATCTGTTTTCAAAGGACACAAGAGTTTCTTGCAGTGAGGAGCACAGGAAATGTACACCTAGGTTTGGAAGTTTCTGTTTGGCCAGTTTGAAGTACACAAGGAGTGGGGCTGAATGCAAGTTAAAAGTGAAAAAAATTCCCAAATACCAAATAGTTTATTTCTCTACAGGTATATCCGTAGATCATACATGTTAAGAAATAAAGAAATCCTCCTCCCCACACAGGTTTAGTGTTCTGTCCATCTACTTCCAATTTCTTTGGTCTGGAGAAGCATGTTGGTCTGACAGCAGCTGCCAGTGAAGTAGGTTGTTGCTTCCTCTGGAGGGAACTGTCTGTCAGGGAAGCAAAGCAAAACAAAACCCATTTCCATTTCCTCAGAGATGCTGCAAGCTATCTTCAGAGCAATGAGTTACGAGATGGATCTCACTCTGCTGGGAAGACACTTCCATTCCCACTAAATTTAAATTAGCATTTGGAAACTTGGTTGAATCCAGCTGAGTGATGAACTTCATACTTAGTGAAATTTGGAGTAATTTGAGAAAAAAAAAAAATAGTTTGGGCTCCTGCCCTTAAATATCTGAAAAGCTTTGGGCATTTCTCCCTAGTTTTCTTAGTGCTCTTCAAACTTCTAGAGGTTATGAACATATGAGGACTTTGTTATTTGCATCAATAGATATACATTTAGTTTTGACAGTCTGCTTCCGGTCTGGTCCTTTAGGTGCTGTGTGCCTCTCTTTAATACTGCACATGTCCATTTATTTCCAGAAGATCTGAATGATAGTAGCATGAGATCACCACATTGTGTTTTTTGTTGTGGTGGATTCTTTTTGTCTGTCTCATCAGTTAATTTTGTTCTCTTTGTAATCTTCTTCCCTTATTCAAAGCAACTCTGGAGGAGAATACTCCACCCACCACTGACATACCTTTCTGCTCATTTCTGGATAAGGGAAACACAAGTGAGATAACATCCCAAAAAGTTATAATTTGATGGAGTTGCTATTGTTTTTACAAAAGTTAAACAAGTCAGTGAATAGACTTAGAGCCCAGCTGAATATACCATAAATTCTGAGTTGTGTCACAGCATCTTGGAGAGAAGGAGGATCTTTGAAGTGTGAATTAACAGAGCCTCCATGTATTTTGATCAATAATCGAGACCCACCTATAATTTTATGAACTGTCTTAGGGGTGAGAAAATGACATTTTGCTCATCCAGTTTTAGTGGTAATCTCTCAATACCCTTCTGGCTTGATTTTTTTATGGCTTTGCTACCCTCTGTGAAGTAGGACGCATCAGGGTGAAGACTCCATGTTGGCATATCTGGAGAATACCAAGAATCAAGAAGTGAACTGAACTTAGATGCTCTCCCCAGCAAGAAACTCATGGATAATCCATGATAATAGGAAGAGAAAATGCAGGACTGGCTTGTTACTAGAAATCAGTGAGCTACTTCCAGTTTGTGTTTCTCCATCTCAGTGCAATCGTCCCTAACTGGGTGGGTGGATGTCAGCCTTCCTGCATTTGCATGTGAGGCTGCCTACTCCTGCATGTATGAACTGGGTATGTATGTCCAAATGGGCAGCTGGGTCACAGCTCCCTGCCTGTGATTTTACCCCTTTTGTGTCTCTGTGGAGTTTGCATGGCCCTCTGCCAACTGTCTTCGAAACTATCCTGTGGCACTGATAGCTGTTTACTTTTGGGCTTGGGAGGAGTGAAACACCAGGATGACTGTGTGTCGAAAGACAAGTCAAAAGAACAATCACAGAAGACTGCTTTTTATCATTTTATTGTAAAAGTTCAAATAATTTTCTGATTTTTCAGAAACATTTGCTTACAAATAATCTGGGATGAAGACAGAAATGTGATTTTAGTTTATTTAAGGCTGCACAAAGATGGAAAAAAAGAAATATAATGAAGGCAAACTTGTGGTGGTGGTGGTTGTTTTCAATTTCTTACTCCTCGCAAAGCCCAATACTGGGGGGGGGGGGGGGGGGGGGGAAGTGACATTCTAATTCTGAACCTAGTTTTCTGAAATCAAATACTGATAAAGTTGCTTTCAGCTTCAAATCCAGTAAATACACAAGCTCATCTGAAACCCAGGTCAGAGCAAACACCATGCTCTGTAGAGCAGTTTAAAATCCAATGTAGGGACCTAGGTGTCATTTCAGTTGTTACTTTAAAAATGTTTTACAAAAATAAACGAGTAGCAATTCCTCAAACTAAGAGATAAGTAGATAAGAAATATTATTATAAAAAGTCCCCTGAGATGGTTACATTCTCCCAAACAAAACTAAGATCTCAGCTGTGGAAAGAGAAGTAAAAGAGTCTACTCCTTACCAGTACTCTGTTTAATGTAGTACAATCCCTAGTAGGACACGCTGCCAGCAGTCACATGTTGATAGATACACAATGCTGTAAAAATCTTACCCAGGGTGGGGAGGCTCATGGAGTATTTACCCCCCTGCAGAGAGCACCTAACCCTCAGGAGGGCTTCTGCTCGCTGAGAAGTACTGGGGGTCAAAAACCCAACTACCTTCTCTTTGGCTTTTCTTGCCTTAGTAACCTCCTTCTGTGTAGCTGTTAGTTTAGAAGAAATGACATTTCAGGTATGCCTTTATTGTTCACTGGCAAGGATTGATAGCTTGGAGGAGGGAACCCTCAGGAAGGGGGGAAACATGAAAATTCTCTGTCTTTTTCCCAGTGCTCATACATGAACATGTGGGACAACAAGAGGGTTGCTCTCAACATCATTTTTTTTCCCCTCCACCCCACTTTCAGGGGAAAGACAAAGGCTTGTAGCTGCTCTGTGCTCCATGGTAATGTTCTCTACACTAAATCTTTTGTAGGTTAAAGGGAAAAGTGCAGAGCTAGCTTTACCCCAGTTCTGCTGATTTGTTGCCCTGCCTTCCTGTTTACTTTTTTTTTTTTTTTTTTTTTTAATTAAATGTGGTCTGATGCTGGGATAAGAAAGTGTAAGGGGCATAAGGGCACTGGAGTGGATGGATGTTGTTAGCACCTGGATGTTTCACAGAAATCAGATGTGTGCTCATGCCAAGGAAATTGAGAAGATGAATACAATGCAAGTTTCTCAGGTTGCCAGTGGTGCTGTGGCACTGACAAGTGTCACGTCTAGGAGCAGCGCAGCACTAGTAGCTGGACATGATCTTTACCTGGGCACCAGTGGAGTGCAGGCTTGGGCAGGGTTTGCATGCCAGCCCTGCTCTTTCACAGCACTGCAGGACTGATGTCCTTTCCATTTCTGAGCTTTTTGTGGAGCTGGAGCACCTCGAAACAGGCTTCAGTTTGGCAGTGCAGTTTGGGGAGCCCATGCTGGCATCTGTCCTCCTCAGGGCTGGATCCTGTGGCGGCAGTGAGGGGCAGCCAAGAGCATGGCACAAGTGTCCAGGGCTGTGTGTGGCCATGTGGGGACCCTAGGCAGATCCCTGTCTGGAGAGAAGGGGAACCTTCTATGCTGGGGAAGGAGTGGCCTCCAGAAAGGTGGGAGCTGGGGACTTTTGGGGGTGCAAAGGGGGTGAGAGTCAATGCTTGGCATGTCCCTTCTGGGTTTGGGGGAACGGGGAAGGAACACCCACTGCTGACAGTTTTAAAAAGTGAGGCAGTGAGAGGCTGCCAGAGGTCCCTGAGTGGGAGGGGGAAGCAGCCCAGGAAGCCCCCCAGGAAGTCAGCACCTCTGACTGTGTCCTGGCGCTTCCACCACGGGTTGGGGCCAGCCCTTGCGCTCCTCTAGAGTCCCTCATCCCACTTCGCCGCTGGATGCCCGGAGCTCCTTGTCCCACACTGGCTGGGGTGCAGGAGGAGGAGGAGGAGGAGGAGACCGGCAGCTTGCATTCCTGCTGGTTGCAGAGGCTGAGGCAAAAGACAGAAAAAGGAGGAGGGGAATAAAAAGTAAAGAGGAGGGAGAGAGTGAAAGAAAACTAAGCCCAGCTTTTGCCGGTGCTGCTTGGATTGGATCTGGTTTGAGTTTCCTCTCTGCTGGCTTGTGCAGCAAGAGAGGAGGAGTGGGGGGAAGTAACTCGCTCACTCTTCATCTGAAGCTCAAGCAAACGTGCTGCTGCCTGCACTGGTGGGGAGTTGCCCTGGCTGCAGTTGCCTCCTAGCTTATTGCTCTCAGTTACTAAAGAATTGCCTGGACTTCTCGAAGACCTGGAGGAAAAAGCCATCGCTTCACAGACCTGATAGCTGTTCAGTGCTTATAGACTTGACACTTTTTTTTTTTCCTAGGGGATTTTTTTTTTGCTTCTTTTCCTCCCGTGTATCTCAGTAGCAGTTCCTTGAGTGTGGCATTGAAATCTGTTGCTTTAACAACTTTGGGAGATATTTTAAAAAACTTTTTAATTTTTTTTTTACTCTTTTGTTTTCTTTACCTTAAAAAATAAAATCCTTTTGGGGGGAGGGGAGATGATCGTGCTGATGTGGAATAAGTGCTCCTGCTGTCTCCTCTTACTAGCCGCGGTCCTGATTGTGGAGAGCTCCCAGCTAGACAGCTCCAGCTCCAAGGTGAACTCCATCAAGTCCACCCTGATGGGGGAGGCTCCAACTCGGGCAACCAACAGATCTGCAGGGATCCACCAGGGACTGATGCTTGCTAGCAGTAAGAAAGGCAAAATGCTAGAGCAGATGGGAAAACCTCCCAAACACTATCACCGGCAAGGAGAGGTAAGATATCGCTCATTGCTCAAGTGTCTGTTGGTCTGCATGCTGTGTGCAAAGAACTGCTTGTCTTCCCCTAAGACTGTTTTCAAAGCTTTACTGTGTTACATTGATTTACTTCATCAGGGTTGTCTGGGACAGTGTCACCTCCTAATTGGTGTTAAGGACTGTGCAAGTAGAAACTGGAAGGTTTCAAACCTTTCATTCTTCTTGGTAGGACTAATAACAGATGGAAAAGAGTAATCTAAACCCCCCCTAATCTTCAGCGTTTCTTTGTTTAAATCCTTTAAAGAGCTGCTAGAAGTAAAGGAAGAGATCTCAGACACTCTGAATGGAATTTGACTGGGTGAGGAAAATTTGAGCGCGAAGTAAAAGCTGTGCTTAAGGTGGTGAAATAATCTTGGGTTTAAAAATGACACCTAGCAAGTCAGTCTCTGATATGGTGAGAAGAGAAGAGCATGCTGTCCCAGGGTTTAAGTCACATTCATTTGTTTAATATGACAGAAAATAAATTCTAGGTTTCTTGTCCAGAATATGTTCCAGTGGTTGTAGAAGTTTTGATTGGTTATGTCCAGCTGAGATAAGCAGGGAGTAAGAGCCCTGAGTATGAAGTTTGAGTGAAAGAAATTAGAAAATAAAAAAAGAGGAAACTTTATTAAAAAGAATGAAAGAAAGAAAGGACCCTGACTTATTCTTACAGTCTTCTTTTCTCTCTATCCTGCTTGGAAACTTGGCAGTCTGATAGAAAATTATCTTCATTCAAGTATCTTTGTGGTAAACTAGAAAGCAGCATTCTAAGCCATGAGTCTCCTACTTCCCTATCAAGTCTCAGCTTGGCTGATATGTTGTGCATTGCGGTGTTGAAAGAGACATAACTCTTCAGAAGATATAGATTTTATATTATCAGGTATTATTAGTGCCTCCAAACACAGCTGCTTTTCATAAGCAACAGTGCAGCAGCAAGGGAGCTGCCAGTGTTCAGCACTAAAAGGCAAAGTACGCAGTGCCTGAAGGGTCTGTATCTTGCCTACATTTTCCTTAAAGCAGCAGAGAAGCTGCAAATTCAGGCAGTCCTCTGTATTTGTAGTGTTGTTTCACATCAGCTTCCTAATAATTGGCTGTTACCATTTGGTATTGTGTGCAGGCGTAATAACAGTGGTGCTAGTTTTGTGTGTGAGAGATTTTTTTTCTAAACTCCTCCAAGCTTTCTTTTCCTAGCCACTCAATTGTTTTATAATTTACCCAGAATTTGGTTGCCTCTCCTTACCTCTGAGCAAAGTTTAGTAACAGATGCTGCGCTGAAGTTTCATATTACTCAAGTACTGTGCTCTTTCCTAGTGCATGTTGTAGTAATTACGATATTAAATCACCTTGAGGAAATATTGGAACGTGATAGGCTTCCTTACATGTTCTCTCTGGGTTTTACTTTCTGTATAGTCACAAAAAGGCAAGACCTAGGATCTATTTTCCCACTGAGTGTTATCTAGGCTCATGAGATTTAGTGCAGGTCCTTGTGGGACTGTACTGTACAGTCCCAAACAAGATACAAATTTTTGCCTTTTGGGGAAGTCTTGCCAACTTTCCCTATGCACAACATTCTTGGCACTTTGGTGCATGCTCAAGGCAGTGTTGGAAGTGATTGATTACAATTCACCCAGCTCCTGGAAAACAAGCTGCACTGCCCACCCATGGCTGCGTTGGCAAGATTTGCCTCTTGTTTGCCAGCCTGGACTGTTTGGTGGGGACTTCTTGTTACTGGTGTGAACTCCCAAACTATATTTCAAGTCAGACCCAACACTACAAGTATCTGTAATGGTAGAAGAGGTGGCATGCCTGTTAAGATGTTCTGTCTGGAGCACAAGCAAAGAGCCTGGAGAATCAGTGACACTGGCTCCCAGGGAGCAAAGCCTGACCTCCTGTCAAGGGCTCTTGGTGCCCTCTCTCCTCCTGGGACTCTGGCTCAGCTCTTGTGCAGCCTCATGCAGTGTAATCCATGTGAATGACTCAGATTTGCTACCAATAACTGCAGACTCTGCTGCCAGTAACTTGGCCACCCACCTGAAGCAACAGAGGACAGAAATGACAGAAAAGAAAAAGTAGTAACTTTTGTGATCATGCAACTTTTGTGATCATGCTTTGTCTTCGGTGGTACTTCAGGTTACAACATGGGTAAGTTGTGGCATTTTTTAGCAGCGGTATCACACATCTCAACCACTTATGATGTGTGTTGGGCCAACCACTTACGAGGTTGGGACTCAATTTTTTCAGATTGTGGGATTCTATGCTGAAGTTCTGCATGGCATGCTATAAAGGAGCATGTTATAAAAGAGTATGGCATGTTATAAAAGAGCAGGCCTGTGCTTTTCTTTCTGAAATTATCTGCTGCATTAGTGGAATTTGTACTGTGTCAAAAGTAGTAGTATCTCTTGTATCTTGCTAACATCAAATGGAGCTGTCTCATTTACAGTAAGGACTAAAGCTGAAGGGGAAACTAGTAGCATCTTGCTGTTGTGACAGCTCTGAAATGTGCAATTGACTCTCGGCAGCTACATGTAAGTGAAATGGTGGAGCTCTCACCAAAATAGATTAAAGACCCATCAGCCAGCAACCTATTGACTTAGACAGGTAGAATAATGCACTTTCAGAAGGTTTCTCTAATATGAGATTCTCAAGACTAGAAGCAAACTGAAAGTCTTTAATCAGCAATAAATCAAGGGATACAATAGTTCATGGCTTATCTAGAGTGTTGACATTTTTCAGCTGGTAGTCACAGTGCTTCTGCCCAGAAAAGCAAGATCCAGCGCTCCTTTGTCAGGCAAAGTTCCAGCTCAAACTAATGAAAATACTCACATAAGCAAAGCAAGCTGATCTGCCTTGCTGGAGGGACTGGTGGAGCAAATGTGGATTTCAGTGAGACTTACGTTTTTATGTCTTTCCGAGGAACAGTATTTGTTTTCTGTTCTTATTCCCTTTACTGCCTTGGATCAGCAGCGAATGAGCAGCACTGACGTGCTAAATCAGTGAGATTTCACTGTCTTCACTGTCACTCCTGTTTTCCCCTTTCTGCAAACTGTTAATGTTTTCCCAGTTCCACAGAGAACCAGAAAGTATCTACAGCATTTGCACAAGGGAAAAATATGCTCAGAAACAGGACTTTACAGTTAGACTAGGTTACTTTTTGGGAGCTCAGGACTCTATGCTGTCTGCCATCAATTTCCTATCAAAACCTGACTGAGAGAACGGTCTTCTAGGAAGAACCATCACCTCAGCGCTGTTGCCTCCCTGGGAAATTGTTCTGGATATATCCTCTCTCTAAATAAATACCACACAGTGAAGAGAGTCATAAATGAAAGAGGACAGGTTAGCAACAATGGTGGATTAATTTTTCTGCATCTGAACAATAACTTTCACCATGTTAGGGTAAGCTCTCCTGTATCAACTAGAGAGATGCAACTTGAAAGGGAAAACCAGCATATCGTAGCCATAACTGAAAGGCAAAACCATTCCATAGATTTTGGGACATGGCTCTATGGCTTCTTGAATTTGCTTTGTCATCTGTCTGACTCCTTGATGCTGAGTTATATTCCTTCCTTTCCTGAGGCTTGTCCCCTCTGTCAAGTGCTGGGGTCTGCACACCTTTGTATCCAACTGCCTCTAATGATGCGGTAGGCTGAGATCTAGCAAACTTGATTTTCAGTGGTTTTCTCCTTTAGGCTACAGGCACTACTATCTTCTGTCCTTCCCAAGTTGTGGCCACAAGCAATTGCTTTGGCTATTTCCCCAACAAGATTTGTCTCTGGCTCCCTTTACTGCTGCATAGCTCCTTGAGTTTGTGATTCCTGCTGGGGCTGTTCTTGCCACTTCCCCCTTACATGACGGGAGCAGCAGCAACAATGGGAAGAGCTGCGGGGCTGAAAAAGAAATAATGAAGTCTAGAAATGTGAGAGAGGACTGAAAACCTGGGTAATACTGCAGAAACATAATCAACAGATATCAGATAAGCTTTTCTATTCCACTGTACTCAGTTTAGTATTTTATATTTATTTATATATATATATTTAAGCTCTATCACAACTTGAGCAAAGAGGCTTGAGACCACAGACGCCAAACCTAAAGGGCATTAATCCAAATGGCTAACTTGACATTGATCTCATGAGTGCATGGACATCCATGTGTTTCTTCAACAGGATGTAGTTACCCACAAGGACCGGCTAGAAAATGCTTGGACAATGCTTTGTAGCAAGTAAAACAGCATGAGATGTAGTAATCAACTGCAGTGTCCTGAGAATGTTACAATAAAATGTACCAGAGACACCAAAAATGTAACCACAATATCTTGAATAGTTAGCAACCAAGCCAGTATAAATTATTTCTTCATGGGATTAAAATTAAATTAATTACAACACCTAGAAACTATATCCAGCAACAGCTGCTTTTTAAAGTAAATTTAAAAAAAAAAAAAAAAGTAAAGACAGAATTGCTAAATCTGCAGTGGTCACCAGAGAACATGTTCTTTGCTCTTGCTGTTTGCTGCAAGAAATGTGGGAGACACACTGGTTTACTGGCAGTGCTCTTGCTAAATAGCCAAGTGGCTTGACTCTTGACTGTCAAAATGGGATGGATAGCATTATCTCCTTCCTGGGTGATGCTTGGTGTTCCCTTCAATTTGCTATTATCCCTGGAATCCTTGGCATAAAGCAAAAGCTCCTGCAAAGTGGCTTCACTACAACTATTCCCTAGGACATTGATGTGCTATTGGGAGTGCAAACACTGAAGAAGGGTGAGTTTCTGTCTGGAGAGTCCATCAGAGTTTAAGGATGCCAAAAAAGATAGAATATAATAGAATAGACCAGACCAGGTTGGAAGAGACCTTAAAGATCATCGTGTCCAACCTATCATCCAACCCACCTAACCAACTAAACCATGCAACCAAGCACCCTATCAGGTCTCCTCCTGAACACCTCCAATGATGGTGACTCCACCACCTCCCTGGGCAGCCCATTCTAATGGGCAATCACTCTCTCTGTGTAGAATTTCTTCCTAACCTCCAGCCTAAACCTCCCCTGGAGCAGCTTGAGACTGTGTCCTCTTGTTCTGGTACTGGCTGCCTGGGAGAGGAGACCAACCTCTGCCTGTCTACAACCTCCTTTAAGGTAGTTGTAGAGAGCAATAAGGTCACCCCTGAGTCACCTCCTCTCCAGGCTAAACAACCCCAGCTCCCTCAGCCTCTCCTCATTGAGCTTGTGTTCCAAACCCCTCACCAACTTTGTTGCCCTTCTCTGGACACGTTCCAGAAAGTCAACATCCTTCCTAAACTGAGGGGCCTAGAACTGGACACAGTACTCATGGTGTGGCCTAACCAGTGCAGTGTACAGGGGCAGGATGACCTCCCTGCTCCTGCTGGCCACACTGTTCCTGATGCAGGCCAGGATGTCATTGGGGTTGCTGTGGCCAATGTGCAGAACCTGGCACTTGGATGTGATGATGAAGCATGATTCCATTTTGCCCTCAGAAAAATGAATCTGATTAAGACATTATGTTTGATTAAGTGATGATTTGCAGATGCAAATATAGCACAGGTTTAATTTTGATTTTAATTATCTCAACACCGGATGTATCTTGCAAGCACTTCATATCTCACAGTTTGTCACTTGAGCCTTTCTTCCTTTTACAGTTGTATTTACAAGTGCCTCACCCTGAAAATGTCATTTAGGAGGAATCTAACTCTGCAAAGGAGGAGTCCCATGAAGCTGCTGCTTTTGTTTGTTTCTCAAGCATTGCTTTCCTCTGGATTTTGTGTATCTGTTTTTTTTATGTATATCCAAGTTTTATATATACATTAAATATAGTAATTTGGAGAACACCTTAAAAGTAAAGACCTTCCCTTCCTGCTTGACCTTTTCAAAGTCCCTGCCAAGTCCATGCTATCCCTATAAGCATAGCAAGGGTCAGGGTGCAATGGGCCAGCAGCCCCCTTGCCCTACCCTGGCTTGTGGCTTGCAACCATGCCCTGGCAGGGTGCTTGGGAGCTTTGTGTCAGGGTCAGCAATGCAGTGATTAGACACGTATGATAGATCTGAGAAGCTGAAGTTTCTGTGGGGAAGAAAACCAAAAGCCACCTCTCTGCTTTTCCTGCATTGGTAAAGCTCCAAGTTTATTTAAATATTTTGTTGCTGTTGTTTGGGGGGTGTGGGGGTGTGTGAGGAGTTTGCTGTTTTGTTGTTGCTTTGGGGGGATTTTTGTTAGGTTTTTGTTTGTCTGTCTGTTTGTTTTGGTGGTGGTCTTGTTTTGTTTTAGTATGTGTTGTATTTGTTTGTTTTTTCGAATGGAGGCTGATTCTTTGGAAATCCTTGTCATTCAGTCCTGTGTTCTAGGCTGTATTTCTGGTGCTTTCAGGTTGAAGGTAGTTTCTATGATCTTCATATCCATAGGTGTGAAAGGCCCATACAAAGACCAAGAAGATCACAAGGTTGGCTTCGTTACTTTTGAAACTTGGTTATTCTTGCAAAAGTCTTTATTTTTCATCACAGCCCATGAATGTTCCAGCTGTGCTTTTTGATCAAGTACTGGATGTGCAATGACCATATGTGTCCCCAAGCCATCACTTTCCCTCAGTATAATCTCTTGCCTTTTTGACTGAAGCGCAGGTTTCGATGGAGAATGTCATGAACACAAAGCAATTTTCAAGCTGCAACAAAATGTGAATGGGTGAATTGATGAAACTTCCAGGCTTTTTGCGGAATCCTGTGCTTTAGAATGAGCCACAGAAAGTAATGTTAGAGAGATGGCACAAAAGGATCCATATGGTCACACTAAAGGATGAAAGCACAGCAGTTTTCAAACAAAATAATGAGTTCTGTTCATCTTCGTTACATTTTTCTTGGGATCAGCCCTAAATCCCTCTGTGCCTTAGACATTTGTGTTCACACAACCAGAACTTGAGTTATAAGAAGGAATGGATATAAATATGCAGTGGGAATGTGGAGTTCACTCATTTAGCAGCTATTTAATTCTTACCAAAGGAAAGACCAGGGCAATGCTACAAGAAAAGGAAAAAATAAAGTTAAAGGGTTGTTTTTCCCCCCTCCTCAAAGTGCATAAGTGCATGGTTTAGCCACTTGGGACTTTCTTAAAGCTAAGCTTTGATATGATTGAATTTTCATCTGTGCAGTAATGAATCTCGGAGACATGTGTGTCCTACATATGCAGTGCAAATGGCACTGGTGTAGCGTTTGCAGCAGCAAGCCAAGGTGGGCTGTTCTGCACATGCTCAGCAATGAGGTGTTGCTTCACTCCGCAAGCCCTCGGCCTCATTCTCTCTGCATCATGTAAGTGTGAACCAGGCTGTGCATGCTTTTAAAAGCGTATTTATCAGCCCTGTGAATGAGAGATCAGGGCTCAGTTCTACTCATTTTGGCAGCTTGCACTGAGTGAAGCAGAGACTTGCTGTCAGTGTAATCTTTTCCCTGCAAGTCTGAAATGCCTAACACAGAGAGTTCTTATAGGGAACTGGAAACTTTTGTTCTTGGAATCTCACTCTTAACTAGAACAGCATTGGAGAAATTAATGCATCTCACCACAGGACCAAGGCGAATGTCTGCTCTGATGTCTCCTCTGCACCTTCCTTACTGACCTTGGTGTCCACATGGTTATCTCTCTCAGATCCTATTCCTCTCCCAAACAAAAGAAGCCCCAGACAAGACAAACTTCCCTGGTAGTTTCCCCCCCTCTTCAATAAGTTATTGCAGAGGCTCTGGTTTGGCTGGAATTGGGTCTGAACGTGGAGTCAGGGGAGCTTCTCAAAGCTTCTTACAGAAGCCCAGGCCAGTAGCCTACCAAAACCCTTCCAGACACAAACCAACAAACCTGCAAAGATTCAAAACCTGATCGTTTTGCTGTAAAAAAAGCTCTTGGGAATTGGGAGAGGGAACTGCATGTAAAGCCATTAACACAAATGTGAAATAGTAAGGTGAACTAATCTAGCTGGTGTTTACTTTGTCAATTCATTTCCAGAATGAAATGAAGTCTTTCATGAAGTACAGACACAGTACTCTGGATGGCCAGTGTCAAGTACTTGTGTCAACTCAGAAGAAGCCATAGAAATCTAGGTCTTGTGTTTAACTGGGGTTTGGGTGCTGTCTCAGATAGCTTTGTTGTTTTCCATCTCATCACAGTATCGCTAAGGTTGGAAGAGACCTTGAGGATCATTGAGTCCAACCTGTCACCACAGACCTCATGACTAGACCATGGCACCAAGTGCCACGTCCAATCTCCTCTTGAACACCTCCAGGGATGGTGACTCCACCACCTCCCTAGGCAGCCCATTCCAATGACTAATGACTCTCTCGGTGAAGAACTTCCTCCTCACCTCAAGCCCAAACTTCCCCTGATGCAGCTTGAGACTGTGTCCCCTTGTTCTGGTGCTGGTTGCCTGGGAGAAGAGACCAATCCCTTCCTGGCTACAACCACCTTTCAGGTAGTTGTAGAGGGCAATGAGGTCTCCCCTGAGCCTCCTCTTCTCCAGGCTAAACAATCCCAGCTCCCTCAGCCTCTTCTCATAGGGCTTGTGCTCAAGGCCTCTCCCCAGCCTTGTTGCCCTTCTCTGGACACGTTCAAGTGTTTCGATGTCCTTGTTAAACTGAGGGGCCCAGAACTGGACACAGTACTCAAGGTGCGGCCTAACCAAAGCAGAGTACAGGGGAACAATGACTTCTCTGCTCCTGCTGGCCACACTATTCCTAATGCAGGCCAAGATGCCATTGGCCCTCTTGGCCACCTGGGCACACTGCTGTCTCATGTTTAAGCAGCTGTCAGTCAGCGCCCCCAGGTCCCTCTCTGTTTGGGAGCTCTCCAGCCACTCCGACCCCAGCCTGTAGCTCTGCATGGGGTTGCCGTGGCCAAAGTGCAGCACTCGGCACTTGGACTTGTTGAATGGCATCCCATTGGATTCTGCCCATCTGTCCAGTTGGTCGAGGTCCCTCTGCAGAGCCTTTCTACCTTCTAACTGACTAATATTTGCTCCTAACTTGGTGTCATCTGCAAATTTGCTGATAACTGTCTTAATGCCCTCATCCAGATCATCGATGAAGATGTTGAAGAGGATGGGGCCCAGCACTGATCCCTGGGGGACGCCACTGGTGACTGGCCGCCAGCTGGATGTGGCACCATTCACCACCACTCTCTGGGCTCTGCCCTCCAGCCAGTTCCTAACCCAGCAGAGAGTGTTGCGGTCCAAGCCACGAGCTGACAGCTTAGTCAGCAGTTTGCTGTGGGGGACGGTGTCAAAGGCCTTGCTGAAGTCCAGACAGACCACATCCACAGGCCTCCCCACGTCCACCAGACGGGTCACCTGATCATCGAAGGAGATCAGGTTGGAGAGGCAGGACCTGCCCTTCCTAAATCCATGTTGGCTGGACCTGAGCCCTTGGCCGTCCTTCAGGTGTGCAGTTATTGCCGCCAGGATAATCTGCTCCATCATTTTCCCTGGCACTGAGGTCAGGCTGACTGGCCTGGAGTTTCCAAGTCCCTCCATCCGACCCTTCTTATGGATGAGGACCACATTGGCCAGTTTCCAGTCATCTGGGACCTCACCTGTGAGCCAGGACTGGAGGAAAATGATGGAGAGCGGCTTGGCCAGCTCATCTGCCAGCTCTCTCAGCACCCTAGGATGGATCCCATCCGGTCCCATGGACTTGTGAGTGTCCAAGTGGCTCAGCAGATCCTGAACTAATTCCTCATGGATTTCTGCAGCATTACACTGCTCCCTGATCCCCATCACCCAGCTCAGGAGGCCACTCATCCTGAACTCCTGCCTTGCTGTTAAACATTGAGGCAAAGAAGGTGTTCAGGACCTCATCCTTTTCCTCACCTTCAGTCACAGTGTTCCACTCCAGGTCCCATAAGGAGTGGAGGTTCTTCTTGCCCTTCTTTTTAGTGTTAATGTATTTGTAAAAATGCTTTTTACAATCTTTCACAGAGGTGGCCAGCTTCAGTTCCAACTGGGCCTTTGCCTCTCTAATTTTTTTCCTACATAATCTAACAGCTTCCTTAAACATACTTCGAGAAGCCTTCCCCTCCTTCCAAAGGTGATACAGCCTCTTTTTCCCCCTTAAATCCTCCAGGAGCTGCTTGCTCATCCAGGCCGGTCACCTTCCCCGCCGGCTCATCTTTTGGCACGTGGGAACTGCCAGTTCCTGTGCCTTCAAGAGCTCCTGTTTGAAGTAGGTCCAACCCTCCTGGACCTCTCAGTTCTTAAGAGCTGCTACCCAGGGAATTTTACAAATAAGTTTCTTAAACAGGCTGAAGTTTGCCCTCCGGAAGTCCAAGGTGAAGGTTCTGTTGGTGCTCCTCCCTGAAAATAGTTTTTGAGCTTAATGCTGCAAGTTCTACGGAAGACTTCATCTGCTGCTTACTCCTGGACTAGATTTGATGGTGTGCCTGAGTGGGGGCCCTGTGCTTACTGTGGGTCTGTTCATGGTGAACTTTTATAGAACATGGGTTTAAAAGGAGAAAAATCTCTGTCCAGTATGACAGAGCTGCAAGCAAGAGATGGTATCATAAGGCTTGGCAGACAGCTTGTCTTTGCAGTATGTCTTCAGCAGCAGCCAAGTGAAAAATAACCAAATGAAGCTTCTGTTGGCCTGACCTGGCAGGGCAAGTACAGAACTTGCCATATTTCTTTGGTTTTTTTTCTCTTGTACCTTGAAAATGAGACAGCAGAGCCTACCTCCAGTTCACTGTGAATTCCCTGGGAGAGTCAGGATCCTGTTTCTTAGCATAAAAATGAAAAGCTTGTATTTCTCTCTGTCTTGTGGGCTATTACATTGTCCATGAAACAGAGACTGAGCTGTGAGTCTCCTACTTCTCTTTGGTAGGAGGAATACTGGGTAGATACTTTACATTTGAAACATCATCTCCCCCATCATTCTTTAGGCAGGAGGGAAGGAGAGGGGATGTCAAATGACCATTTCTTCTTTTAAAGGTAGTCAGAATAATGGTATCCTTACCAAAGAGTTGCAAATTGTGATTACATACTTGACATACAGCTTTCACATTGAGAGACCATCTGGTGAGTAACTTGAAGGGATAGTAGTAATGGAAGAGGTAGAAGGGAAGAAAAAGCTGAATACTGTCCTGTGTGTACATCAAGGAACAGGGTGATCATTTTACAGACTGGAGAAGCTGGTGTGGTACCTGATGAGCATTAATGAGCATTCAGAGGTAAACAGCCTGGCACCAACAGTCTTCTCTTTGCAGGGGAATTATCCCATTAACTCCCTGGGATGATGGCAGCCACCAAGTTAACATCAAGATTGCTTGATGTATCTAGCATAGCCTGAAAGTTTTACCAGACCTGTACCTCTTAAATTCCAACTATATTCTGTGATGTGTGAAATGGACATTGTGAGGTTGTCCAGTGAGACTGGAAGTTGTTCTCTCAGTCCCTCTCAGTTTTTTGTTAGTCCACACAAAGCTAAATTTGCAATGTATAATTCATAACCAAACAGTTCAACCAGTCCTTGTGGTGGGGAGAGAAAGAGGGTCAGAACTGAAGAACAGAAATCCTGGTAGCCATGGAAGGACTGGGAAACCAGCAGGTTGCCATCCTCTCCACATGCCTTCTCCAAGGTGGAGCCAAGTGTTGATGCTGCCTCGTATGTCATCTTAGGGGTAATAAGGAAAACCGCCTACCCAAAGTTAGGTTTGAAAGTCTATTCTATGTTTTGGTGGAGGGGCTAAGCTGCTTAGCTACATAAGAGGTTGTAATTGATTGAATAAATATAGAGGGTTTAAAATGCTCTTCAAGAATGCTTGTAAACTTCTGTGCTTGGTTTTGTTCCTGTTGCTATCTTCCAGACATCCCGCTCCTTGTGAGGGAAATGGCTTTTTAACAAGAAGAATCCTCTGGAAATTGCTTTCTGAGGGGGTCCCTGCCACAGCAGCTGCAACAAATTGCAACTGTACTTCAATCCCAATTGTGTTTTATTGCTAAAAGGATAAGTGACCAAATGAATACTTGTATTAGAGCTTTGTGACAATTTATTAAGTATCAAAATGTCATGTGTGGTGTTGTCTAACCAGAAGATTAAGGGTTTTCTCTGCAGAGGGAAATTTCTTTCAGACTTTTTACCAGTGCTTGCTGATCTCAGAGTGTCCTGTGGTTAGGCCGACTTAGGGTTTTCCTTCCACTGAGACCTTAGTGCTGGGGCCTGGCCAGTGATGTCAGAGCAAGTGGAGTGTAACCAGCACAAGGCAGATGAGAAGAGAAGTCACAGCACTGCAGTCTCATGCCTGCTGATCCATTCCCTGCTGTGTAAACAAGTCTCCAGGGGACATTTTCTGAGCGAGTTGTTTTTGAGCAGCGGCATAGCTTTAGCATAGCTCAGATTATGGTAATTGGGAAGCATTTTTGGAATGGTTTTTCCAAATAAGCAACACGGAGTCCAGGGAGGTCAAGGAAGGATGGAGCAAAACCGTAGGATGTTACAGGCTGCTTTCTTGTGTCTTTGAGCAAGGTTTGTCAGCTGGAAAGGAGATGCAGGTCTGCTTGTCTTTCTCCCAGCCTCTCTTCTTCCCAGCAGGGAAGAAAAGGAAGACTGTCCATTTCTCTAGAGTGACTGGAATGGGAAAGAAGTTATATCTTTTATTAGATGAGAAGCAGGAGGCCCTAAAATTTGTTACTGCACAGAAAATGTAAAATGTACTGGATAGTGCAGAATTTTCTAAAGGTTTCAGAAGCAGGAACTTAGGCTTTCTCAGCCTATGTCTTTGTAAGCATGTAAAAATCTTGGGTTAGATATTAGCTAAACAACTGTGATCGAGATGAATAAATAAAAATGCATTCATTATAACTACCAGGGGAAAAAAACTAATTCATTTCCAATTGAAGTGTAGAAGCAGCAGCTGGCAGTGAAGGGAGATAGTTTTCTGGTGGTTGGAAGAATGAATTCAAAAGTCAAAGCTTCCGGTTTAACTTTTCCTCAGCTGCTTTCCTGATTTGTCAAACAGGGAAGAACAAAGCTGACCCAGTGCTTGACAGGTATTTTGGATGTCTTTATTAAAAAAAACATTTGCAAACTGTTTAAAGACCTTTATGCATGGAGGTGCCTCACAGGTAAAAGATGTTGTCTTGAAATGCAATGTCTGTTGCTGGTGCCCTTCAATGAACTCAGGTTATGGAGGGTTTAAATACCAGACAGCAAAACGAGAGACACTCCTTGGTCCCTGGGAAAGCAGATTTTGAATGACCTTTGTGGGTCAGGTTCCCTCCTTCCCCAGGCATGCTGGCCTTACCATCACTGCTGTAGGTTTCAGATTTGGGTTTGCATTTGTTCATTACAGTAGCAAGGAAGGTGTCTTTTCTTAAGTACTATTCTCTTAAGTTATCAGTGAGGGACCGATAAGAGAGTCTTTGTTACAGGCACACATGTGCTCCACAGGTGTGAAGGGAACTCTTAAACTGTTTATGAGCACACAAAGCCCCACGAACAAAGAGGGCAGAAAAGAATGTTGTCATTTTAAGGAAAAATATGTTTTAAGGCCCTGTTAAAAATAAAGCCAAAAAGGAATAGCAAATGGGCTGCAGATTGTCTGTGTAATGGGGATTAGCACTGCAAAAATTTTTCATTTTTCTGAACAGACATCTACCACAGACAGGCCTTGGCCAGCTGAGACAGCACTCAGCACTGGAGAGGGTATCCACTTTCAGGCTCGTCTCAGTGAAGTACTCACAAAATCCCCCTCCAATAGGAACAAGCAGATGTGGAGTAGGATAGCAGCATCTTGTCTCTGTTTTAGAGGGTTTAGGTGAATAGAAGCCAGTGCATACATTGTGCAAACAGATACGATAGTGGTGTATGAGTTCCAGGTCTGGGGTGCAGTTATCAGTTAAAGTTGATGGGTCTGAAGTCT
This sequence comes from Melanerpes formicivorus, assembly GCF_026170545.1. Classification (NCBI taxonomy): domain Eukaryota; kingdom Metazoa; phylum Chordata; class Aves; order Piciformes; family Picidae; genus Melanerpes; species Melanerpes formicivorus. Next base: position 8,582,732 of record NW_027142356.1, on the reverse strand, counting down.
ATTTTATAGCTAAAGAGCCAGAATGGAAGGGTCACAATAAAAGAAAAGCCCTTACCTTGTGTAATAGCCACATGATGGTATCTTCACTTTTTCAGGAACAGCTTTCGGGTCCACTCAGGGGAGCATCCGTAAGGGTGGTAATAATTCAGTACCCAAAGAAGTGATGTAACTTACTTCCCTCCAGCATTGTTTCCCAGCAGATGCACCAAAAAAATGTGACCACAGACCGAAGTTCATGCTGTCTGGAAATGCCACACTTAACTCCTTACTCTGCAAAATGTGCTGGTTTACTCCCTGCCTTATCCAAGAGGTGTCATAAGAAGGCCATCTGAAAGGTTAGGTCCTTTTTAAAGATAGAGTGAATCTGAAGGGTGTTTATGTACCTGACTCCCTGAATGCTTTCAACTGGAATTAGCTTCTGCATACCTTTAGGAAGTGGGATGGTGGCCTTTCCCACACAGGGAGAGTAACTCAGCACAGAGGAAATCATCTGGCTGAGACTCCCTCACTGCAAATCATGCCCCAGGATGTAGGTTGTCTTTCATCACTTTTACATAAGACAGTTTGATTTTGGCCATCAGAATAATTAGTTATTATTACAGACAAAATCAAATCAGAATAATTTACCCTGTTCCATGGATGATGAAAGAATGACACGAAAGATCAGTGACAGATCTGTATCTAATGTACCAGGCAGCTCCTCTGGCTTGAGTGGGTTTCAATCTCCACCCAAAGTAACCTTTTTCTTAAAGCAATGTCTGTGTGGGTTTTTCTCATGGTTTTTGTTTGGTTGGTTTGTTTTGTTTTTAAAACTGGACAAGGATGCAGAAATGTTGCAAGCAGAGCCGTAGCTTTTCTCTTTAATGAGCCTTTTCCTGACCCACCCTATGTAAAGGAGTTGACACATCATATGTTGTGCAGCTGCGACAGCTACACTGGCACATCTATCTGACACATGAATGTATTGACTTTGGCCTCTTGGAAGCACTGGACCCATGCTGTTCTCCAGAGATGTGCCTCAGTCATTTCCCAGATACAGCAGCGGTAGGAGCGAGAGCTGCAGTGGAATTCACTAATTCAGATTTAGCTGATTCTGTGAAAACAGATTGCACAACAGAGACTGACACTCAGATTCTGGATTTGATTTTCTCTCCTTCCCTGGTTTGACCTCCAATGCTCTTTCTGGCTGTGGGTCAGTATCTGGGTCTCCAGTTGTAGGGTTTGTATGTGTGTGGGATTTTTGTGTGGATTTTTGGGGGATTGTTGGGTTTTGTGGTGATTTTGGCATTGTGTTTTTTCAAGTGCAAAACTTCTGTGATGTAGCCCTTAAACTTGAGCTGCATCCCTTGACCAAAGGGCAGACCAGTTGCTGTAAGGTACCAGCTGGAGGGCTTGAAAGGCTGTTTCTGTAGAGCAGGATTGAATTGATCGATGCTGCTGAGGCAGCATGAACAGAAAAGACCAGCCATGAGTACAGCTTGTGAGGTGTTGATTGTACAGCCTGAGTTACTGCAGGGCAGGGGGCTCTGCTGCTTCTGGTGCTCTTGACATCACTGCAAGTCTTTGTGCTTGTATGCTTTGACCACTCATTAGTGAAGTATCAAGCTGCTTTTTCTTTTGATCCCTTCTGTCCTAAATGACCCTATTGGCACCAAAGTAATTTAAACAGTAGCTTTAATTTGTGAACATTTGCTTCTTCTAAGTTTATTTTCACAGCATGTTTCACTAGGATATTTTCCAGAACAAACTGTCTTGGTAACATGTGCAAGGCTGAGACTTGCCCCTTCTTTCTAGACTGCCTTATGAAACACTCTTGCCTCTTGCTTCTGGCCTACCTTATAAAACACTCTCTCACTACTCAGCCTTACTTCTATTTAGAAAGATAATATCAAGGTTAATGTTTCAAAACAGCACTGTCTTACCAGGCTGATGACAGATCTAAGTCAAAGGACACATTTTCTGGCAAACAATTTACCATTGCTCTTCTAATACTTGTGTGAAGGGAGATACAGCTCCCGTAAAACCTTTAAAACCTTGAGCTGTGAAGGATAACCCATGTTAGGATAACTAATAACTGACCAGTAAACAGGAAAAAAATAAGCAGCTCTAACTGGGGAGCTTTCACAATGCAGGGAAGCCATAAGCAGAGCTTCACACAAATCTGTTAGAGACTCTTCAACTTTTGGTAATTTGTCTGGCAAACAGGGGTTAAATGAGACACCAAAGTTCTTACTGTTCTGAATATATTTCATTAGAAACTTAGGTGGACCACAAAGAGTTGCAATAAGTGCCACTATACTGAGTTCCTGAACAGCAAACTCCACAGATAAAAGTCCACTTTTTAGGTATAAAGCAATGCATGTGGCATAATGTGATGGCAGTTAGGCACACACAGTGATAGCTTTTAAATCAGAGTTACTTTAGCTATCAGTTAATGATGAAGCAGCAGAGAGAGAGAAAAAAATAAATATATTATTAGAAAACCCAAAGCAGAATATCAGGAACTGAGAATAAAACAAAGGGCATTTTTATACTTCTTCTAAGTTTGTGGTGCTGAAGAACTGCTAAAAGCGGTCAGGATTAGATGTGTGGAAGAGGAGGATAGCAGGGATGATCAGAGCAACAGAACTGCTTTAACACAGGAGAAATTGAATAGGACACAATGCCAAAGTTTGCAAAAGGCAGAATAGGGCAGAAAGATATGAAATAATGAAGAGTGAGGAGCATCGCTCAGCATTTGTCTGAAAGAAGAGCCGAGAACAGACAGTGTGAAGTTATCAGGCAGCCAGGGACTACTTTTTCATATTGTATAGCTCATTGCCACACAATGCTGTGGGAGCCATATGGAGCTGCTCAGATGGAGATGAGACAGACATGGAGATGAGAGATTGCACTGGTAGGTGCTAAACACAGTGGTAAACTTCCATCCTCAGCTGTGTCTAAGCTGCCGTTGGCTGAAGCTAGGAGAATGCATCTGGGAGAAATCCTTTTATACTTGCCTGTGTTCTTACTCCTTGGAGCGTTTGCAGCTAGCAGGATACTGGCCTGACCACTTTTGATCTGATATGTTGCAGCAACTTCTTTGTACTTATGTAGTCTACCAATAATTTATTATTATTGTCAATATATCAGCATCCATTTATATTTAATCAATATCATAAATAACCCATTTCATTACCCCAGGTTTTCAGGAAACTTAGGCATATATAGTTCAGTATAAGCATCTGTGTTGTCTTTGCCTCAGGATGTATGTATATAAATAATCATCAAGTAAATATTTAACTGCTTTACTGAAATTGATCTTTGGGTCTGTGACAGTGAGTGCTGATTTTCATGTCCTCTCCAGTGCCTGTGGGCAGTAGTGTGAATAGTCCCATAAAAGTCAATGTGGGTTTGTTATACAGAGAGATTTTAGACAAAATGTTAAATATTCCAAGGAGACTGCTGCAGTGGATGGAAAACATGACTACAATGAAAAGGAAATGGAAAGATGAAGAACAGGACCAAGAGGCTTAGAAGAGATTTACAAGGTATGTAGCATGCACAAGTTGGGGAAGACATTTCAAAGAATATTACTACCATTTAGTCAGCTATGGAAGTAAATACCTTCAAAAAGGGGTCAGATTTTTAAGTAGTTCATCACTCAGACTGATGGGTTTTTTTGGGTTTGGGAGGTATTTTTGCTTTCCTTTGTTACTTCTTCAAGCTTTTTTAACTCCCAAGTAGATTCTTTTTTTCCCAGATTATCATTAAAGATAGGAGTGAGTATTTTCACACTTTATAGGAACTTCATAAATAAATCCTATAATTTTGTCATGAGCTTCTATGGTAAACTCTGTATAACTCAGTGAATTACATTTACCTTCAGAAACCAGCTCAGTTCTCCTGTATGTGCAGTTATATTTGAAGGCCAAGTTCACCATAGGTCCTGATGTGGAAGGAGCAGTCAGTACTTTTTCCTGTCTCTTGGTGAAGTATATTCTAGGGTGATGAAAATATGAAACTCTGGAAGACAAAACTGAGATTTTTCTCCTTTAAATATACTCTGTAGTTCAATGATGTATTCATAGAACAGTTTACTAGTGTGAATTATATTTATCACTTCTGTCATGAGAACAACCTTAAAATTTTTGAGAAGTCTAACATTTCCAAAGTTGATAGTTTTGATGAAAACTACTCTCATGCAAGGAAGGTACAAGGTTAGTTTGCTCCATTTACAAATAGATACAGACATCTAAGGACAAAAAACCCAACTCAGGATTACAGTCAAATTACTCAAGAATCTCCTATTTTGTCTTTCAAATCTATTTGACCAGAGATTTTAGGGAGCCTAAATTTTTAAAAGTCACAGTGTTATAAGTGCTGGCAGGGAGGACTTGGGGGGCGTCTTCCCCTGCTTTCAGCAGCTCTCCCTGGCATCAGGAAAAACTGGGGATTTGTACAGTCTGAAACAAAATTGTGTTCACCTCCAATTGAACCTGTAGCTGAGTTGCAGCCTCTGGGTATGCCCTCTGACTTAATGAATATTGATACTATTAAAAAACAACTTTAAGTCCCTCTTTTGATCCCTTCTTCCACCTGCAAAGTCTAACCACTTAAGAGCCATGGTTAACACACATTTAAAATATTCAGCTTTCAAACCTGGATTCTAACCACCCAGATTCAGTGAAGTGCTTGGTAAAGCTGCTGCACTTCTGCTGCACTTGAGAGCTAGATGTGATGTCTCAAGCAGCACCAGGGGAAGTTTAGGCTCAAGGTGAGGAGAAAGTCATTCATCATTGGAATGGGCTGCCCAGGGAGGTGGTGGAGTCACCATCCCTGGAGGTGTTCAAGAGGGGATTGGACGTGGCACTTGGTGCCATGGTCTAGTCATGAGGTCTGTGTCGATAGGTTGGACTCGATGGTCCTCGAGGTCTCTTCCAACCTTAGTGATACTGTGCTACTGTCTTGTGACTAGCTGAATGACAATGTATTCAGATCCAGTTCTAGCAGGCACATTGGACAAGACAATCTTCAGAGGTCCATTCCAACCCCCTACCATTCTGTGATTCTGTAATGCTGTACATGAGTCTTGATAGATGTGCTTAAAAAAAGGAGATAATTTAGAAATTGTTTTTCTGACACAGAATTTGAAATAAGTAGTAGGCACTAAAATTCCCTGAATTTGGAGCAGAGTCTCACTTATCCCTTTCCCAAAGACATCTATCCAAACCTAAGTCTCTTCTGTGATTCAGCAAGAATTCCTACTAAAAGAAGTTTTAACTTGAGTGTTGTATTACCTTCAAAGCATTTTATCAGCAGCATTAAAGGGTGCATTAGCACCCATAAACAATGGCTACCCAAGAGGATGGAGGAGTCCTGTGGAAAAGACAAGGGGTAATAGAATCTCCCCAGGAGTAACTTGTGCCTGATTGGACTCCAGAAGAAAAAAAAATCCCCATGAGAAGAGTTAGACATTGGAACAATCTCCCAAGGGAAGTAGTGGATTCCCCCACATTGGACAGTTTTAAGACTCAGGTTGACAGGCTGCTAGGCCATCTCATTTCAACTGCACTATCACCTAGAAAGGTTGGACCAGATGGTCCTTGAGGTCGCTTCCAACATGGCATTCTGTGATTCCGTGGAACAGAGTCATTCAAACAGCTCCAAGTGCACAAAGGAATTACCTTCCTAAGATGGTCCACTGTTATGTCAGTGCTAATTAAACTGAATGCAGTAGGACTTGCTCTAAGAGCAGTATTTAACAGACCATCTTATTCAAAAGCATAAAGCAAGCACCCTTGAGTGGAAACCTATAATTTTAAACACAGTTTGGTCAACTCAGTCATCAGTTCTGCTAAACTTCTATGGCATTGATTCAAAAAACCTTGTCATTATATGCCATCTGAGCCTCTCCAGTATGTAAAAGTGCTGCTCTTTGAAACATATTTATCTTAAGGAACGCCAAACACTTGGAAGATGATAGTCGAGATGACCATTCCAAACATTTATTCAATAGGAAGCAGAGTGTTTTCAGAGAAGAAAGATGAAATAAGTTAAGAATGGTGCTAAATGTCATAAAGTTTAATAGGAAGCACCCAGGTTGAAAGTGATGCTGCCTAAATCATTATTCCTTTAAAGAGGTTTTTATAGACTTGCCTTGGAAATGTTTGCTTTTAAAAGATGCAGTACCTAACATATTTTCCACTTTTGAACTCAATTTTTTGACAAAATATTCTGGTTCCAGAATTCCTGGAAACCTCAAAACTTAGAGAGGGCTTTTAGTGCTTTAGATGAAAGAGGAAAAAAAATTGTAATGGAAATTGCAAGACTTCACTGGGACTGCTGCATTTTCTCCTACAAATTTTTGGAATAAAAAGCTTCTTGTTTTGTTTTAATTATCCAATGAAAAAAATGTGCAATTTTCACAATTTGCACAGATTCTAAGCAAAGGAATATCACAATTTAGTGCATATAGGGGAAGTATTTGCTTTGGGAACCTGTGTTTGCTCTTGAAACAACAGGTTACTGCTGCATTCATTTTCCATCCTTCTTGGCTTTCATGCTTGCTCATCCATCTCTTTCCCACATTATACTGTTCAGTTTAGCAAACTCTTGAGTGTATAGAAATCTGTGTTCTCAGGACTCTGAATTAGACTGCAACTCAGTTCATCTGACTTTTGAAACTAGGGCTATAATTCCCAGTTCATTTAGATACTTAACAATCCTTTAACCTCCTCTGGATTTCTAACTGCTGACTCGCTTTTTAGTCAGTAGAAGTCAGCCAGTTTTCAGATCAGAGGCATGTGGTGACCCTCCAGCAGACAAACATTTTCCACCACCATTTTAAAGAGAATAAAAATCTAAATAAGTAACCCCCAAGGTTGAAAAGAGCTTGACCAAACATTGGTCAATTCCACCAGAAAAATAAATTTTCAGCAAAGGGATCTTTCATTTGAAAATTGGATCCAGGTTGTACAAAGTGAGAAGGGTGAACAACTGTGTCAAGTAGAGAGCAATGCAGTTTGTCTGCTCAGTGTGTTGCCACGAGGTACTAATGTTCTGCTTATGGAGAACTGGGATCTGGGCAACAAGTAAACGCTTTGTTTATCAGCAAGTTGTTGAAATCATGGTACTATGAACACTATCCTTCAGGAATTACACAATTCAGGCATATGTATCATCTACCAATTAGTTCAGACCGATAAAATTCAGGGCAGGTTCATCTGGCAATGTGTCTTTTGAAAATGAAGATTTATGTTCTTTGAAGGATAGTAAATCATGATGTCTGCATGTCAACAAAACAGAGCACAAAATGGGACTTTTGGGAAAATCAAGCTTGTCATTCCCTGTGTATAGTTTCCTCTAACATTGTTGTTCCTGGGTTAAATTCATGATTATTGACTTTATATTCCCCTTTTGTGAGGAAAAGAATTAGCTTCTCCCATGGAGCTAACTTGAGGATGAGTTGTATTTTATCAAGGATGGAGGAAAAGAATAAAATGTAGGGACTCAATAGTCAGTTCTCCTATTATAATGCAGTGTTAGAGCTTTGCTGCTTCTTCAACTTGAAATTCTTTTCCCCCTGAAAAGAAAAATCACTGCAAGCTATTATAAGGTGGAACAGCTCCTTCTTCCTGAACTGTACTGATTCTTTTTATTTATTTGCTTTTCATCTGCAAGTTCTCTGAATTGAAATGTCAGCAATCCAATACCTGCAAGTTTGGGATATTTGTAAGAGCTGAATTTTGTGTGCCTGGTTAATGTGAAGTTTAATTGTGCTGCAATTTTAGGCTCAAGGTGAGGAGAAAGTTCTTCACAGAAAGTTATTGGCCATTGGAATGTGCTGCCCAGGGCAGTGGTGGAGTCACCATCCCTGGAGGTGTTCAAAAAAGGATTGGAGTTGGCACTTGAAGGCATGGTTTAGTTAGTCATGAGGTGTTGGGTGACAGGTTGGACTTGATGATCTCTGAGGTCTTTTCCAACCTTATTGATTCTATGATTCAATGAATTGACTTAGCAAGCGATCAGTAACAGTAAGGAGAAAAACAAAAGATGTTCAGAAGGTAACTGAAGCATTCCTACCTTTCAGAATTGTAGCCACGGATGTAACTTTATGGATGGCATTGTAAGAAGCATGCCTCTGGGTTTCCTGCTCTGACAGCATATCCAAGTTTGACCTGTATGCTATTTTTATATCTTTCTTACATATGCACGTGCACACACAGATATATACACACACACACTAAGGATGTTTATTGTGTGGGGATTAAGCAGGAAAGTTACCATTTGTTTCCTGTTTTTCACCAATACTCTGATGTTGTTAGAACTCCTTTTGCAATATCTAGTAACAAGAAAAGGAAACAAATGTCAAAAAGAATATTTTCTTGGAAAGTTTTGATAAATACACAAAATGTTCAGGTCTTGTTAGGGGTATAAAAAAAATCTTTTAGAAATTAGGTCTCCAAAATGTGATCCTAAACTTAGTTTTTCAGGTTTATTCACTGCTGTAAGCATAGCAAATTGCATTCTCTAAACAGCTTTTGAAGATGTTTGAAACTTGGAATTAAAGTAAAATCGTTCCAAAACAGATTTCTTTTAAAACAGCATGGTGCACTTCCATGTGTATTGTTTTCCAGTGTTTAAACACAGGATGAGGGTTATTTTATCTGTTGGTTATTAAACCTTTCCTCTTTCTGATTACCACAATGGCAAGAAGAAAAAGTAGTATTTACCACACACTTTCTCCTAAGACTTTTGTCTTTTGCCATCTCTCCCAGTTTTGTGGGCTGAAATTGTCTTGCTTCTGTATGGTGGAGTTCCTTCTGTAGTATCTTCAAAGCAGTGGACACCTTTTGATTTTCTGCTGTCATAGACACAGGGCTTCAAACGAAGGGACACTCAGACAGGACTCATTGGAGATCAGGGCATTCTCTTTGCATTAAGACTTTGAGGAAAATGAGAAACAGCAAAGAATTTCCTGACTGCTGTTGAATCAGAATATGATTTCTGTAGAACTGCAGATCATCACACTGACTCCTATTTTAGAGGAAACATAACACAGGTGAGACTGAAATGGCTGATCTATATGTGTATGTATATATATTCATATACATGTGTATATATATACACGCACACTCTCTGCCTCAAAGCTTGTTAAAGTCAGCTCGGTGTCGACTGATTTCAGCTTGCAGGGACCACATTGACTAAGGTCTCCCAAAAGAAATAACTGCAGTTATAATAAATATAACACTGATCTTGTATAGCTGTACAAGAAACGTGGAAGGGAAAGTACAATGTAACCATGTGGCGCAACTTGACAGCTCCTGTGGAAATCAGTGGGAGACTGCCAATTTCCACCAACAGAAAATCTGGCCCTGAAAATAACTTTATCTTCCTTTAGTTCTTATTGTACCCAAAGTACAACACCACAAACCAACCTGGCATTAACATTTGCCTCGTGTAAGTGTGTATCTTGGCACGTATGACCCAGAACAGACATCAGCCAGCTTTCTGAGTCTGATTCTGTAAAACCGTGTGTCAGCTGAGGTTGATCTGCAAATGCAGGTTTTGTTCTACTCCTTAGCTTCAGAGCCAGTCTTCAGAATGTGTCCAGAATGCCTGTTTGCTCACACAGATGTATTAGCTGCTGGTGTTTTGGTCTCATGTTCATCATGAGAACATCAGGAGATGCAGCTGTCAGCTGTATATATAATGATTTCTAAACAACTTCCTACTCAGCAAGGTAAGGATGGGATTGATAAAATGAAGCAATGTCCATTTGACACGCAGCGCTGTGACTCACTGGGTAAAACCGCTTGTGTGGTGTGACATCGGTGAGTTTTCGAAGCAGATATTTATCAGTCCTGCTGGTTTTGTGGCACTGAGGAAATAATAAATAAGTGTAAAAGGAACAGCTTTTTAAAGTTCTTCTAGGAGAATGTAAATCCCATATTTTCCAACAACGTGAATGTGGCTGCATTTGAACGCTAAACCAGAAAGGTTTGTAGTGCATATGGTACCTATTTGAATTTTTTAAATGTCTAATTTCTGCTGTGGAAATGGAGAGCAGCTTGAGTTATTTATTGTGGGTTGCAGAAGGAAATCCCGACCCTTTGCAGGGACATGTTAGAATCCCTGCACCATTCAGCCAGTTTTCTCCTGTCACACCTACTTAAATGTTCAAAAAGACGCTTTTATGTATTGGGTGTGCTCCGGATCGGGCTAGTTTCTGAGCACTTAGGACAGCTTTCAGAGATTGCTGGTGGCTCCCAGTAGATTGTAATTCTAGAAACGGGAGCCTGATACTAAGCATCACCACCTGTTCCCCATTATTTTCCTTCAGAAGAAAACAATGCCAGTATAAGATTACATACTAATGGAACCCATTTTCACTAAATAGGTACATTTGGTCACATGTAATTTGGTGGCCCATAAAAGACAAAAAGAAAACAGTAAACTGTTTTCAAAAGAGAGAGGCAAATACAGTATAAATGAAGAGTTTCCTAACCATGTTAACTAAACCCAATTCTTATATGGCAGGTATACCAACATGCAGTGTGTAAGTACATACAGATCCCTTCTTCAAATAGTTGTGTTTTCCACTTGATTTGTTGACATATCCTGAAATACTTTGGACCTCATTCAGCAGTTTGTAAATCCACTACAGAACTCGATTTAAATCCTGTCAGCATTTACACTGGAACTCCTCTTTCTCCATTGCTTGTAACAATGCAGGTCTTGTCTCGATTCAGCTTCCTTTGCTGCCTCTCAGTACAAAAAAACTGTAAGCATATATAACATTGTTATAATGATGCTTGCCAATTCTGCAGTTGCTGGTTAGACTCTGTTAGCATTTGCCATAGTCAGCATGGTGCCACATTGTATCTCTGCTGCAGATTTATCTGGAGAAGTGAGGGAATTTTAAAAATGAAATCATTAGTGCATTTCTGTTTAGGTTGTACTATGTGCATGTGGTACATTTCTCAGGAATACAGGTTTCCTGCCCTTGAAATCCTGAGCATGGTAGCATTCATACAGAGTCTGTGGTAGCCTGGCTTATGGCAGTCACCAGTCCTGGTCATGGATACAGCCCAGTCTCTGAATGGTACTCAGTCTGCTGCTTAGTCCTTTTTGTTGCTCTTTTCCCTTTTTGCCAACATACTATTTCCAAGGCTGTCATAGAAAAATGCAGATTTTTAGGGTTTTTGGTTTTTTGGATTTTTTAAAGAAGGTTTTTCCTGCTTGTGCTCCATCAGACTGTCAGTAGTCTCTCAGCAGCACTGCTTCTGCAAACTCTTCAGCAAAAACTGGTGGGGTTTTCTGAAATAACATTTGTTTTCTGAAGTGATAGTTCCTGCATTTTTAAAATGAGAGTTAGCAGTTGATTGAAAGGCAGCAAGTGAAGAGCCACAGTACTTTACCCACAGCTTTATGCTTCTGGGGAGATGAGGTGTTTATTTGCTGTGTGTGCGCTCTGGAGGTGCCACCTGCCAGTGCAAGCCCCATGTCTGTAGCCTTGGCATCGTGGTAGGGCACTTCTAGGTGGCAAGCACATTGCTAAGAGACAAGGATAGGTTTTACTCTCATCACACAATAGTCAAAGACAGATATTTTAGGCCCCCTTTTTTGACAAAAGTTAGGCAGAATTTGGGGAACTAAAAGGTTTGTGTTCTACATTTCCTTGTGTGATCCATAGGAAGGCATCCAGCAGGGACCTCTGAAGGAGCAATGCACTGAAGTTACGGCTGACAGTTGATGGTAGAGATCCACCACCCTTCTCAGCTGGTGCTTGACTCTAAACCCACAGATCTTTCCTATTTTGCCACAAGCAGCAATACAGAGCAGTGTTCTCTCCTTCAGGGCAAAACCTTCAGTCAGTAATCTCATCAGAATCAATGGGGCCATGGGCCCATTTTAGGTACTTGGGTCATTTTCTAGCATAGGTTTGGGTGACTTCATGGACTAGCTTTAAATGTAAGTGTGGTCTTAACTACAACTGACAATGGAGAAAGACTTGGGATCAAAAGGTAATCTGGTCTCTCTCAAACTTTTGTTCTGTAGTACTCAGATGGAGTCTTAACTCTGAAATTGGAATGTGTTTTGCTCAGAGGAAACAGAAAAAGTAGATTTATGGAGTGCTCTATGGCTGCCTTTGCCAATACAGTAATGGTTTGTAAAGACTGTTTCGATTTGCAAATGTGCCTAATGACTTAAATATTTATAGACATGGTTAGTCCACAATATCAGATTATTTCAGCTATGAAAGAGTTTACTTTCAGATGTACAAAATGGATTTTGAGGACATTGTCAGGCCCTGATATGACTGTTTGCATAGGTAAGTGGATGTGGTGTTTCAGAAAAACTGACACACAGCTGCCATGTATCAATGGCCTTTAGTCGTGCACTAAGTCTTTAATGAATAAATCCCTTGTGATGCCCAGGAAAACCATGGGATTGTAGATCACAGCAAGGACTACTCACCTTAGGGAGAGGTTACAAGATCATGCCTTTTTAACCTTTGGATTTCCTAAGTAAATTAAAACTTCTCGTCTGATTTTGGCTGGGAAAGCCCCTTTGCGGGCCAGCCACGTTTCCATTTGTTTACATCAGTTTATTTTCTCAAAGAGCAGATAAGAGCAGTGCTGGACTGAACATCTAACAGACAGTACTCTGGCAGAGCCGGAGCCTGCACCCAAGCAGTGAGCGCCGTTACAAATAGCTTTGCTGTATTCATGTTATTCATGTGATCTGGGTAAGTCATGAACAGAGCTCTGCCTAATGGAGTTTCATTAAAGCAACAATTTGCTGCTTTGCTTTTGAACTTTCCAAAAGTCTTTCTTGAGTTACAGCTGATATGAATGATAAGGGTACTACTGAAGGTTCCCCAGCAAATCAGTAACACACAGGCATTCTTCCATTCAGGTGTGTGGTGTATGTACATGAAAGGCAGGCCTAAGACAGTCTTATTTCCAGATGTACTTTGACTTAAAGACTTAAAGGTAATTAACTTAAATAGTTTGGTTTTTTTTTAATATGGTAAACAACTGTGGCTTAAGCATGAGTAGAAAGAAGCTGACACTACAAAGAAATGAGGAAAGAAGGTTGGAAAAGGTTTGTATAAGTAGCTGTAAGAGGTTTCCTTCAGCAAGTTTTATAATGAGGACTTTAAAATACAGGAGAGTAGTGGTGAAGTAAATGAATTGTAAAGGGGGGGTGTGTAGACTTTGTCCTCCACAGAAATATGGGATAACTGCATTAGTATGTGCTTCTTCCTTCACTTTTCCCAGCTAATGTGATCAAACATGGTGAGTTTTGTTAATAGAAGATGAGGAAAGATGAGAGAAGATTTGGAGAGGGATGTTTTGGAACAGAATGATTGTGTTCTCAGAATGTTCTAGGAAAATGTCAAAATAGTGGTGCAGTTGTATTAGCATTTTGAAGTAATACTCTAAGTGATGAGCAGTACTTGTAGGATACATCTTACTGAGTGTGATCTGCACTGATATCAGTGGTCCCAATGCCCTTTTATGCATTCAACCTGTAGGCTTCAGCAGGATTGCACCAGTTTAACTAAGGAAAAAGACTCTCTATTGAATAAACTTGGAAAAGGGTATTCAGGTCAGATGAAATCTTTGCAATTGTGCTATCTGTTATCTAAAATTAAACTCAGTATTAAGTAATTGATATGCCTAATTGTGACAGCTCAAGACAGCTTGATGCCCTCAAATCAAGAATTCTGATTGCTTCATTATACTGGTGAAAATGCATGGTTTTGCTTCAGTGACAAAGCTTAGCTTGCTACAGCATGTATCCTAACTGTTAAGTCTTTGGGGTAGAGCACTGTCTTGCCTTTGGGCCAAGCCCTGAAGTGTCATGTTTAAGGGAAAATGGAATCTCTGCATTTCCAGGAAGGGGTATTTCTTCCTGTTCCTGTCTGGACAAGGGTCAAAATGCAAAGGTGTGGCAGCAAAGCAAAACCTTGTGTTTAGTCCCTCTCTGCTGTGTCCTGGTGAACATTTTGCATGGCTCACAGGGAGCTAAATTCCTGACTTACTGAGGCAGTGCGTAGCTGCAAGACTGTATTCCACTGCCTCAGTTTTGAGAGATCCTCCCAGCAGACAACATGCAGTTTGCTTCTACTTCACATGAGCCTTTGAATTGTCTTGGAGGAAAATGCACCAAATCTAGGAGACACTCAAACACTGATTCTTTGTTACTTCATGGACTGATTTTCTGAAGGCAGTGGGAACTTTGCTTGTTTTGGGACCAAGTGGTCTGTGGAAAAGGGCTCATTTTCTGCTTTATTTTCTGTATGTTTTCACAATACATGGAAACATCAGCTGAAGTTAGACACTTGGATACACAAAGAGCTGCTAAGCTAGAGTGGCTTTTGTAGCTCTTTCAGCAGATTAGGTCTGCAACCACCACTGATGTGCCGGTCCTGATCAGCTCTGCAGCCAAAAGTTCAGTGCAGGTGGAGAGAAATCCTCAAGCCTGAGTGCTGGTCAGAACCCAGTGTTAAAGACATGGTTGAAAGAGCACTTCTCCAGGCAAATGTTCCTGTCTCACTTGTTTTGAGTGTGAAGTATCTTGTGCAGTCCTTCTGTCTCCTGGAGAATTAGAAGAGCAGGGAAATGAAAGGGAATTGGTTGATTTGGGAAATAGCCTTCACACGACTGAGGAAAACCACCTAGTGTTACTTCATTACTTTTCTTTGATGAAGCTCTTTTCATTCATGTCAGTCTACTCTGCTTTTCTGCCTCCTTGCTATGTGACTGGGAAAATAATCTGTTGCCTAAGAGGTGAATCATGCTTTGTGCAAAGTATTACAAATATGCTTATGTTCTCACAAGCATAAACACATAATAACATCAAACGTTTTAATAATTGCACTGCTGCTAGCTGAAATACCCAAGAATTATCTTGAAATATTTTTATCTGTCTAATCAAAACATCCTTTTATTTTGTGGTTTTATGTTGTTGTTGTTTTATTTGTTTGGGGGGGTGGTGGTGGTGGTTTTTTCCCTGGATGTACAGGGAAAACAAGAAATCACTTCTCCTTTACATCTTCTAGCAACTCTCTAGCCAAAAGATAAGGAAGGATATCTTCCTTTGCTGTGTAGCTACATAGCTACGGTCAATGGCTGGTTTCAGTGTGGAGTTTAAGGAGAGCTCTATACATATACATGCTCAAAGAAATGTCTGGCAGGAGTTAAACAGTCTGAATAAGTTCATCTGTAAGATATCCTTCAGACAATCGTTGTATTCCACAGGTATCACTAAAAAGTAGGCCATGTTTTCATACTTGGCTGCTAAATGTGGCCACCCTCATTTGTGTTTGTACCTCTATAAAGGAGATAATTATTAAAGACAGTCACTTCTGTTTAGCACATCTGAAAGGAAGGGCACAAGTTCAGAAGGAGGAAAAAATCATACAGTTATATGGATGAGGGTTGAAGAAAATTACTTGTGTGCTGTGGACTTGACTTACGTGGCCTTGGGACAGCCAAGCCATTTAATCTACACTACATTAGGTCAATCTGTTTAAAAGGAGAAAGCAAAATATAATAATAAAAAAGGGTAAATAGAACCAACCAACCCTTCAAATCTTTTCTGCCCTCGTTTGATCTTGCCTCTGCAGGCTACCTAGTAGTTACAGAACTGATCATATAGAATTATAAGAGAGCATGGCACCCAGACACTGCCTCTGGTCATTCCTCTAAAGCAAATAGCAGGAGGAGGTCAGATAAGGCCTGACTCTGTTTGCACTCTGGGGCAAGTAAATGTGGAAAATGCTTGCTGGCGAGGCACGCAACACCCCAGAGAATCCAACTCGTGCAGAATAAAAGTTGTCAAGAAGGCGGTGCAGTATTACCATGGTTCCTGTCTCTGTGGCTATTCTAACAAGTATTGGATACACGTGGAAGGTGTGTGGACTGAATAGTATCAGGTTGCTGCATCTGGCTTGGCTTTAGAAGTGGAAATATAGCAACAAGATAAACGAAAGGGCCACCCACTGTAATGTGTGGCTGACCAGTATAAGGGGGGGGGGGGGGGAAATCTTTATTGGATATTTATTCCACAGGCTGTTACAAAGAAACTGCTCTCAGTCTGATGTAGTGCCAAGCACAGAGGATTAAAATTTTAATGACTGTTTGTTATCAACTTCCAAGACATCTAGGAACAATGAAGAGATTCCATAACTCCACATAAAGAATATTAGTTTCAGATAAGAGAGTGCTTGAAAACATAAGTTCAGAAGACACAGTAAAATGTAGCAGGGAAGAAGATGAATACAAGTCTCAGCTGCAGAACATCTTATTTTGAGGGTGGAGAACAGATTTATAGCTATTTAGTTGTTAAATGCCAGAATCCTAGGTAATTGCATGCTGACAATGACTAGAATGGGACAATGTCTGCTCTGGAGTGATTTAGAAATCGCACAGGATTATTCCTGTTTCTCTGAACCTTTTTTCTGGGGGGGAAGAAGAGGGGGAGTGTGTTCCTTTATCAAGAGATTATTCTTTCCTATAGGTAGTGGGCCTGAGTATGGATTTATTTGTTTGTTATTCCCCCCTGTTTATTTTTTTTTTTTAAATGAATTAGATAGTCTTTTAAATTCTATTATGCTGCCTCTTCTGTGTTATGACCCCGAGCACTGAAGGAAGTCTTGCTAGAAAATGGAAAGGGGTCATAAGATTGAGAAGAGGGTGTAGTCAGAGTGCAGGGTCTGGAATGAAAGATGATCCCTCCGTGGCTATTGCAGACTGAAACTATGAGCAGCCCCTACTAACTCAGGGGCTGCAGACATACATGTAGTCTAAAGCCACCCTGTTCCTGCCTCTTGAACTGCATGTGCTCAGCAGTCTCCTCTGAGAATTGGGGCCCAGGTTTGTTTGAATTAATAGTGAAGTCATTACACTATGTAAATATGTTAGTGTTCATCTGGTTTTACTCACAAGTTATTCTTGCCTTGCTGTGTTGTTCCTGTTTTCTTGTTTGTGCAAAATTAACCAGGAGCACTTTAAAACTGAAGAGAAAAAAGGGTAAATAGTGTTGAAACCTTGATTGCTACATTATTCACCACAGGCTAAAATTGAATAGGCAGCTCTAACTCAATCATATAATAAGAGTACAGTGATTTTATTAATGTTGTTAGGGGCTCTTTCCTTTTCTGCTGTCTTTGGCCTCCTTTGAGTAAAGTGTAATAATTTGTCTTAATAGCCTGGTACTGTAATTTTTACTTTTACTGAGGGGTCAGCTGAACAGCAGTATGAGCCTAACCACTTCACAGAGCTTGCCTCAGCCCTCAGGGGACTATGAACAAGCCCTTTCCCAGGACAGCTGCTCTTTTGCAGGTAGGTTGCATGAGCACTGCTGACCACTTGTACAAGCATAACTGCTCCTAGAATGAGTCAGGATGTGGATCCACATTCATATATTGGAATTCTTGCTGTTGTTATAAAGGGGAAAGCCCCAAGGTGCATTGTTGACTTGTCCTGTTTCTCAGTCTCACTCATGCAGACCAAATATAAAACTTGAAGAACTATCACCTTTTGTTATTCGTGGTGGTTGGTTGGTTTCTTCCTCCCTCCCCAGTTCTTTCCTTGCCGTTAAAACTCATGAACTTCTGAAACCAAATCTCTGAATTCTCTGTGGTGGATGAGACTGGAGAGTGGGAGCTGGTGTGGGTGCCCCAGCATTTTTTCATTGCTTGGCTATTAAAGCTAGGCTGACTGATTTTTGGTGCATGATTTCAGTTCTCTGTAGGTGGAATTCAAAGAACTTGGTCACTCTCAGTGGAGTTCTCACAGCCACTATGTTTCTCTGTGCATGAAAAAGAGGGAAGGTATTTTGAATCTCAGAAGACGAGGTGGTTTCTGATGCACAGAGAAATAACTGAGGATTGAAAGAGGCATGTGAGCCAGGTGATCTCACACAAATGACCATCAGGGAGGGAGACAATAACGCTGACATTTAGTAACAATGTTAGATGCAGTCAGCAGTCTGCCGAGGTGGAGACTGCGGTTCCTCCCTCTCAGACATATGGCATCTGGCTGTCTCTCCAGATGGCATGAACTCGGGGCTTCATAGCTGTCCTTTTAAAGAAAAGGGCCAGAGAAACTTCATTTTGGACACCAGTGGCTAAAATACTTTGTATTCTGCGGCACAAAGCATGTTCTGCAAGGAGTACCTAAGAGTCATTGCCAGGGTGAGCACCGCAAACACTGCACAAATATTTATAACCTGGAAGCATTTTCTCTCCAGACTAAGGGAGTTTTTGCACTGAGTTCAGTCAGACAGGGTTTTCCCCTGGCTTTGTCTAGCTTTTGAGATTATTTAAAAGCAAAGGAAGTATATTTCTTTAGTAGCTATCCTACAGAAGGTAAAGCTATGAACTCACTTTTCTTGCTGTGAATATATGTTTGCAGAGATGGTTCCCAATAAAAGATGCACCCAGAAAGTGCATCGTGATTTGATAATGTTCACAATAGCAATTTACTGCCAGTTTCCAGTAGAGTTATTCTACTCCCAGTCACAAATCTAAGTACCTGCCTGTGGTTTAATGCTTAGTGCTTGGTGAGCCACAGGAACTGCCAGCTCTTTCCAGCTGGATAATATTCTTAAATTAATAAAAAACCCTCCATACTTCTAGAGTTAATAGATCCAGAGGGAAAACTGGTTTTGGCAACCTGCTGTTCATCCATCACAGTAAACATGTTGATCAAACAGCCAGAAGAATCTCACTCTGGAACAGATGCTAAGTAGCCAATTAGAGACAAAACTAAAAAGCAAAACCATCAGAAAAGGGGTGGGGAAAGGGCAGAGATAAAAGGGCAAGAAGAGAACAGTCTGCTGAAAAGGCTGGACATAGAACAAAGTATGTGCTAACAAATCCTTATTCTTCAAGCAGCCTTTGGTGCTGCATTCAAATTACACAAAATCAAGACCTGGAGGCTTCCTGTCACATGGATTTAGTGCTGCTTTGCTGACCTCAAAGATTACCTAATGCTATTTTGATGCCCTCTGTTGTATTCTTGCTGCTGGTAGTTCACCAGACAATATCAATCATATGCATGAGACAAAATCCATATAATTTGAGGTTAAACTAACTGGTCCCCAAACAGTCATGACAAGATGGGAGGGCATGGCCTGAAGTTGCTCCAGGGGAGGTTTAGGTTGGATGTTAGGAAGCACTTCCTCACAGAAAGGGTAATTGGACACTGGAATGGACTGCCCAGGGAGGTGGTGGAGTTGCCATCTCTGGAGGTGTTTAAGCAAAGACTGGATGTGGCATTTAGTGACACGGTCTAGTCAGTGTGGTGGTGTTAGGTCATAAGCTGGACTTGATGATCTCAGAGGTCTATTCCAGCCTCAACAATTCTGTGATTCTGAACCTTCTTTAATCATGTGTTTTGTAAGGTACCAGTTCTATGGATCAGGAAGCCTCCTTCAAAATCAAGCAGAGTATAGCATCTCTATGGTACCTCCAAATGTTTAGAAGAAAACACTGCTACGTAATTCCATGGTAGTGATATGAGATAGAGAGGGAAAATGTGAGCACCTGTGTACACATAATACACTTCCTCTGAAATGTCGAGAGTCATCAGACAAACACCAAGGCGGATCTAAGGTTGATAGTTTGCCTTAAAGATGTGATGGGACAGGAAGACTCATATCTGTGCAGCCTTGGGAACTGCAATGCATATGCTATGTTCTGGTGGTAGTTCTGTGCTGTTCTGTAGTATAAACTACAATACACATCTGTGCATATTTTGGATGTTGTGTGCTGCCCTTTGAGTCATTTGGGAATATAACTCATTTCATATAACTTACCTATATGAGGAACAAAGGGTGGACCAAGTTGAACAAACTTGTAAAGTGGATCACTTTAAGTTCCTTAAATCTTTGGGTTTATACTTTCATAACACACGTAAAACATACTAAATTGAAGCCAGTGTGGTTCAGAAATAGTAACTGCTCAGGAACGTAATTTATCCACTTGCAGTCTTTCAGATGACATTTTCTGTATGTCTTCCTGGAGCCAAGGATAGCTTTAAACAGACACTGCCTCTTCCCAGCAGGACACAAAATGTAGGTAGCTCTGTAAGAAAAGGTGTTGCCTTATAAGCTGTTGAATAAGGTGTTCTACTGTAGCTGTAAAATGCTCGCTGAAATCAACCATGTGGGTCAGGAGGTCACGTAGGGTCAGAGTGTGAGGGAGATTTCCGAAGGGAAAATTGGTTTTCTGTCTGCAGTGGAAGAGGCACCATCAGCACTGGCTGGCTCTGCGTGCGACAGGGCAACACAGCTCCTGTGTTTGTTTTGAGGAGTTTGACTCTCTTTCCACCAGGCACAGCTACGCCCTCCCCCCTTAGGCACAGCTCCCCACGCAACTGCTTGAAGAGTGGGAAGTTGTTTCTCATGACATTTTTTGTTGGGATGAGGAAAGCCTGAGTCAGGGCTCACGTGTGTCCTGCAGCCTTGTCGGTTCAGAGGGACCTCAGTGAGGTTTGTTTTTTGGTTGTCAAGATCTGAGTTTTCTTTGGCTCTAGCAAATCATGAGAGCTGGACTACTGCATGCTTTAGAAATGTTCTTCCCCTGGTGGTCTAGGAGTGGATTATTACTTTGAAACATGAATATTTATTGTCTTAATAGCACAGGCTTCTTGGACCATTAGCCACACAATTTGAGGGAACAATCTTTGGAGGCTGCAGTGTGTGCACCCTGTGAATCAGACCTCATGAACAGCAGTGTTAAGTTAAAGAGTTAAAAAAAAAGTTGTTGCTATAAGGGGCAGCAGTTGGTGCTTTTCTCTCTGGGTCAGGCAGAGAAGTGGTTCAGAGTTGTGTTATTTTAACAAGAAGGTTCAATGTGAAAAACGGAATTGTTGAACTCATAATGGCAACTGAAAGGATTAAATCTGTTTCACTGCAACTACTGTGAGTTTTGCTTTCAGGAATGGTCTGTGCCACAGCAGTCACTGAGAGTTGAGAGTTTCTGGTGAGATCAGTCTGAGACAGGATCCATGTCTGGAACTGTCTGAGAGCACAGCATGATTTCCTCTGTGGGATAAATTAACCATGGCTTTCTACTTGTGCACAGTGAGGTCTCTCGCTATCATCTATGCTTGTGTTGAGCTAAGAATAGAAAAAAGCAACATCAGCACTGCTGTGGGAAAACTCCATTGCTCCAGATGGCTGCTGATAAACTCTTTTCTCATTTGGGATTAAAACCAAAATAGTAGTAAATGATGCTCATTTCCCATCCTCATTTTAATGTACATATTTGCTTAGCAGCTAAGAGAAAGCTAGGCTGGAGTTTGTCCATTAGACATGGATTTGTCTGAATGCACTTCAGAAGCTATCAGAAAGCAGTTTAATTGCCATGCAGGGAAAAAAAACAAACCAGCTCATGAAGAGTTGGGAGTTTGTTAAAACCCTTTGACCTTTTCCTTTCCCCCCTACTTTTGCTTTACCACATTTCCATTGTTATGAGGGTTTGTATCCTGTGAGATCATGTTAGGTCTTCTTGACTTTCATAGAGAGGATCTTCGTTCCCTCTCCAAAGAGGTGAGTAGGACAAATTCCATTTGTGATGTATTCATTTAGCTCTATAGGCCATGCGTTGCATGCAACTGTCCCACCAATGCTGATCTGCTAACAGCCAAATCAAATGTGAGATCCTGTCTCAGAATCAGGCCCAGGCAGGCAAGGAGCCGCGCAGTGACGCACACTCTCTGTAATCAGTCGTGACAGCAGGAGCTTTGGTCGAGGCACATGTTTGCATTTCCTCATTTATTAGCCTGCTTTTACTTTGGATCAACTCATGTCTCTGAGAGAGAAAAGCAAAAGCAGACCTGCACCCCTGTGGCTATTTCATATGTTTGCTCTATGCAGACCAACTCCTTGCTCAGAAAGATAATTTTGTCCTGTCCAAAGCAGGACAGGAAGGAGAGGCTCTCACCATGATTGAGCCAGTTAGTTGCTTCATCATGCCTGATGGCTGTGGAATATTAAGCAATAGGCACAGACCCAGGACCAAAAAGCAAACAAGTTCTATTGTTCATCTCTTATGTGGAGGCTGGAAACTCTGTCCTCTTGCCTATTGTTCAGGCCAGTTTAAGAACGTAGTAAGCATGCTGGCTGGAGAGAGGTCAGCTTCCACCTCCTTTACAGATATGATTTATAAAAGTATAATTAATGCAAACAGAGAAAATAACCATTTTTCCCTTAAGTAATAGACCAAGTTGCAGTCCCAGTTTATTTGTGGTAAGCTGGCTCACAGGCGTGGTATAAAAACAAACATTTGTGTTGGTGTGATAAAAGAGAGATGTGTTTTGAGAGCAGAAAAAGGCATTTCTGCTGGATGTGGTGGCATTACCTGGGGGCACAGGTATTTGCATAGTGTATTCATAATTAGGGATTCTGCATGTACAGGATTGAGTATCAGCCTAAATTTGCTTTCTGACACTTTGGCACCTAGGGAGCAAAATCCTTCCTAGGATAATGTATGTGTCCATTTTCTTGAGCCTCTGTCTCACCTTGGCAGTAGCTACTGCCTCTTTGCCAGGTGGGAGAGAGTGATAAAAGATTGCCCTGGTAGTTCTGCAGTGCTCTTACTAGCTGTGGCTTTCCTCCTGTTCCTCAGCTCAGTCCCCACTACTATCCCATGATAACTGTATAAGACAGAAGCTGGCCAAGTGTCCAGTACAGTAACTGCAGCGATATTGTCACTTACATGGTACATGAGACTTCAGATCTTGAGTGTCCACAACAAAAGGGTAATGAACAATGTCCATGCTGTTTCTTCTGCTTGGGGTGGTAGTAACTATGATGTCCTGTCAGCACAGATTGCACATGGACTTTATAATTAGTTTTTTAAAAAAATAAATAACTAACTACTTCTGGGGGAAGTCACTACTGATATCTATTCTGCAAAATCCTTTGTTTAGGCACAGCTCCTCTCTGTTGAAGGAAAATTTGAAGCTAGCAGTGTTTAGGATTCCTCATACTGGATAAGTGATGACAAAGCCTAGGTACCAATGCCAGTGGCTCTTCCTGCCTTTCTGTGACACAGCTAGTACAGCATGGAGTAGCTTCAGCATAGAAACAAAGACATCATAATATGAGCAATGAGAGCCTGGTGACTAAGACACTGGCTAGAAATACTGTCTTCAACTATTTGCTGAAGGCCATGATGAAATTCAAGCCCTTATCTCCCAAAGCTCAGTGAAGCGTGTCTGCTATCAGTCTACTCACCACCCTTCAGCACATTGCAGCATCTGTCTTACTCTCCCCCGGAGTGCTTGTCCATTGTGTTTTATAGTGGCAGACAGAGAGACTCCATAGAACAAGAGTCCCACCACTTAGTATTGCTCCAGCCTGCAGTGAAACTCTGTGGTTTAGAATGGCCATATAAAAAGTGCAGGATAGTAAATGGCGCCAGCAAAATTATCAGGAAAAAGCTCATTACGCTGAAAAAAAGGGGCTGAGCTAGATCTTCTCTGCCAAAAGGGAAAGATAAAGGTAGGCATAAACCCCACTCCTACGTGCTTCTCAAATCAAGGGAATGACACCAGCCACTTAATCACGGAAGTTAGAGAGCCAGTCCCTTCCTCAGCCTTGCTGTAAAGTTAATACAAAAGGACAGGATTTGGTGGCACTTCTGGAAGGACTTTTTCAACTATAACCCCCCCCCCTCCCCCCAAGTTTTCTCCTTTATCATCTGTATTGCTTTCCTTGAATATTTCTGTTATGCACTCTTGGCATTTTGACTATAAGTTAAGGAAGGATAGGGATGAAGATTCATGTTCTCTTCCCCCTCAAAGTTTAACATTTACATGTTGCTATGACCTGGCTGGCAAAGGTTAGTCTTTGTGTACTGCTGCAGGGGACATCCTGGCACAGCATGAGCAGCACTGATTTGTTTATCTAGCCCAACTCTTCCAACATTGCAGAAAATCCAGCACATCTTTGCTGTGCTTTCTTGGACACACGTTCGACAGTATCTGTCTTTTACACAGGGGTGCAAAAGTAATTGGAATGATGGAGGAGAAAACATCCCAGCAAGCAACGTTCTTAATCAGACAACGCATTCTGAAATCGTGACTCCTAATCACAGGCAGATCTCGGTTATGTTGTGCTATGGGTGACTTGAGCACCTCTAATCTGGGCTAAAAAAATTAAATTAGATTGTTTAAATGCAGTTTCAGGGAGTGCTACATATTTTATCTCTCTTTCATCTGGTTTCTCATAATATCAAAGCTGCATTTAGGGGATGGAGATTTACGACCAGAAAATTAAATGTATAGCTGAAGATTGTGAAGGGATGATGTGCCTTGTAGAGCTAGTGATCAGTGCTGGGGAAGCAGAGCTGGTTTATGGCTTGCTTTTCCCCTCTCCATCTGGGACTGATCTGTGTCTTTGTGTTGTGTATAGGAAATGTTCTCTGCAATTCATTAAACGTAAAGACTGTTTCAAGCGCTGTGGTGTAGATTTTGAAATCCTTGAGTGATGCACAGACAATTGTTAGCATGTACGTTTTTACAAGTGTGTTTTCTTTAGCCTATGTTGGGTTTGTTTTTTAAAAACAACAAGTATTTATACCTAGATTGGCTCAGATGCTGCCAACAATAGGACAAGTGTGGGCACATTTTCACTCCTGTTAGTCAAAGAAATCTATACAAAGTATTATTTAGTGTTTTGGTTTGGGGTTTTTGTGTGTGTGTGTGTGTTTCAATAATGAATGCTGCACAGTGATAGAAATTACTTTTCTGGGAGCAGGAGTTATTCCAGTGAATGTCTAGTGCCTAGGAGACAGATGTAAGACTGCATAGGCACTTTTGTTTCAAGCTCCTTGTGATTGATAGCTAGAATATCAAATTAATGGTGGTTTTGGAAGAAAGATCAAGGCAGTAGATGGCATCAGGCATCTGCAAGAGGGTTTTTAGTATAGCTGGCTGGCAGCTGGTCTTCGGGTCTTTTGAATGGATTTGCCAGTTGTTGTCTGAGCTATATGTAACACAAATTATTTTTTGATATGTGCTGCAGTCATTTACCTTAGGTAGGTCTTAGGTTTTGGCTTCCTTTTCTTCATTTTAAAACTGGCCTCTTTATCTAGGATGGGCTCTGGAGTGAACTGAAGCTTGAGTTACTTCATTTGCCTTAGAAGTTTTCTACGTTAGAATTGTCTTCTGTTACTTTTAGCATTCTGAAAGACCGAGTTCAGAGCTGGCACTTAGCTGCATACCTTAAAATATCTTTTTCAATGTCACTCAGCCTAAAAGCCAAAAGTGAAACAGGCCCCAGATATGGTATGTGAGAGTGTTCATTAGCACCACTGAGCATCAGGGAACTCTTTTATTTTAAAAGCTGTTTGAGGAACCAAAAGAAAACTGCAAGTAGGCTTCTAACTGACAAGTTGCAGGTGTATGCCACATGCCCATATTGGAAAAAAAGATGCAGTTATGAAGGTCTTGATGACAGACAAGGGTCTAAAATGCCTTCATCTCCAGGTTTTGGCTAGTTCATCTGCTTTTTATTTGCATTTCCCCCATCCATCAGTATGAGTATTTTCCACACAGTATAACCATTCACAGCTCTGTATAAAATCACTTTTCTGCGCTGTAAGATCCTTAGTTTAGTAAGGTCTCATTTGAGTAAGAGAAGCCTTAATTTTGTAGTAACTGTTTCACAAATGGTGCATCAATGTTAATGAGCTCTTTCTGGAAAAATGAGGAAAGGAGTAATGGGATTGAAGGG
Organism: Melanerpes formicivorus; assembly: GCF_026170545.1. Lineage (NCBI taxonomy): Eukaryota > Metazoa > Chordata > Aves > Piciformes > Picidae > Melanerpes > Melanerpes formicivorus. The sequence continues at coordinate 8,556,986 of NW_027142356.1, read as the reverse complement.
AGACCACTTCGGTTCTGCTGTGCTGGAATCTGTAGAACCCACTTATGCCTCAAGAGTACCAAACAGGCAAGGGATTGTATTTGTCTCTTACTGCTGCTCTTGTATAAAAGATATGGCCGTCTTTGATGTTTATCCTCTGGAGGACGAACTCAAGAGGAAATGTTTATTCTTAGGGGAGAAAGACTTACACATACGTCAGGTTACTCCAAACAGCTGCACTCTGGAATTATCTTCAAAGACACATATTCAGAGGGCAGAAATAATGGGGCAGCAGCACTTGGGAAACATCCAGACAGCACTTTTGGTACTGCAAAGTGCATTTTAACAAAGGCAACAAGGAATCAAATCATAAGGGAAATGGCATGGTTACTCCTGCCATTAATGGCGCTAGAGAAACTTGTCTGGTTTTAGCATTGGACCTCATTTTTCTTCTGCTATTCTCAACAGAATGGCATAAAGATGGAGAAACAAGAAGCTGTCCGTCGTAAAAATCGATTTTCAAAGCAAATTCTCGATGGCCTCCAGGTTTTTCTTTCCTGAGAACAATATAACCGAGCATTGATTCAAAATGCCATTGAGACAGTAATCAGCCTACACTGAAAGTTAGTCAACTGACCTTTCTGTTTGTGGAAAGTAGTTAATGGAAAGAATCATTTTGAAAATAGTAAAAGCAATTTTTTTGAGCTGTTTAAATCAAAAATAGAGAAAACAATTTTCCACAAAATGCCCCAAATTTATTCTCATCTTTTTTTTATCTAAACAAATTCCTCAAGCATAACTTTGAGGAATTACAAAATAATACTACGTGTATGATTAATAGTCAGTAGAATTAGATGCAGACAGAGAACACAGTTGTAGCTGTGTGGGAGTCAACAGAAAGGATCCTGGAATGTGGCAGTGTGTGGTGTTATGTCTCCTTGAGGCTTCATGTCTTTTGCTTTTGTAGGAATGACTTTTTTCTCTCTCTTTACAGGACCATACAAAGCTTTCAAGTTGTTTTTGTTTGTTAAGAAAATAAAACCAAAGGCTGGCATTTTTCCGTTAAGATAATGCTGGTTTTGATGAACATAGCAGAATTGAATTGTGTTTGTGTGTCTCTGCTTGCAGGGAATTACATGTGCCAGGCAGTTTGTGCTCTGTAATATATTCCATGCTGCATAGCATGGGATATTGTTTAGCAGGTGACAGATTTCAGGAGTATACTAAGCCCACAGCTGAGGTGAAGGTTATCATCTAAATGAAATACTGACCAGTGATGGTGGTTGTCTTCTAAGAAGTCTAACTGGAGTCAGCCAGTTGTGAGAGCTGCAATTGCAAAGGAGCTTGTACTGATGCGGTGTACATGTTTGCTGTGAGAACAGTTAACTCATTATCCATTAGTGGGTATTCCTATCAAAGGAAAATGCCTTCTTGGAGTTTAAATTTCAATGTTACCCGCTGGAGGGTCCGTTTCAGGACTTTTTACTGACTGAAGGAGAGCTGTGGCTCTGTTCACCCTTCACTGTGGTGTTTTAAGCTCTTGTCTATGAATGAGACACCTGACCCCACAAAAACATGAGTTCTCTTGTGCAAACATGTTTGAGGCAACAAAAGATGAAACCACAAGGGAACTGGTTGTATCTCATGATCCTTTAAGCAGATCCTCATCAGCGATGTGATATTCGAGACTGCTAGATGGCTGCAGTGAAGCATCCCTGGCTGCAGTGAAGCATCCCTACCTGCACCTCAGCTGCCTCTCTTTGCTGGGGGGTGGGTTTGTTGGTTTGTTTTCTTTTAAGTGAGCTGCACGCAGGCCTTGTACAAAAGAATGCGTCACTGTGAACTTTACTTTCTCTCCCCCCAGGCCTATCCCTGCACCAACGATAAGGAATGTGAGGTCGGGCGGTACTGTCACAGTCCTCATCAAGCCACCTCTGCATGCATGGTGTGCCGGAGGAAGAAGAAGCGTTGCCACAGAGACGGCATGTGCTGCCCTGGGAACCGCTGCAACAATGGTACCTTGCTCATTCCTTCACTCTCCTCCAGAACAGCAGCAGTTCCATAGCATGTGTTTCTCTGAGCCTTCCCAGAAACAGTAATTTTTTCCAAGTGACTGTGCTGCTTTTTCTAAACCAAGAAAATTTCATTATCTACTTCATTCCACTCCATTTTCTTTTGTAGAATTTCTATGTTTAGGGTATGTGTACTACCAGACATTTTCCTTTTTGGGGGTGAGGAAACCCAAAATGCTACTGCTGACTGAAATCACTGCACTACATTCAATGTGGTTTGGTCACTGGAAGACTGCACAAAAACCATATTCTAAAGAAAGCAAAAGAAACTTACTGAATCCTTAATCAACTATCCCTGAGAGGGGAGGGATTATAACCATACTCTTTGCATTCCTATACTCTCCTCTGAAGACTGGAGGGAGATGTCCATGAGGCATTCTCCAGGTGCTCAGACCATAAGTCAGAATAACAGTGTTACTGTCTGACAGTGAGTGAAGCAGAGCTGCATAAAGGTTAAGTACCAGTATCAGGGATAGAGGTGTGACTTAGAACTGAATGTCACTGAGACCAAGCCCTAGCCCCTTCCTGTTCCTGGCTTGTGAGCGTCTCTTGGTTGATTTTCCTCTTGCTCAAATTTTTGACCAGCTGTCTTTTCCATACAGGTATTTGCATACCAGTCACTGAAAGCATCCTTACACCTCACATCCCTGCTCTGGAAGGGCCACGCAACAAGAAGAATGGTCACTATGCTAGCAAGGACTTGGGATGGCAAAACCTAGGGAGGCCACGCTCCAAGATGTCACACATAAAAGGTAAGATCATGTTTGCACTGCACTGCTTTGCTCTTTCAGGTTACAAACCATGATAGTGCTGTAACCAGAAACAGGCAGTAATTTCATGGGGGGTGAACCTCTATTGTAAGAACTTGTAGCATAACTCTAAAAGTGATGTAACATCTAGCAACAGTTCCTGTCACTGAAATAGCAGCTACTTTCTTCTCTGTCAGAGAAAGGCTGATAATCCATTTTTAGTTGTGCAAGACTGCACACAACCTCCTGGTGTAACAATCATGTAATTAAGCACTTGCAGTTTTATTTACAATGCTGGAGCTGAATTTGTCCTTCCTAAGTCCCATGGCAGGTACCATCAGTTACCCCCTTGAGCCTTCCTGATTTGTATTTTCTGTTGTATTTACACCTTTCAAATAGCTACACATGGGAATATCATCTCTGCTTTTCCTGAGGTTCATTTGACTGAGGACTGACTCTGTACTGTCACATTTTCCCATGAGGTAAAATAGTTTGGTTGCTCTTTTTAGGACATGAAGGCGATCCCTGCCTACGGTCATCAGACTGTATCGAGGGACACTGCTGTGCTCGCCATTTCTGGACCAAAATTTGCAAGCCTGTGCTGCATCAGGGGGAGGTGTGCACCAAACAGCGCAAGAAAGGCTCCCATGGACTGGAGATTTTCCAACGATGTGACTGTGCCAAGGGCTTGTCTTGCAAAGTATGGAAAGATGCAACCTCCTCTTCTAAATCAAGACTTCATGTGTGCCAGAAGATCTGAATGAGGATTGAGAAGGCAGTATTGAGTGACTGTGGCTTTGTGTATTTAATGCGTTACAGCGACAAACAAGAACTGCAAATGAAAGCAAAATGGCTAAAGTAACGGTTAGGGTAGGAGTAGAAGTCATACCAAGTGCATTTCTTTTTGAGCTGGTGGTAAACACAAGGTGCAGCTGGAGTTCTCCTACTCCTACTGGTCATCTCTCCTGTAAATAACTTCTACAGTTTGTGGGAAATGCTAGATTGCAAACCAGTACAGTGGGCATGGATGTCACTTACCTTGCTGTGTTCTGTGATGTTTCAGGGCTGTTAGTGGGTTTCCGGCCTGGTGATGACTGCTAAGAAAATTGTATACATTGTACATAGGAAGCAGTGCACTCCAAGAAGACTAATCTGTCAGCAAGCGATTTGCCACATTGCAGCTGTGCAAAATGGAAATAAAGTTACTGTGAATGTCCACACAACCTTGTCATTCAGCAAAAAGCAAGCACTCCTGCAGGACAAGAGTGCTCTGTTTTGGAGGCCCTCATGAAAGAGGTGAAAACTCACCCTCTCACAGCAGTTTCTGTAAGAGGAGACATGTAAACCTGGGGTTGTTTCCTGTATGTTGGTAAATTGAAATGCTTTATGTAGTTCAATGTCATAGTATGGCACTTAAGAGCTTGTGTTTGCCTCGGTTTACTGCTAGTATACATTAGGTTGAACAGATGAAGCAAATACATGCATGCTGAATCCAGAATTATATACAGACAGTTGCTCATTAGTCCTAAATATACTTTCCTTGCCTAAGCATACTTGCATTATAGACATTTCCAAAAGAAACAGCAGCGTGTTGAAGTGCCTAACTCAAAGAGCTATGAAGTTATTTTACTGTTTCTGCTATAACAGATGATGCAGACATTTGTTGAGGTGTTTAGAGCACACTGCTACAAACTCAATTTTTTACATTTCATTAGTACCAACAGGCTACTGATGGCACTCTGGAGAAGTATAACATTTATTTCTTAGAGGCAGCAGAGAAAAAGGAGTTGGCTTTTGTGAGAACCCCTTCTCCTGCAGAAAAGGATGTAAGAAGATGGCATGACTGCAGTGACTCGTTAAACTTCATGTGATGTCACAGCATACCAGCCTCCAGCACGTATTCATCCCGGACTTGATGTCCTCAGTCTGGACTGTTCTGCCAGGAATGATGGAAGTACATGGACTGTGGAAACAGCTGACATGTCTACATTGTTTGCTTATTGGTTACAAAGGACACTCTCTACACCTTTACTTGTCTCCCAGGTCTTTTCAAACTTTTTTCATTTTACTTATTTGCAAATATTCCGTTGCATAGACTTTGGTAAAGAGACTGGAAGTCTGATTCTAGAATTGATCTACTGCTAAACTGTAATTACCCATTTCTAATTACCCACTTACAAAACATGAAACACAAGGGAATTTTATGGTTAATGTGTTCTGAGCAGCACAGGTAGACCAGTGTGACTGAAGGCCACGTCACCCCTACCTGACATTTTTTTGACCAATGTTTTTTTTAATGCTATAACTTAACTACACCACCTGAATCAGACTCACTATCTGGAACACAGACCTCAGCTAGGTCTAAATGAAACTCTAAATAAGAAGAGCATTTCACATGCCTCTTTCCCTACTGGGGTTAGTTTTTACTGACCATGAGTGACTGCTCACAGATAGTCTTCTAATAGTCTCAGTCAGAGTTTTATCTTGCAGTCGTATAGTTGCAACGCTGTCTTTCAGAGTTTTTCCAGCACAACTGAAACAGGAATAAGGTTCAGAAATAGCATAATTTCAAGATGTTAAAAAAGTACAGAAAGCAATGTTGCAGATGTTATTTACCCTGACACAGCACATACTCAGTCGAAGAGCTCTATTGCTCTCACTGCAGCTAGAGGTAAAAGAAAATGATACCCAGTGTGAACGAGGGGGGCTGCAGGAATGAGCTCTCAGCAATTCTATTGTAGGCCTGTCCCCCTTTTTCCTCTTGCAGAACATAGTTATTTGGGATAATTTATTTACAGGAAATGTTTAATAAGATGTATTTTCTTATAGAGATATTTCTTACAAAAAGCTTTGTAGCAGAATATATTTGCAGCCTGTTGACTTTAATGTAGAAAAATGTATAATAAGATTAAATATATTAAATGTCCTTTCCCATTCTTCCCCAGTATTTTACCCATATTCTTTTCCTTACCTGCTGCTTAAGAAGAGTAGTTCTTTCTGGAAACAATCTGTTAAAAAAACAACTACATATTGTGACTGTACAAGAAAAAAAAAGCATCTGATTGTACTGTACTTGTGTCTCAAAGTACCATGTAGGCTGAGTTTTGGTAAAGCACATAAAGGTCATCTTAAAAGCCCCATGTTTCATTGCTATAAAACTAGTTTAAACAGCAACTCACTCTCTGCTTCTCTTGGGCCAATTTACACCTAAAAATTAAAGAATAAGTTTTGAAAACAATGCAGCTGAATACACACTGTTCAGTCAGCCGGGTTAAACAGAAGAGGTAGCCAGACACACTCCCTGGATAGTGAGAGGTACCACAGAGGCTCAGGGTGAATAGAGCTGGTGTGGAAATTACACAGCATTTTGCTACAAGGTGCAGCACAGAAACACACCTCTGCAAGGTCTCTGACTAGCAGATAGCAGCATGAGCTCTGATAACATGTAGCAGTCCATATGGCACAACTGAAAATATTGCTCCTAATGGCTGCCATGTTCTGATCCCAGGAAAACCCCCACAGAGCTCAATAAATATTGCGAAAGAATGGCTGTGGTTATTGAGCAATGGTCTCAATATCCTTGTTACTTGTTTCTGGTAGCCCTTTGCTCACAGATGTGCAGTTGCAGGATGGAGCAGTCTCCAAGTCACACTAGAGTTTGTACAGAAATGAAAAGGTTTCACTACTGTTACTTGCAGTATTTGGTGGGTAGGCCTTCAAAACATAGTACCACAACACAGTAAGAACATAATAAAGCTGTGAGCGTCTTCAGAGCCCGAGGCCTTCAGCAGAGCTTGAGACTGCCAAAGCCTTCAGAGATTGAATCTGGGAGCAAAAACAATAGGCGCAGGCGGGGTCCATTGCACACCACAAACACTGAACAGCATAGCTGAACTGAATAGCATGCAAGCAGTTTTGCAACACTGAAGTTTGATTGTTCAGAAGCCATTCAGTTAATATTTTGGGAGGAATATACATCAGTTTGAGAATAAAAGAACAGCTAAATTTGGGATAAATTGCTCTCACTCACTGTGTCACTCATCAAGGGAATTAAGAGTGATTGAGTAATGTTTCAGAAATCTGCTGTCATGACACAAGTACTGAAGAGATTATTGCTGAACAATTCAAATACTCTTCCTATTAGCCTAGAATAGCCTCAGCATTGCAACATCTCTTTGGAAACACTTGTTAACTTTCCTACAACTACAGGATTTCTACTCTGTAACAGCATATATTGAATCTACAGTACAAATGTGGGTCTGTATCTATTAATGTACTATTTACTGTGTCTCATGGTGTTTGCTACCTATAATATTTATAATTTTAAACCCCTTTTAATGAAAGCAACTAAAATAGATGTATGCACTTACTTGTATAACAACAGTTCACTTCCAGCACACATCTAGCACCTGACACCTAAAACACAATTCACTGGAATTCAAGTCATCTTCTGCACGTTCTGGCTTTCCTGCTTGTTGTGTCAATGACAGCAAAGAAAAAAATACAAAGACAACCCTCACCAAAGATCATGAACTGTCTTGGGCAAAGGCTGAGAGAAGACATTCTGAAACTGTTCCTTGCCAACAACCCACCAGTGCTCTCTGCTTTCACTACAGAGTCCTGCATCATCACCTCCCCCAGGAAAGGTTGACACTATAAAAACCCAGGTGTTCATTTTTCATCCCTTCTGGTGTCCTTTCCTTCTAGGAAAGCCATTTAAAAGCCCAAATATCCTGAAGCTCAAATCCAGCAGAACCTTGTATTAGCAGACATTCTAAGCCAAGACTTTACAGAATCACAGATTTAAGGAGTCTTGAGAACTATTGTCTAATTTCCAAAAACTTAACTGCTAAGAGAGTTATGTATATAAGACTACATTTGCGAAAAAATAAAGAACTCTAGCTTTTTTGGATTGTCAGCTGACTGTTGTGAAACTAATGTCCACAGTGTGCTTGAGCGGGGAGCAGAAATCCAAACTCCCTCTCCCAAAACAACCTCACCTGTAGTCCATAACAAGGGGAAGTGTAGTTACTTTTCTGCACTAGGCACAGCTTTATGCCCCACAAAGCCATTGTTAATCTTGTGTTTAAGTCACTCTGATACAAATTTATGCTTTCTTACGTAGCACACTAGCCTGATGTATGGTGGTTGAAACCCCTTTCCTGGAGATATTCAAGGTGAGACTCGACGAGGCCCTGGATATCCTGGTCTAGTTGGGAATCACAGTATAACTTAGGTTGGAAAGGACCTCGAGGATCATCGAGTCCAACCTATCAACACAGACCCCATGACTAGACCATGGCACCAAGTGCCACGTCCAATCTCCTCTTGAACGCCTCCAGGGACGGCAACTCAACCACCTGCCTGGGCAACCTGTTCCAATGACGAACGACTCGCTCGGTGAAGAACTTCCTCCTCACCTCGAGTGTAAACCTCCCCTGGCACAGCTGGAGACTGTGTCCCCTTGTTCTGGTGCTGGTTGCCTGGGAGAAGAGGCCAACCCCTTCCCGGCTACAACCACCTTTCAGGTAGTTGTAGAGGGCACCCCTGAGCCTCCTCTTCTCCAGGCTAAACAATCCCAGCTCCCTCAGCCTCTCCTCATAGGGCTTGTGCTCAAGGCCTCTCCCCAGCCTTGTTGCCCTTCTCTGGACACGTTCAAGTTTTTCGATGTCCTTCTTAAACTGAGGGGCCCAGAACTGGACACAGTACTCAAGGTGCGGCATAACCAAAGCAGAGTACAGGGGCACAATGACCTCCCTGCTCCTGCTGGCCACACTATTCCTAATGCAGGCCAGGATGCCATTGGCCCTCTTGGCCACCTGGGCACACTGCTGGCTCATGTTTAAGCAGCTGTCAGTCAGCACCCCTAGGTCCCTCTCTGTTTGGGAGCTCTCCAACCACTCTGACCCCAGCCTGTAGCTCTGCATGGGGTTGCCGTAGCCAAAGTGCAGCACCTGGCACTTGGACTTGTTGAATGCCATCCCATTGGACTCTGCCCACCTATCCAGTCGGTCGAGGTCCCTCTGCAGAGCCTTTCTACCCTCTAACTGACTAACATCTGCCCCTAACTTGGTGTCATCTGCAAACTTGCTGATGACTGGCTCAACCCCCTCATCCAGATCATCGATGAAGATGTTGAAGAGGACAGGGCCCAGCACTGATCCCTGGGGCACACCACTAGTGACTGGCCGCCAGCTGGATCTGGCACCGTTCACTACCACTCTCTGGGCTTGGCCCTCCAGCCAGTTCCTAACCCAAAACAGAGTGCAGTGGTCCAAGCCACAGGCTGACAGCTTGGCCAGCAGTTTGCTGTGGGGAACGGTGTCAAAGGCCTTGCTGAAGTCCAGGTTGACCACATCCACAGGCCTCCCCATGTCCACCAGACAGGTCACCTGATCATAGAAGGAGATCAGGTTGGAGAGGCAGGACCTGCCCTTCCTAAATCCATGCTGGCTGGACCTGAGCCCTTGGCTATCCTTCCCTGCTGACTGCAGGAAGGTCAGACTAGATGACCTTTGGAGGTCTTTTCTGGCCTGGACCATTCTATGATTCTGTGATCTTTCTGATGCTGCATTAGGAGAGATGCTGCACAGAGAGTGAAGGAGCAGAGTTAGTCCAGAAGGCTGGGCTCTCTCATTTAACTATTAATGTTTCACTGAGATGAACAGAAACTTTGTGCTACAGTTTTAAACATGCTCCCCACTACCAAATCATGCTTACAGTGCAGCACAGACCCTACATCCACTCTTACCTTATGTTTTACCTTCAGCTTCAAACAACTGTTGGGAGCTGATGGAATTTGGTAGATGTCTCCTGCAGCCTTCACTTTCCTTGCTGCTCTGTCAGCTTTTCACAGACCTGTTTAAGACACTAATGAGGGAGAAAACACAGAAAATGATGGGGCTGGAGAGGCTGGACTGGAGAGAGCCAACCAGAAGCTTGAAAAGTGGGGGAAAAAAATCAACCCTGAAACTTAAATTAGATGCTGCTGCAGAAAACATCAATGTTCATCATACCCCACCTGATTACCAAAAACAGAGGAAGGGCAAACATGCTCTGTGTGTTCCTGTACCACATCCCCACACCACTGATCCAAAGCAGGAAAGCCTGATTCACTCTGGTCCCTCAAAAGCTAAAGGGTTGAGCCTATGTCCCCTGGCAGCAGCATGCCTCTCACCTTGGTCCTCTGTGTATCTGAATCCCAGTAATTCCAGAGACTTTGGATTTGTCACCAACCCACTGCTATACATTGCAGCCTGCCCATGCCTAGGAATCCCACTGGAAGACAGTGGAGAAGGAAGGAAGAGGCAAAAGCAGGAGACAGCTGTTGCATTGCAGAGCTCCAGCTGGTCCCAGAGCTATTATTTTGACCACCACTGACGGGACTGACCCTGATGGATCTACAGCATTGGATGGAGCTCATTGCAAACTTGTTTATTCTGGCAGCTCCCTGTTTTTTTTGGAATTGCTTATTGTTATAGCATGAGTGTCAATTACTTATTTACAAATGTCTGGTAGCAATAAACTCTTTGTTTTTACAGTACCGGCTTGCAGCTTGGTTTAGAAGTGGCTTGCTGCACGCCAACTTCCTGAAGCACAGGAAATAATCTTTTAAGAAGCACAGGCTTGCTTTTTTTATATTTTTTTCTCCTTTTTTAAAGAAAAAATAATAGCTGAAGAAGAGTAGGAAAAATGCATAATTAATGCAAAAAGATTTCCTGACAGAAATCTTCGCCTGACTCCATGGCAAAACTCACACTGCAATGCTCCACTGCTCTTATCAAGGTTGACCAAAGAGTAGTCAACAAATCAGAAATGTAAAACTGCATGGCTGCTATGGCATGTGGAGCCCATGTTTTCTTTTTCTGTTTCTTATTTCTGAAAGCATGTTATTCATCAATATTCAAACTTATTTAAAACATCATCTATTAATCAAACACTCGCTAGTTCAGTACAACTCGTAGCATAGGACTCACGGATATTCTTTACTTAGTGACAGTAATTTTTAATGGAGCCATCAAGGCAGGCAGATACTTAAAGCTTTAGAAAAATCTACCTTAAAACTATTTGGGCAATGTCTTTGTGTCTCTGAGCAGTTAGGGTTTGCCCACTCAGGTGGCTTAGTTGGTAGCTCATTAGACCCTTAATGGGAAGGTCGTGAGTTCAAGCCTGCAGTGGGCAGTAGTGTCCTCCCTACTCTAGTCATGAGGTCTGTGGTGACAGGTTGGACTCGATGATCTTTGAGTTCTCTTCCAACCTTAGGAATACTTAAACCAGTTCTGGATATTGTAACAATGCTTCTAATAACAGATGATAAAAGAAGACCCTCATGCAGATGGTCTCAAAGAAGAGTTACTTTCTGTTCCAAATAACATTTAGCTCTTCTATTATGTTAATTTCAGAAGAGGGTGATACCGACTGCTTTTCCCAATGCAGCACACTGTTTACTGGCAATAAGGTGTTTAAGTTTGGAGAACTCAGTTATTAAATCCTTTTAAATTACTTGAAAGATAGGGTTCTTCATCATGAAGCATCCTTCTCCTGTAGAGATCAGTCTGTTCCTGTGGAGGAACTGTCTGCAAGTCATAAATGATTTCCATTAGAAATTCATCAGGAATGACTGTAAATAACTGAAGTAAGAGGCTTTCCCTTTTCTACAATGGTATCCAGTGAGACCTCAAGAATGTATCAGAGCCTATGAATTTAACAGATTAATTTTCAATTCTTTGCACCACTGGATTTTTTAATCCTGACATAGATGAGAAAATGCCAAAACATAATTCTCACAGTATCTCCAGCCTGATAAGAAATAGAATCTTGCAATAATGCCCACTGCAGGACCTGTTGTCATGAGATTTGCAGCTCAAAACTAAACACTCAAAATGCCCAGGAGTAGTGAAGCAGAATCCAAAATTCTTTTTGTTTCTTTGTGTACCAACTTTTCTCTGGTAGAAATGTATGGTTATACAATCCCAATTACACCTTGTTGTGCAACACTCAGAATAAATACCTCTTCAAAAAGCAGGAGAAACCAAAAGAAGACATTTTCCCTCAAAGTTAAATGCTGAAGACTAGAAGTCACCCATGACATAATGCAGTCATTTAGCACTCATATTGTACATGAACTGTCTTAATGATTCAAACTGAAAATACACTCAGTGCTTTGGTGCAACTCACCTGAAGGGGTGACACCAGGATTGTAACACTGTCATCAGGCACACATTGCACTGCTGCATGCCTTCCATCACTTACAGCAATAGGATTTCACCCTGGGTGATTACTTAGTGAAAATAACTGTTGATAAACAAGCAGTTCCCATTATGGTGCCATAAATCTGGCCGTGTAATTTATGTGTTGACACTTTATCACCGTTGGTCACACAACCTCTCTAAGTGAATAGGGAAACATTGGTATAAAGAAACCTTGCTTTGCATGCAAACATTGTAACTACTTAAGTGGATCATCAGTAAGGGTCAACTTCCATAGTGTTGTCTTCCCCACCTGAACAAAGAGGTTCATTTGTCCATGATCAAATGTGTATTCAATGAGCTGCTCAGCTGTGTTATCAGAGGAATTTTATCTGTCCTAGAAACAACACAGGAAATTAGTTTCCACTGAAGAATTCAAATCTATTATTAATTCACATTTTTGCCTTTAAAAAAAACCCCAGACTGCTAGAATTTGCAGGCTGTTTCAGAAATATTCCATCTCTAACTGCCCAGTTGCAGAATGTAAAAGAAAGTAATTGTGTGAAAGGCAAGAGAAAAGAGAACTGAAAAGTTGTTTCTAATATTTACTGAGCACTAACAAGCTGAGTAGGAAAACTGTCAAGGAAATACGACAACAATTTCCCAAAAGCTTGAAATAAATGCTAAAGTCCCAATTTAGTTCAGTATAGTCTAAGTAGTTTGTAAAACACATCTCTGAAATATAAACACTTTGAGTACATAGAGGCTGGTTTACCAGTGATCCAATAGGCAGAAAGTCTCACAGAAGTCAGTGCAGCAAGTCCCATGGAAGTCAGTGCAGCTCTTCAGGAATGTTAATGAATGTCTTTGTGTTACCACACAGCACAGGTCACCTTTCCTGAAAAATAAAAGCAAATGCAGAAAACGCTCAATGCAGGACTGAAAAGACTTCAGAGATCAGCAGCAACAACATTGCAGGAAAAAATCATGGAGGAGAATAAGGAGGATTGGTTCAGGGATCAAGGGTTTAGTGGCTATTTTAGAAAGAAAATTACTGTAATGGTGATGATGAATTGCTATAAAGAGAGGTTTAAAGAAGGTAACTTGATACAAGAATTTAAATTTCATTATGTCAGAAAGAGTAGGTTAGCATAATCCTCCTGTGTGTAGCAAGATACTGCATTTTACCTGCTTAGCCCTTCTAAATACAGCCACACTTTCTTAAAGCACAACTTGCACAAAATGTCAAATAATATTTCCCTCCATCACCTCAATTTGAAGTGACCAAGAGAAGAGGAGACTTGTTCCACATTTAAATACATCTGGCTTATCCCCACTTGGTTTTAGCAGGATTTTTTTTCCTGACAGATGAAAGACACACCTAGTACCTACAAACTTCTCCTCATTGAGCTACTTCTGCAGTGAAAGCCACTCAAATTTTGCTCTCCCTGTGAGCCTTCGCGTCATAGTGTTTTCTGCTGAAAGCAAGTTAGCATTATGAATGGCCAAAGAGAGGTTGCAGGAGGTTTTTGACAATTATATAAGGGTCTTCTCTCTTAGTCCTGATGTCCCTTCTCTGCTGGGAAGGGGTCATCAGATGATAGAGCAACTGCTGCAGTTTAGCTCCAGATACAGGCTAAACGTGGACGGTAACACTGGCAGCAAGAAATGGCTTGTAGCTTTTCTTCTGTTTGCTACAAGAGTCAGAAAATACTAGCAACAGTATTTGTGAGTATTCCTGGGAACATGAGGTTAAATGCATTTTTAAACCTGTTATCTTTGATGCTTAAAATAACATACAGGTACTTAACAAGGGATTTAATCAAAGAGGAAACCTGTCACAGGCATTCTCTTGGCTTATTTTATCTGTCTGATTGTTAGGTGTCATGACAAGATTAGTCATACAGACAAGAGATGCTGTCCACTGCTTGCCCATGTTTCTCCACTAAGTGCAGGTAGAGATCTAACACTCAGATGGGTAAGGATAGACAAGATTGGTTGTTCCCTTGGTGCACAGAAGGAAGGGGTTTGAAGGAGCATACAGACAGCAGGAAGGGTGGGTCAAATACTGCCTAAGTTCAGTACTTGAAGATCTATCACTATCCATAACTTAAGCTTCCCATATGCATATGATACATTTTTGTACCCTTCTAATCAATACTTCACAAGTTAGCTCTCATTGTGTCTGCTTCTTTTTCTCTGTTCTTCATGCCTCTAAGAGTACAGATCTGCCTTGATCCTCAGGGACACCTTTCATGCCCTCATGAGCACCTCTCCTCCCTTTGATTTTAGCCCCCTGCTTAAGATCCTTCCCCCTTCCCCCCCCCTCCCCCTGCCCCCCCCCCCCCCCCCCCCCATTGACTGCTCATTAAATTGTCAGCTGAAGTTTTCACTGTCATTAAGCTTCTGGTGGAGATCCCCTGTAAACAACCAAGACACAAGCATCTTTCACAGCAGCTGAATCACCATCATGTCTCTACTGGTTTGTTCTACTCATTCCTCTCATCCTAGTCTGCAGCCATCTCTCTGTACTTGAAATCCTAACTCTTTGGTGCTGGGACTGACTAGTTTTTCTTCTATATGGGTATAGCAATTAGCACAAGAGCATCCTAGTACACAGCTAAAGGTCTATTATCTTTACTATTTTTACTACCATATATAATTGGAAACACAAACACCAAATGGGAGTATGAAAACACAGCACCATCCTGCTTCACACTACAACAGTTTACAGGCTGTGGTCCATGAAACTCCTGTGTTCCAAGAGCTTAAGCTAGAAAACATGCCTGCTGTTAGTAAGCTGGAATAAAATTAGGGGTCTGCAAATCAAAAGAGAGGGTAGAAAAACACTATACTAAGCCAAGGGTGAAAAACCCCATAAAGATGGTCCTGTTATAGCTTCTGGGAAGTAATTCCATCTTTTCAGCAAGAATGTGAATCAAGCTGCAGATAGCTGGGAAGATACACACCCTGCAAATGCAAGCTAGCGAGTAGCAGTGCTCCAGTATCCTCATCCAGGAAGGCAGGACTGCTCCTTCTGCAGCTATACGTTTCCATCTATGACAACAATCTCTCCATTACATTTGATATGACACTAACTTCACAGACTGCTACAACTGCTCCTAAGGCAATGCAGTAATTCAAACTGCATTTCCCAGGTGGGCAAGACAACCAAGCAGTAGGTGGACCTTCCTGTTAGGCTTGGGTGTTTTCAATAAATGATGCATGAGAGTCATATGCTAAACTCGTTTGTCAATCTTATTTTTTAATCTATTGCCTGGAAAATGCAGCAACCTAACTCTGGACTGATGGAGAGGAGACTTCGGAGCTGTGAATTAAAAGCAGTCTGTTAGAGGCAGTGAGGATAGGTGCAGGTTTTAGCCAGCTTTATAGGAGGTGGAGTTGTTTCTGAGAAGGGTCTAGACAGGGCCAGTAATTACGAAGGGGGGAAGAACAGGTCACTTTGTCAAGCCGGTTTTAAAACTCATGACCTGTCACATGAAGCACCCGGGTCCAAGGCCAGCCACAAGCAAGGGGATTCCATGCTGTCCCGATGATACAAAGGTAAAGTGCTCAGCACACATTGGTCATCTTGGACCTTTTTCCAGAGAAACAGTGTTCTCAGCTTGCCTTAACTTTGGTCCAACTGGCAATGCTTTTTTTGTTGCAATGAAGCCCAAAGTGGAAATAAGCTGGAGAGGTACACGCTTTCTTTTGTCCTGGCAGGTGCCTCTCCAAGGAGATACTTGCACATTGGTGTGGCCACATGAGTTGGGCCATAGACATCAGCTTGAGACACACTATTCTCACTCAGCGAGGTGACACAGCTTGGCCCACGAGGAGGGGTCCCCTTGAGAAAGAAGGAGGCCGTGTGCACTCCTGGTTCTATTACAGATCCTGAGCAGGCCCCTGGGAGCCCCATAAGAGCTCTTAATTGAAGAATATGAATTCATAAGACTTAAGCTGCCAGTTCTGAAATGGTGGGAACTTTTGATTTGTCATTTGCCTGAGATGTCTCATGAGGACAAATCAAGTGAGATTTTCAGAGATGCTGACCTTTGAGCATTTTTCCTGCCTTTTGAATTGAATTTTTCAATAACTTCCATTAAATAAATTCTTCTTATGACTGCTGTAATTGCTACATTGCTATTGCAACACTTGCACTTGTCATATTGTTAGCAGACATACCTTCAGAAGTGCAATAAACTTCTAATACACTGGATATAAAGAGTCCATTTGCTTTTGTAACACTTTCCCCACAGCATGCCATGGGCTTGGACAACCCACTGTTAAACACAATGCATGTCCCACAGAGGTGATCTCCTCTGACTCAAACCATGTGAGCTTTGCAAAACAAGCTGCTTGAAGGCAACAACCAGGCAGTAGAGCCAGCAGAGTAGCTGTAGTAAAAGGTAAAGCAGGAACTGCCTTGAAGCTTATTCCACTCTTGTCGCAGTCTTTTCACCTCTGCTGTGCTCCACAGCCACCCTTCTCCTGTTGTTTCCCCACAAATCTCCCACTTTCCCTGTCCTTTTAATCCCTTAATAATATTCCTCTGCCAAAAAGGGAGAATTATGATGTCATTTACCATCACAACATTGATAGTTTGCCCTCTCCCTTCCCATTTTGTCTATTTCTATACTATCTTGTCAAG
This sequence comes from Melanerpes formicivorus, assembly GCF_026170545.1. Classification (NCBI taxonomy): domain Eukaryota; kingdom Metazoa; phylum Chordata; class Aves; order Piciformes; family Picidae; genus Melanerpes; species Melanerpes formicivorus. The sequence continues at coordinate 8,540,344 of NW_027142356.1, read as the reverse complement.
GCAGGAAGATTGTCTCTCTCAGTGTCCAGCAAACTGTGGCTGACTTCCATTGGTCCCTCATAAACACCACAATCAGTGAAACCTCTGCAAGAAGAAAAACAAGGAAATTTTTTCTCCAGGACTTTTGACAGTGGTGAGATAATTTCTCAAGCTTAACTGTAACAGAAAGCACCATGGTCTCGTCATGCAGAAAATGTATACCATTAGGTCATTTGACTCAAACTGGAGAGTTGTCTATACTCCTAGCACAGACTATAAATCTTCACTTGTAGCCTAGTAAGATGCTTCTATTTCTTATGTTCACTACCTTTTCTCTTTGACTTTTGCCTTACTGCTGAGATAGTACAGCTACAACACGTGGTTTCTTACAAACCTAAAAACCAGAATACAACCCAGACTTCCATTTATCACAAGCTCCTCGATGTTGTTGCTCTACAGTGCTTTTAAACTGAATATTTACACCAACATTCAGATCACAGCAGCACCTCAGATGATCTCAGCCCTGCCAGGGATATGCTTGTCAGCATTCACTTCTACTACAGAAACTTTAAAATAACCTGCTTTTTAAAATATGAGGGGTAAAGTCACAGGTCATTAGAATCCAAAGAAGCTTTTGCCCCAGAGTCACTGAAGTTTGCCAGACTGGTGGAGAAATCTCCAATTCATAAGGTAAGAGAAGAAAGATGCACAATGAAAAATCAGAGAGTATGAGGGGAGCACAGCATTCTGTAAAGCTGGGAAACTTCCTTCAGCAAAGCTGCAAAACAGTGTTTCCCAGGTTTTGTAATGTTCTTACTTGTTATGTTTCTGAACAGGCACTTAGGGCTTTTCAGAGCTTCTGTTTGCACCAACCATCATCTTTCTGTATGGCCCTGTGCAGCAATGACCGAGGTGCCTGTATCAGCAAGACTCAGTGCACATCCACTGCCCAGTCACCAAGCCTTCCCTAAGCCATGACTGAAGTGTGCAGCAAACCCTCTCATCTGACTCCTCAGAGCCCTCCATGTGAATCCTCAGTCTTCTGCTTTCTTGACTTGCCCTTCCTGAACTGTCTCCTTCACCCTCTTATGGGCACAGTCCCTTGGCTATTACTTGTAATAGCCACTAGCCCTGTGGGTTTTAGGCTCTTGGCCAAGTTTCAAGTTTCAGTGTTTCCCTTGCTTTTCACCCCCTGTATGCTAATCAGAGGTTCCCTAGTGGGGTCCAGGATCTAGATGTCTGTTTAACTTCTGTCCTCAGCATTTCAAAATCATTAGTCAGGGCCTGGACTGTAGCCATCGGAATATGAGTATTGTAAGGTAAACAGTAACTCCCACATTTTCTTCACCCCCTGCATCTGGAAGACAAATAATGAGTCCCACAGTGTATTGTTTGTCCTCATCCCATATTAATTCTCGTTATAGCGATAAGCTAAGAGCTGCTCCCTGGCTATTAGGTAGAGCACAGCAAGGTACCTAAGATGTGAGGATGGCAGACCTGTGCCTTCGCTTACTTCACCATATTCTGAACTTTCTCTCCAACTAGCAAGCCTGGTCATTGTTGCTCGAGTTACCTATGACAGTCTTACTACCTGCATGAGAAATACTTGATCCAGACCAACCTATTTTCAGTGCAAACTTCTACAACTAAAGACCCATCAGTCCTAGGGTGATCATGTCTCCACCTGCATTACTCGTTAAGTAACCAAACCATTAAACTCCTCTGTAAGTACCATGCCTGAGCTCACCACTGTTGCTTCACCCTTGGGTGAGATAATATTTCACTTATCAAATCCCAGTTTTGTGGAAGGACAGAAGGCAATGTGACATTGTAGAGGACAGAGGAACATTGAAACCAACCCTGTTAGTCTTGGGCTCTGTTAATCAGCTTGAATTTTCTTTTTGGCATCCGCTCTTTCCTAAGGTGTCTTTCATATTCTCTAATCACTGATTATATTCTCTGATCACTGATTATATCATTTCACTTCTGTAAGTGCAAATTCTAACAGTTTCCTTCAGTTTAACTTGTCTCTTTGCTTACCGCCACTAGATTCTATTGCCAGTCTGCTTTTTGGCTTTGTGCTCAGTACTGTGCTCACATTTAGACTATGTAGATTACACAAAATGTACTATAGTTTAATAAACTATGTTAAACTATAGACTGTTTGAACTACATAAAGTTTGGGGATTTCTTGTTTTCATATCCATTTACCTAGCAAACCTATCCACCTTCTTCACAGTTGGTGAGGGGTTTGGAACACAAGCCCTGTGAGGATAGACTGAGGGAGATGAGATTGCTCAGCCTGGAGAAGTGGAGGCTCAGAGGAGACCTTATTGCTCTCTACAACTACTTTAAGGGAGGTTGTAGCCAGGTGGGGGCTGGTCTCTTCTCCCAGGCAACCAGCACCAGAACAAGAGGACACAGTCTCAAGCTGCACCAGAGGAGGTTTAGACTGGATGTTAGGAGGAAGTTCTTCATAGAGAATGATTGCCCATTGGAATGGGCTGCCGAGGGAGGTGGTGAAGTCACCATCATTGGGGGTGTTTAAGAGGAGACTTGATAGGGTGCTTGGTTGCATGGTTTAGTTGATTAGGTGGCATTGGACGATAGGTTGGATGCGATGATCTCAAAGGTCTCTTCTGGTCTGGTCTGGTCTATTCTATTCTATTCTATTCTATATCTTCTAGGGGATGTTGCAAGCAAATGCCTCCTCCTTTGCTTTATGATAAAAGATAAGCTTCTTACCCAGCTGGGTTAAAGAAAGACCAGTAAAGGAATTACACAGCAACAGGAAAGAGGAAGTACCACAGATCAAAGAAAACTATTGAGTGGATAGTAAGATGACAGTAATTTGATGAGGGGGGAAAAAACCCCAACCAAACAAACAAACAAAAAAAAACCTCCAGAGGAAATCCTACTAGAAATTACTTCTCTAAGACAAAAATTGCTGTGCCTGCATAGTCTTCATGCATTCTAACACTACATGGTCTGGCTCTGGAGTGGGCTTTGGAGGCACTGTCCCCTGCTTCAGTTCACCTCTGAGCACAACCTGAAGTTCTTTTGGATGACACTAAGGTGATAGATGTTCTCCTGCAGCTAGTGGGCAATCAGTCTATTGGAGCAAAGTAGAGATTATCCAAAGTAATTCTGTGCTCTCTAAAATGTGGCAATCACATCACTTTTCTTCTGCAAATCCACTTCTACTGGATACACTACTTGGCAGTACAGAAAGAAACAGGAACAAGAGAAACCTTTCAAGGGGGTAAAACAACAGCTGGGTTAAAATCACTCAGTAGGCACTGTTCATTTGCATTACTTCAAGGACAAATAAAAATCCACAAAGGAAGCACACCTTTTCATGAAGCCAAAACTACATTGGCACACACTGAAATATGATAAAGATGTACAGCAGTTTTGGTGAATAAAACATAAGCACCAGACTTTTCTGGCCTAAACCTCATAAGCAGCAACTCAGAATTATTGGGGGGTGGGGGTGGTGTGTTTATCTATTAAAAAGATACTTGGTTTTGGTTCCCTTCCCCCTCCTCTCTCCCCTCCCCCTTTTATTCTTAGTTTTCAATGTCATAACCTTTATTATCCACTCAAAAAGGAAAACAAAAGCAAAATGTTGTAGAGGATGAAATGGTATTTTTGACATGTTCATTTTCATCAGGATTTGACATGGGGGTAGGGGAGGTCCTTTTATCAAAAGAAGAAGCGGTAAAAGGAGCAGAGAAATGTAACTATATCTAGTATTTCAACAAGAGGCAAGATAACTTATTTAAACCACTGTCACATCTCACTCACTAGATGAATGTGCAAACAACCCAAAGAGGTAGGAGCACAGGAGTACAGATGAGAACAATTTTACTGTGAAACTTTGCACAGAAGAAAGCTGTTTCAAGGAGAGTTTTGACTGACATAAATAGAGTTCCCTCAGTGCTTGATAAATTGGAAGTGGACTAGCACAGTAAAGATGTTAAGCTATGAAACACAGCAAACAAATCAGAAGTAAGTTACTGACAGTCAGCAGGGAAGGATAAGTAAATGCTCTCTAGGGAGGTGTACCCCAAGTCCCTTGAAGTTAACAAAAGCTCAAATTCCTCTCTGTGTAACTGAAGCATAGACTGAAGCCAAATAATTTTGCCCTTAGCTTCAGCACTGTCAGGATTTCCGTTTACTTCTATGCATCATAAACCCAACAATAAATTTAGCCTTGGTGGTAAACTGCTCAGTCCACACTAGGGAACATCATCCAGAACAAACCTGATACTGAGCTACCCTGATTTATGATACATATAGATCCACCAACTTCAGACACAAATCTTCAGCTTGGAAATATTAGAGGAATCCATGCTTCCTACAAAGCATATAAACCAAGTGCTTATATTAGGAAGCTGGGCTCCTGAGAGCCTTGGGAGGAAGTTAAACCCTTAATTCAGGTGGTCTGAATCATCCCTTGGCAGGCCACTCCAGGAAGCACTGCAGGAAGCACTGGCATCAAGGTTCAGCACCCCTTCTGTCACATCCTTGGAACGTCCTTTGCACACACACAGAGGTAGCAGAGCACTGCATGGATCCTGAGGTTTTACTGAATGCCTTTGCTTTTCCTCTGAAGATTACTTTCTCAGTCTCACATCACAAAATTGAAGTGTATTAATGAAGAAACCTACGTAAATTAATATAGTATCAAAGTCAGTTAACATTTATATGGTTTGAGCATTATGTAGCTCGTGCACTGAGCAGAAAAGTACTCTGGCACAAGCATTTGATTGGATTTCCTCCCCTAAGGAGCAGATTCACTCTCTCTACTCCTCCCCCTAAATGGATGTAGTAATGAAATAAGCTATCCCAGGCCAGAAAATGCAGATGTCCATACTATTGACACCCAACGCCACGTCCACTGAGAATGAAGCCAGAAACGTCCACCACACCCAAATCATCTCTGAAGAATTAGGCAACTATGCCCTTCCTCCACCAGACAAAGCATACAAGAATTACAGGTTTTATTAAATGTTTCTCTATCTTCTCCTTTCTTTGTCAGCCTGTTTACCTGAATGAAGGCACCAAACATCATTCCCAATGAAAAACATTTCTTCTCAGAGACGCTTAACATTTTTTTCCAGGAATTGTGCTTGGGCTACTGCATGGTCCATCTTGTTTCACACACAGCTCTTCTTTGACTAAGCAAGAAACAAAAATAGTTGTGAGGGAAGGAATGCAAGAACAATATAAATTAAAAATTTAATTCCAGAAGGAAAAAGAAATAATTTCTTGATGCACAAGTCCTGCTACTCCTCTTTGCCTTGATGCACAAGTCCTGCTACTCCTCTTTGCCTTGTCTCCCTCCCTGCCTGCTTCTGTCTCTCTCACACACATGGAGTGTGCTTCAGGTAAATTGTAAAGCTTTGCACAAAATGAAGAGCAGTTATTCTTACTGACAGTATTATATGGAGCCAGTAACTGGGAGTAACTGGGGTCGGGCCCTTTGGGAAAATGGTCACCAGGATTTCAGGGTGTTTTTTCTTTCACCACTAAGCAACCCACAGGGAGCCAAAATTTATCATTATACTGGACTGATGCTTGAACCTATCAAGATTTTATTCCAGGAACTTTGGTTCATCTATAAATAGAAACTAAAGATAGTCTTACATGCTGAAATGCTTGGCTTTTGTTTTTGCCACAGACATTCAAATACAATCATAAGAGAACAAACATGAGTAAGTATACATGGACATAGGAGCAAGAGTGTGGAAGACACAAACCTATGGACTATTTTTTTTCCTAGGCATGCATGAACCTGATTTTACTGAAAAGTTACATTTACACATTTGACATCTGTATGCAATATTATAAAATTAGTCTATGCTTCTTTAAAAAATAAAGATAGGTATTCAAAAAGCTAAAACTTACATACAGATCTTCATTAGTAATAGAATAACATAATATTAGCCTGCTGCTCCTCTTTTCACAGAAGAGCAGCACAACAGAGAAAAATGAGTATTTGCTGAAACACCCAGAAGGCAACCACAATAACCCCACAAACACACATGTTCCCATGGCACAAGGCATCTTGTTCCAACCTCTACGTGCTGTAAAACCACCGCACCTGTGTACAACTGCCCCTCAGCTTTACTCTCTAACTCTGGTTTTTTTCCTCCCAAATGATAAAACTTTACTTCATGACTGAGTTGCTGGAAACATGGAAACTCAGAGATAACTAATACATCTTCTCCCATTTTAAAACCAAAATCAATAGACACAAACTTTCTCAAGTTCTCAAACACTCATTCTGAGCCATGGGTGGGTCATTTACTTTCAGTTCGGCATCAGTCCAACAAAGCACTTATTCATGTAGTTAACTTTAAGCACTAGAGCAGTCCCACTGATTTCAGTGGGACTTCTTGGAGGTTTGATGCTAAGCAAGGGCAGAAGTAACTTGCTGGACCAGTGCCATAGACTAAAAAGCCCTTACCCCAGACACTGAATATTTTCTTGCATGGAGTGCCGGTCTTATTTTATGTGAATGGATACTTAAAGATAATGATAATAATCACAAAGCACTCTGCCCTTTCAAATATGGTTGAGAATGGAGGATTTTGTTGAACAGAAGAGAAAACAATCATCTGTTCAAAGTGGTATGACAGCCACTATCAGGTGTTGTTTCTGTGTTTCCTAGGCAACCAAAATAACATTATTGTGTTTCCACAGCAACACAAATATGTTATGTCATGATGCAAAATACATTCACAGTATTGAAAGGGGGAAAAAAAAAAGGGGGGGGGGAGAAAAAAAAAAAAGAATGAAAAGGAAAAAATAAAAAGAACTAAAAAAATTAGAAGAAGCCACCTTATAAATAGTAACATAACAGATGAAAGATCCCCATCCAGCTCAAGGACAGTTTTTTCTCCCAGGAACCTGCACAATATAAAATTCACCTAGAATTTCTGTACCTCTGCTCCTGCACTGTGCACTGTCACATCTACTTTGCACCAGTGAAGCAACCCACACTTAGTTGAGTTTTGAATATAGGTTCTTTGCATGGTATGTTTACTCAAGAGTAATCAGCCCCAAACTGTCTTCTCCCCTGCTTACACACGGAGATGGGAAATGCTTTTCTGATCCACTCCTTACTTCTTGTTTGATAAATGAGTGGTACTACAGAATGGACAGCAAAATAAGCTTGAAACTAGAGGCACACTGGTAACTGACTGTTGCCTGTCAGTCTCAGCACTGAAGAAATCACCACTGCTCACGTACAGACCAGCACAGGCAACATAAACCATGTGAGGAGAGCAGAAAATGGCAAGTGTACTAAGCTTCCCTGGTACACCAAAAGAGACCGCACACAACAATCAATAACTCAGTCCCAGGATGGATTTGCCAGACCCATCAGAACCATCTTGGAGGCATGACTTACATGTACAAAGATCGTGTTATGCATATGCAGTAACTTTCATGCACGTCAGATACACAAAGGCTGCTTCTGTTCATGCCTCTCATACCACAAACACCCACATTCTGGCCAGGATATAAAATCATTATTCATCACAGACAAAACCCCACAACCAATGATAATTCCTGGATTTGGACCAGCTACTGTTACTCTGAAATCTGTGAAGACCAGGAGAAATTGTGTTCAGTCCCCCCCATGGGTGAATTTATCACACAGTATAACCAAGGTTGGAAAGGATCATCGAGTCCAACCTATCAACACAGACCCCATGACTAGACCATGGCACCAAGTGCCACGTCCAATCACCTCTTGAACGCCTCCAGGGACGGCGACTCCACCACCTCCCTGGTCAGCACATTCCAATGACGAATGACTCGCTCGGTGAAGAACTTTCTCCTCACCTCGAGTCTAAACCTCCCCTGGTGCAGCTTGAGACTGTGTCCCCTTGTTCTGGTGCTGGTTGCCTGGGAGAAGAGACCAACCCCTTCCTGGCTACAACCACCTTCCAGGTAGTTGTAGAGGGCAATGAGGTCACCCCTGAGCCTCCTCTTCTCCAGGCTAAAATTTATGGTCCAACAGAATCTGATCAAGAGTGAGTGGCATGAAACTGAACTAAATTTATCTCTGCTTTTATAAAGTCATAGCAAGCATGTTGCTGGCAGGAGTCGATACCTCATAGATGTCATCATGATTTTACTGCAAAAATGTCAGCTGCGCATTACAGCAAAATTGAACTAGAACTGGTGGGCCAATGTAGAAAAGGTTGTGAAATATAATTATTTAATTTTTGATGAGAAAAGAGAGATCAGGGTCACAGACACAAGTATTTACAAGTGCAAGCTATTATCTTAAGAACTCCAGGATTTAGCTAGGGAAAAATACATTTACTGGAATGAACACTGACAAGTAAAATATTTAATCCCCGAAGTTTTATTTCCCCCAAACACAAAATAATATTACTTTGAATGGTACATAAATAACATTAATGGAGAGATTTTGAATGGGAAATCTCTAATGATATATGAGAGAGGCCTTAAAAAGGTTTAACTGAGTTCTTTCTCAAACTTGGCAACCGTGCTACAAATGGTTTTGGTGTTTTTAAGGAACATTATAATCTGTTATCTGCTTGGATCAAGTCCTAAAGCAGCTTTTTGTTCCAAATTTGAAAGTGCTTCCAATGCAGAAGCAACAATGGGAAAAATATCTTTTAATTCCCAACCAAGTTTAGAGAAAAGAATATTTTAGAGATCTGTGCCGTGATGCGTGCTTTTTATACTGGACATTTATGCAAGCTTCATTTATGCTTCACCGTAATGTACATAAAGGAAGGGCTGCAGAGCTGCTAGGTGAGTCTATGTATGAAGGCCAAATGCATTAAATGCTGCAGTTTCACTCTTTTAAAAATAGTGTTCTAATACAATGCTACTTGAAAAAAATTTGAGATGTCTAAGTGATCTTGGTCACATTTCTGCAAGCTAAGTAAAAGGAACAAGAAATTTGTCCAAATTATCATAGGAATGTTTTCCCCCCTAGCTGAGGCCTTTATAGACCTCATCTCTACGCCTCAAGCAAAGGCACTAATATCGGGATACAAACCGCAGGTCAAAATTTTAGCTCATGTGAATCAACAGTATTCCCCCAACACAAGATTTTAAGCAAAATTACATTTCCATCAATGATGAGTCATCAACAGAGGTTGAGTTTAGGATTAGAAACAGGAATAAAATTGTTGAGAGTGGGAAAAGAGACTGAAGCACTGTTAGAAAGTGGATTTATGTGATAAAAACTCCAGCCGCTCGTGTTCGCAGTAAAAGCGTGCATTAACATTCCCCACTTTGCATGGTGAACAACTTTGAAACTAATCAAACAATTGTTTACTAATCTGATGATATATCACATTGAAAACATGTAAAACTGTATCTAACATCATTTAGACAAACATTTAACATAAAGCATGTAGAGTATAAGCAACAAATATAGATCTGCACAGTAATTTAAGCAGTTAGGAGGAGCATTGTTCAAGTGTATAATTATGGGCAGAAATGTTGAGATGGGTAACAAATAAATATTAAATCAAATAATTTATGCTTCTAGTTAGCAAGTAGTATCTCAGGTAAAATGTCATATGCAGGACTTCACTAAGTCAACATTAAGATGCCTTGATTTCAGCATTAGTAAGAAACATCATTGAAAACAAAAATATTAAAATTAAGTAACCACTTTGCTAAAAAAACATAAAAATCAATTACCTAGATTTTGTGCTTGATATTTCAACACTGTCAGCACAAATTAAGATTCACAGGCAGCAAATCCTCTGCTTCCCCTCCTTATAACTTACCTTTCCGGAGGAACTTTCTTTGGTCTTTAGAAAAATTTGTACCTGAATGATTTTTTCCCAGAAGGACCCATGGTTTTTGGATGACTTCTACAATATGACTCCCCAACTTGTGCATTATTTTGTTGGTACCTTTGAGTGTGTTTATAGCAGATTTTACACATAAAATATTAAAGCATAGGAACAGTTCTAGTGTATCCATGGAAATGGAATATGCAGTAAGGAAGATGTTGATTTCAGAATGCCTGAGAATACAAACCTACCCATATTGATTAAACAAAGCTAGCAATAAAATTCTTTATAAAAATAATCCTACACTTTGTGTTTCTATTTATCGTATTTTGTAGCCAAAGATCTCTTAACTGATAAAATTTTGCCTAAGAATTGAGAGGTCTGAACGTTTTGTATTTGAAATGGGCATAGTCATGAAACCAATACAGAATAATAACCATAAGCATTTACAAGTAGAAAACCATTAAGCTTATGATAATTAACATCTTTAAAGACTGCTCTGATTGATTCCTAATCTTCTGTTTCAAGTTACATAACAGCATGTTTAGGGTGGTAACTAAGACTTGGAATGTAATAAAACTATAGAAACTATTTTCAGTGATATATGGAACTACAGGATTTTTGAGCAATATTTCTGACTGCTTAAAATTATAGTCAGCTGAAGTACATGGGTTTAGTGCAATGAAGCATGGACATTACATTCAGCACATAAGTACTCCTTTCAGAGTACATGGAACTAGGTATATATTTAGAATTTAATTTCCCATTTGTACAGTTATAAAAATGCAGAACTTCTATGTAAGTCAAACTCTTGTGCAAGGTATTCTATAACAATAACCATTACAGGCAGCTCAAATGAGAGCAGCTTGTACTATTACCATACAGAGATTTTCTCTCCTTCAATCAATACTATTTATTCTGTTTCTATTTCAGTGTAACTAATAATCTATGTAAGTTAACCTGTCATCAACTAAATCAGTTCTAGGGGATTCAAAATGTTATTGGGTGGACCTGTTTCTCCAGATGTTTTTTGCTCACAAAAATTAAGAATTAGTTCTCTGAGCAGAGTTAGCTGGCTACAAAGCATGAAAAAGGAATCCAAAGCCAGTGTCTGAACAGACATTTTGCAAACAAGTTGTCGCTATCATTGATTTTTCTCATACCATGAAATGAAATTTGCAAGGTTGTCTAACAGCCACCATAAAATAGAATACCTTCAAAGCATCATCTTTTTTGCAGCACAGAAGTGGAAATAAATAAGCTGAGCCTTAACTACAACTATTATTTATCATATAATTTCATACTCTATATGAAATCTTCACTACACAAGATTTCAGCAGTTGCTGGCCTTCATATAATGACAGTAATTAACTAAAGGAATTGTAACATCCTTTGCCAAAAAAAAACCAAACAAACCAACCCACAAAAAAAACCAACCAACCAAACAAACAAAAAAAACCCCAAAACCCTAACACCACCAAAAACCTCTCAGAAGCTGAATTACAGGAGCTGGAAATACTGGGTGCTATTAAAAATAAAGAAATTCTATATAAGTTTTAGATATTCTTATAATTTCTCAATTCACTTTTCACTTCATTTCCCACAAAAGTTTGTATTTCCTGTGATTTTACCAGAGTTTTTCCACTGAGTTTGCTTTGATTTCAGATAATGAAAAGTGTTAAATGTCCTCAGAAAATTTAAGTCTCTAAACTCAACCCCCCCCCTCCCACCCAAAAAAAATGTCTGCATGGCCACTCAGGCAAACTGGTTTAGATGGGAAGTTATATAGGGTAATGTTAAATAGAGTATTGTGCTGTGGGTTGAAAATTCCCCCCAACATTAATTTCGCCAGCCCAGCCCTGCTGGAAGCAAATGAAACTGTATTTACAAGCAAAACCACAATCCACAATGAAATGCAATGAATATGTTCAAAATAGACAGTATTTACAATATTTCTAGGTATTTACAATTGATAAACAGCACACAACCCCCCCTGGCCAAAAACCAGGGGAGGTACTAATAGCTCCTCCCTCCCTGCCCCTCTCCCCAACCCCCTTGGACGCAAAGGAACAAGAGAAAAGAGCAGAGAGATATTTTGTTAGACTTAGCTAAAACAATGCAGACAAGGTCAAGCAGAAGCGAGTTAGTCTCTCCCAGAGTAAGGAAGCCAAAAGAGAGAAAGATTGTTATGTACAATGAGTTTAAGTCTGTTATCTCTCCAATGGGACTGTTTAGAGTTATCATTATTTTTCCTTTTTACACCCAATAGTGATTTATTTACATTCTACTATTTTCTGTTCAAGATCTGTGGAAAATTTTTAAAGGCATAGCCTAAAACTACCACATATTGGAGAAGGACTTAAAGAGAATAAGACTTCACATCCTTTGGGTAGACTATGAAGAACAGGAGACAAGAGAGCAGTCAGCACATCATGTTGAACGAAGAGCTGTAGAGTCACCCGCCATATTTCTCCTTCAGCTGAGGAAACTATGTATCTTACGTTCATTTTAAGTCATCAGTGTTGCTTCAAAGGTCAATCTACTGCACGAATATTCTCTATTTAGGAGAATTTGTAGTTCCTTCTGTTTTTTATTAGCTCAAAATAATGAAGATTCTAAAATTAATGTGGCTTAATATATCAAACCAAATGATATTTTTATCTTCATTCCTGCTGAGGCAGTGACATTCCAGCTAAGTAGGAGACACTTATTTTTGTTGCTATTTTAAATATTTACACAGAGAGTGACTATGAGAAATCAGCTTTACCCAACTGCTACCATTCAGGCCTTTTTGAACCACCCTAAGTTACTACTCCACAAATCCCATAAATTATGTTTGTAAGACTCCCTGCAGTAAGTGATATGATTAAAGCAGTTCCAAACCCCTTTGTAGAACAACTAAAATATTGTTTAAAATTCTGGGAGAAAAACAAACAAACAAATCCACCACCAAAACAAACAAAAAAACCACAACCAAACCCCCAAAATATCCCCACACACAAAAACCCACAACCAAACCAACCCAAACACCACCAAAAAACCCAACCCCAAACATCCCCCTTGGTTTTGTGTGTAAGTTTTGATTAAATTCATGAGATGTTGTTATAATCCTGATGTTAATACCTTGCCTTACATTCACTTTGTGTGGAGTAAAGAAAACTGTTCTGCCAGAGGAAAGATATCAGAATATAGCTCCTTTTTTTCCTCCCTGTTCAAAGCCTCTGGTAAGCGTTTGCTGAAGGTTCAGTTTTGCAACACCTTGAGCCTGATTCATTTGCAGCTAAATGCAATGAAATTGCACTCTTTCTTTCAGTTAAGCATTGGACTGTGTGCTGTCACAAGAAAAGTGATTCACTATGATGAATACTTTGGAAACAGAGCTCTCGGTGCAACAACAAAAAAAAGAATGTGTACAAAAATACTTATATATTTTCAAGATGTAAAAAGTAAAAAAATGAAGCTTCAAATAGGACAAAAATACTGTTGATCAACTACATTATGTAGATAAAACTGTCTTTTTATGTATTTGTTTTGATTAGTCATAAAGACTAATCTGATATCCCAGAAGACTAAGGTTTCCTTATGTCTAACAATAGCAATAAATCATCCATAATTGTAACATGCAAATGTTGTTTTTTTGAAGTGTTGAGTTCCCTGTGCCTCGGTCACAGGAGTTCAGAATTTTCCTACATTTAAACTAAGATCTTTGTCATTTCCAGCTTCTTTCAGGAATCTTTTCTCATAGGTCAGATTAAGATGTTTCTAGTGTGCCAGAATAATCCCCCCCACGCCTGGTTTGGTTATTTGTTTAAATGAGCATTCCTGCAGGAATTCTGCAATATGTCAGAGTATAAAACCATTTCTTTCTGTACTTTGACTGGAGCAGGGCAGCTTGAAAATTCCTAAACACAACCTCAACTAGCGACGCTCTTCCTACAGGGATTCCTACAGTTCCTGTATTCCTTGATTTCACTTCATTTTTAAGCGGTTACAGACAGTATTTTATGAACAGATATATCTTCACAAACGTAAAGACATGCACTTTGTGCTTCAGAGCACTTTGCAGATTGAATACTCCTCTTTCACTTGATCTCAGAAGTCTCTCATCTCCTTCAAGCTATTTGTTAAGCTTCCCAAATACACTTTTGAACTACTTAAGTGGGAAAAATCCCCTCACAATGGACTAGAGTAGGACCTAACTCACACCATATATATCCTAGTTAGCGACACCAAAATTATTGCAGTGAAACAAACATAAATTCAGTTAGACAAAAAGGAGGCTCTATTCATGCACTTTGATTTAGTTACTGTGCTTGCTTTTTTAAGGCTTACCTGTTACTCGTTGTCACTGACTTGTCTTTTGAGAAATAAGCCCACCTCTCTGACTTGCTTTTGCTGTGCATTTTCATTCCTTGATTAGCCTATTACTGTAATTACTGGTAACTCCTGAGTGCACTTTCAGTAGTGACTAACAATGTATTAATGAACCAGAGCCTGGAGCCCAGTCTGATGGCACAAGTGGGAGAAGCCAGGACTGATAATCCTGCCTAAGGGAGCCTCTTCATTCAATGGCTGTGGTCTGCTCAGAATTACAGAATTAACCAGGTTAGAAAAGATCTTTGAAATCATCAAGTCCAACCTATCACCCAACACCATCTAATCAACTAAACCATGGCACTAAGTTCCTCATCCAGTCTTATTTTAAACACTTCCAGGGACGGTGACTCTGTCACCTCCCTGTGACTTCAGCTCAACCTGCTGTCACAAAGCTACAACATAACTGATGTGCTTACTCCAAATGTGAACTATTTCTGCTCAAAACCAAAGACTTCACAGAATCACAGAATGGTAGGGGCTGGAAGGGACTTCAAACGATCATCCAGTCCAACCACCCTGTTAGAGCAATATCACCTATACTAGATCACACAGGAATGCATCTATGTGTGTTTTGAATATCTCCAGAGAGGGAGACTCCACAACCCTGGGTAGCCTGTTCCAGTGCTCCATCACCCTCACAATGAAAAAAACTTTCTTTATGTTTCCATGGCACTTCCTGTGCCTCAGCTTCCACCCACTGCCCCTTGCCCTGTCATTGGGCATCACTGAGCAGAGCCTGGCTCCATCCTCTTGGCACTCACCCTTTACATATTTATAAACATTGATGAGGTCACTTGGTTTGAAACAGTCAGCCCATTACAAAGTACTGGTCATAAAAATGAACAAGCAAAAGCTAAAAAAGAAGAAAAGGAGGGGGAAATTAAAAAAAAATATATATATATATAAATAAAAGGGGGGGTGGATAAAAGTAGAAAATAATCAAGAAAAGGGGCTCACAGAATCTAGTTTTATACCCCAGTCCAAAGCAGCTTCAGATTTGGACTTGGACTGACAGTTGCTATGGCAGCTTTCTGTCTGCCTAATCACCATGCCTCAGAGAGCCATCAGCATCTCAGGGGATGAATTTCCCTTTGAGAAGCAGTAGGAATCTTTCTAACACCACCATCAGGCACTGGAACAATCCACAGAATCGCTAAAAACACCCCAAGTTCTATCTCTAGATGCAAATATTTTAAATTAAGATACATTTTCTGCCTTTCAAAGGACTTGCTCAAACTTGTGTAAATCAGCACAGCCCTTGGCTCACAGTACTCTAATAAGACCCATGTGTATTAAACCAGATTATGTGACACATGTTAAGGTTCATGTTTGATATCAAATTAAGTATCCAGATGATTTATGGAAAAACAGTTCACTTCCTTTCCCCCCATGTGAGGTTTAAGACTAATCTTCAACCAGATCTTCCAACACTTGCTGCATTTAGGCCTTCCCCACTTGAAACCTTCAGTGTTGTTTTTATTATCACAGGAGACTGATACCCAGCCTAGCATTTGTTATTGCTCCCTTGCCTTCTCTCCCTGGGAGAATGTATGAACATAGCATATATCACTGCGATTACTGGATGCTGCTAAATTCCTAGAAAAGAGAAGCATTGCTTTCCTCTGCCTTGTAGAAGGATTTGAGTGCACTATTCCACTGTATGCTAATGTGGTGTTTGGCCATAAAGGGAATTGTGGAGTAGTTTCTCTAAAAAAATACATAGAGCAAGAATCGTCCCCCTCCAAAATTCCATAAAGTAAATGAACACCCGCTATTACCTCTCACCCACAAGAATTAGCATGACAGCTGTGTTGATGATGACAGACATTTGGTTAGGATCCCTCTGAGACACCAATACAAGGAGTACACCTCTCTCTATCCACTGAGATGCTGTGCATTAGCATCCACTACCAAAAGCAAAGGCAGAAGATGCCATGAACCATTCAACTCCTCCTGTCATTTCCAGTGGCAGAGAAATTTCACAGGCCATTATACTAGATGTTATCAGAAGTTATCTCCTCAGGCTGAAAAAGGAATTCAGTACTTCACCAGATAACCTTCATCCTGTCTGTTTTACTCTTTCTGTGTAATCAGTGCCATGCTTTGAAGTGCACTTACCTGTTATGATCCTAAAAACTCATTTCCATTTGTTCTTCCTTTTAGATGTTGTAAATTCAGGACCTGGCCCTTCTCTCATCCCCTTACTCATTTTTGCACCGTTTATCCCAGTGTTGGGTGGTGTTTCTTTTTAAACTCACCATATCTCTAGGTATTTAGCCAACACCCCGATGAAACTTGACTTTAACAACATAAGCACATTTGATTTTCCTTCTTCTTTGGAATGTGGTATAACTGCGTACAGACAGATATGTCACAAGCTCTGAAAGGAGATTATCCTCCCCAGAGGAAACAGTTTCAAAAGAATGAATACATCTGAATAGGAACACAGTCATGGGCTTGTGTGATGAATTTGAATCAACAGACATACCTGGCATTAATTAACCACGTCATTCATTTCGACAGACCTTGTCCCCAGTGCCTGCCAGCAAACACCAGTTCTACTCACTGTCTGAGCTATCACTGGCCAAAAAATTTTGTTTCAGTAACATTTATTGCCTGAATAGCCAGGCTGCACAGAAACCTTGGTATCTACACAGGATTTCACTATATGCGTATCACAAGGCTCATATCCCACTTTCATGCATGGCTTTGCAAAAATAATTTGCCAAGGTTTAAGTTGCTTGCATGCTGAGACTACTTGCTGTTGTGTAGATTAATATTGTTTTATTACTGTCCTTTACCTCATACAGATGTTTTTCCTTCTCCTATGCAAAGATGAGAAATTCTTAGTGTCACAGGTTGTCTTTTTTTGGGGTACTTCAAGCAATAGGAACACATTGAGTAACTATGGCATACAGGCCAAACAAGTTACTAAGAACATTTTAATTACTTGACTAAAAACTCATAGGAAAAAAAACCCATCACACAAAACCACAACAACCACCACCGAACATACACACACATACACCATTATCTGTACTGTTTATGTACATAAACTTGCTTTCCTCAACGTACCTCGGAGATTTGCCTCCTCTATCCAGTTCTTAGACTGAACTGGTCACAGACTGGTTGTATGGAAATCCACTATGAGATGGCAACCTTTCAGCCGATGGAACCACTTAAAGGGGAATCCTGAACCTTTAGGTTTGTCTATTCTACATTGTTCATAAATATGTTCACTTTTAAAAAGTTAGAAACAGCTCAGTAAAGTTTGGGGAACATTCACTATGTGAATTTTGCTTGCACACCTCCACAAAAAGCAGCTGCACTATCTATTCCTGGTCCTGCCTCTCACTTGACAGGCAAAGCCATTTTAGAACAATATTCTGCTCTTGATAACATATATGCTTTACTGGTAAGACTTTAAACAGAGGATGACAGTGCATATTACAAGCAATATATCCAAAGAATTGCAGATGACATTTTATCTGTTCACAGAATGCTGCACACGTTTCTTTAAGCTGTCTTGGAGAATCTAGTCGTCATCATCTAAGTATTTTTCAAAAATCTTATTTTAATGAAACACATTTAGAGGCTCACTTTAATGAAACACATTTTACCTTCACATGCGCTGAAATAAGGCAGGGTTTGTTGTACCACATGCTCCGCTTAAAGGAATCAAAGGCAGAAGACAGTTTCATGGCAAAGACTGTAAAACCACTTGCGCTTCTAGTTGTTTATCTCATCCCTCTTTCACGTCCTCTGCCTGACAGCAGGCCACTATATGCCCCACTCCTCCACACCCCAGATGAAAAATAAAGGTAAACTGTTCTCATCCTTTAAGATCAGAAATTAATTTTCTGTACACAGCTATGTGGTAGCCTTTCAAATCCCACTTGACTAAAAGGTGTCATAGTATCAGTCAGGGTTGGAAGGGACCACAAGGATCATCTAGTTCCAACCCCCCTGCCACGGGCAGGGACACCCCACACTAGATCAGGCTGGCCAGAGCCTCATCCAGCCTGATCTTAAACACCTCCAGGGATGGGGCCTCAACCACCTCCCTGGACAACCCATTCCAGGGCTTCACCACTCTCATGGTGAAGAACCTCCTCCTCACATTCAGCCTGAATCTCCCCACCTCCAGCTTCATTCCATTCCCCCTAGTCCTATCACTACCTGGCATCCTCAGAACTCCCTCCCCAGCCTTCTCGTAGGCCCCCTTCAGATACTGGAAGGCCACAATGAGGTCACCTCAGAGCCTTTTCTTCTCCAGACTAAACAGCCCCAACTCCTTCAGTCTGTCCTCATAGGAGAGGTACTCCAGCCCTCTGATCATCCTTGTGGCCCTTCTCTGGACACCTTCCAGCACCTCCATATCCCTCTTGTAATAGGGGCTCCAGAACTGGATGCAGTACTCCAGGTGGGGTCTCACCAGGGCTGAGTAGAGGGGGAGAATCACCTCCCTTGACCTGCTGGCCACACTTCTCTTGATGCAGCCCAGGATCTGGTTGGCTTTCTGGGCTGCAAGTGCACATTGAGAGCTCCTGTTGAGCTTCTCGTCCACCAGCACCCCCAAGTCTCTCTCCTCAGGGCTGCTTTCCAGCCAGGTCATCTTTTGCACTGATGTCCTTCTAGCCAACTGAGTAACAATTAAGCTACATAAGTTAAATATCTTTAAAGCATAAGAATGATTACGATGAAGCACCTATCTCCTTCCAAGTCTGTCGTTGCCACAGAAGAGCTGTTGACCGCATCTCCTCCATTAGAGAAGCAGAATGGTAAGGAAGGTGACTGTCCTTGTCAGTTGGGAACCTCACACTTACACTTTCAAGCAACAAACAAATGTAAGACAGACAAGTATGACAGTAGGCTCTAACTCCACAGATGCTTTAGCTCATGTCTAACTAACCAAAGGCAGCTACCCACATTCTTAACAGAACCCAGCTAATGAAAATATTTCCAAACAAGACCAGTGTCAGAATGGGATAAATAAATAAATAAAAAAAATCCATTTACAAACACCTTGTAAAACCAGAGCATCACCCTTGCTTCTATCACTTGTATTTTGAAAAATCTGCAATGAATGGGCCTCAGCTTCTTAAAAAGCTAATCACAAGTTACAAAGCTCTACTAAAAGATAAAACTTGATCACCTTGATGACTGAATAAAAACTGAAAAGAGATACAAGGGTGACAAACAGGAATTTTACAAGACACAATAAAAAATAAGAGATACATGCTTACATTGCACAGACAGTGCTTCCATGAAAGAGTGCACAATGCTATCACTGATTTAAATGGGAACAAGATCTGAACAACATGCAGAATTTTAACAGATCCCACCCTCTGCAGAAATTTCCCAGAATGTTCTTTCCTTCCCAAGCAGAAAAGAAATCTCTGACAAATTGTCTCAGTTTAGGACAGGTCTCTGGAATAACTTTTGCCTCCAGTCACCACATTTAAAAATGGAAAGATGTTATTTATGAAGGTCACTGTGTTACTTATGCTTTATATGCACCCATTAAATTTTATGGCAAGCATATTATGAATATAACCTCACCCCATCTTCATTATAAGTTTTTCAGTTTCTCTCACTGTAGGTCCAGAGGACCTAACCAAACTCCAGAAAAGAAAGTTATCAAATGCTTTCTGTAAAGAATTAAAAAAAACCCCAAACATGCAAAAGCTCACTGCTGAACATACCAAATGAACTAAATAATGGGAAACACATTTACAATGTCCTTTAATGGTAAGCCTATCCAATCTGTGATTTGAGAGGTCAAACTATTGGTTATTTTTGCATTCCTGGTAATTTAAGCAGCAGCAGACTGGGAACTGAGCACTTGCTGGCCTTATAAAACTGCCTTACTTATTCTGAAAAATAGAGATCTATTGTAAAAAGCTTACCAGTGGAAAAGCCCCCCCAACCACATTAGCACACTTTGGCGGAAGAGTTCACTGCCCACAAGGCTCACAATGAAGAATGAGCATTTTAAGAGACAAAAGAAATCAGCCACAGAAAATCCTGCCACCCATGTGTCCAGAAAATATTAATTGCTCCAAGAGTTGGAACAATAAGAATTACTGACAGCAGATGGTATTGTTCCCTGTCATGTACCGTGCCATGATCTTGTGCTGAGAATGAGGGTTTTTCCTCAAGGCCCTGAGGCTAAGCCTAATAACTGGACAAGAAAGAGGAAAGAAAGGATGCAATGGGAACACAGTTACAGTCCTTGATTAGGGCATCCCAAAGACTCCTGCCCTGTTGCACCAGCACAGGCTCCAGTCAGCCCACCCACAGAAATCACCAGTCTGTTTTAACCTCAGCCTAAGATTATTTTACAAGACCTGAGAGCTGTTACAATGACTTCAGTGGATTACACTTGTCTATGTAAAAAAAGTAAATTGATGCAAATCACAGCACATCTATAAAATAAATGAAATTTAAAAGTGTATGAAAAGCTTGATCTCTTTCCCTGCTCCAGGAGGGCTTCAAAAATAACTCAGACAATAAACAAGGACACATGCTACATTCTAAAAAAGGTAGTTCCAGACCTAAGAAAACATTTACCCGAACCACTCAGCAGTTTTCAGGGAATGGAGGTTGACTGGGAAAATCACAGACCAATTAGGAGATTTTATTCACCTTCCCACTGTCAATTTAAACATGCAGCAAGTGTTTTAATAATTTCACAATCTGGCTATACAGCACTGTCTTTCAATGAATAAAGCTAAATGCTTCCGTTCTAACTAAATTTCATTTAGTAGCAGCCAAATTAGACATTGCTTATTTGAGGTTTTATAGTCCAGCACAAGTATAATGTAATGGGTTAAATGGTTAGGATACTAACTTGAGGTGTGGAACAGTGAATTCCAGTTCCATGTGCTGCCTCCTTAGGGCTGATTCAGCTTCATCAGAAGCAATCTGCCTATATTTAGCCATAAGGGACAGCAGGAAATGGATCTACACAGCTACATGACTGTAGTTAGTTTTATTCTTCAGAAACTAAAGCCAATGGATTCTACATTCTGAGTAATTTTCAGGCCAAGTATCAAGACAATTTTAATTTAATGGTTGACAAAGCTATAATCTGAGCACAAGTGCACAATCACCCACAATCACATTAATAATGCTGTCCACAAGAGCTAAGCCAAAACATGGCCCATGTTTTCTCCTGTTGGGGCAGAGGAAGGGCAAATATCTTTTCATCCTGAACTCAAACAGATGCCAAGGCTGGTATTGCCTCTGTGTATTTTAAATCTGGATCAAAACAGGGCTACTCTTCACTCACTTTTCACTTTTCTACTTTAACCTTGACCTATATCATCAGCTTGGCCTCTGAGAACAGGCTGCACACCCGAGAGAACTGTTTGTTTCTTCCAACTTTATTAGCTTACTTAAGCATACTTCCCTCTAATAAAGTCAGACTTGCTAAAAGGCAAAAACTAAATCAAAATTAAACTTCAATGCTCTCTTAGGTGAACTCACATAGCTGTCTGTGGGGACCTGTATCTCTGCATGGTGAGGAACATTTGCATGGAATATGCTTTCAATTTTGGTAGATTACATAGGGGCCAAACCTGTTAGCAGAGAGAAACCTCTGATGATTCACCCGTTACTTTTGCAGGGGTTGAATCACAAATATTTTTCCTTGACTTTTCCTTGAAGACTAACCACAAAGCCAAGCAAGATGAATTTTAAGTTGTTGTGTTTATCAAGCAAATATTAATAAAAGCTTTTCATAGCTAAGTAAAAGATATTTCATAAGTATTGTATGCCTTTTTTCCACAATGCTATATTAATAGAATAGAATAGAATAGACCAGACCGAGTTGGAAGAGACCTTCAAGATCATCGCGTCCAACCTATCATCCAACACCACCTAATCAACTAACCCATGCAACCAAACACCCTGTCAAGTATCCTCCTGAACACCTCCAGTGATGGCGATTCCACCACCTCCCCAGGCAGTCCATTCCAATGGGCAATCACTCTCTCTGTGTAAAACTTCCTCCTGACCTCCAGCCTGAACCTCCCCTGGCGCAGCCTGAGACTGTGTCCTCTTGTTCTGGTGCTGGGTGCCTGGGAGAAGAGACCAACCTCTGCCTGTCTACAACCCCCCTTCAGGTAGTTGTAGAGAGCAATAAGTCACCCCAGAGTCTCCTCTTCTCCAGGCTGAGCAACCCCAGCTCCCTCAGTCTCTCCTCATAGGGCTTGTGTTCCAAACCCCTCACCAACTTTGTTGCCCTTCTCTGGGCACGCTCCAGCAAGTCAACATCCTTCCTAAACTGAGGGGCCCAGAACTGGACACAGTACTCAAGGTGTGGCCTAACCAGTGAGGTGTACAGGGGCAGAATGACCTCCCTGCTCCTGCTGGCCACACTGTTCTTAATGCAGGCCAGGATGCCATTGGCCCTCCTGGTTGCCTGGGCACACTGCAGGCTCATGTTCAGCCTACCATCAACCAGCACCCCCAGGTCCCTCTCTACCTGGCTGCTCTCCAGCCACTCTGACCCCAGTCTGTAGCACTGCATGGGGTTGTTGTGGCCGATGTGCAGAACCCAGCACTTGGATGTGTTCAGTCTCATGCTGTTGGACTCTGCCCATCTGTCCAGCCTGTTGAGGTCCCTCTGCAGAGCCTCTCTACCCTCCAGCAGACCAACTCCTGCCCCCAGCTTGGTGTCGTCAGCAAATTTACTGATGAGCAAATCAATGCCCTCCAGTCTCACATATAGGCAACAAAAAGATTTCCTGAAGTGGGTAAAAAGATTTTTCATGATGTAAAGAGATGCTACAGCAATCTGATAGACACAAAATAACCTAAACAGATTATGAGATTATAAATCCTTTCAGTAGATTTCTTTGTTCTATAGAAAGTGTGGATAGTGACTGGGTGTCAATAATGTCAAAGCTATATTAAGGCAAGGAAAAAAAAACCATTCAACTATTGTTGCCTGAGTAATGCACAAACCATCCTTAGAGCAAAACCCACATTTGGGAAAGAGTCTGGTGTTAACTTTCTGTAGACTAAACTGTTTAGGTTCCCTTCTATGAATCTAATCAAAAAGGAGATTTAATTCTTTCTCTTCCATGCAGTACTCGCCAGGTTGTGTCAAGCATCAGTGGGAAGTAGACTGAGGCTATAATAATTATTTCCAATCACAAGGACAATGGGCAGGAAGCTGAGACCCACACTTTGTAGCCATTATTTGCTCACCAGTAAAGCATGGCTTAATGTCAATATATCAGCTGCTCCAGGATAGGCAGAAGAAGAAATACACTCCATGCCTGCTCAGTGGAGAGCTGGCCATCATTTCATGCTCTCAGTACACCTGATCTGTTCCTGTTCCCCTGACCCCACAAAAATTTACAGTCAACCTCAGCACAACTTCAGTCAAAATAACTTTCTGCAAGCTACATCTGCAGAAATGAAATTAGCAGCAATATAGCCTTTGCCTCAAAGGACTGCGCTGAGTCTTCTTTAGACTCAGCTAGAGTTTGTTCATGGTTAGAGATCACTGGATAGGAGTTCTGCACAAGTGCAAGGCGTGACAACATTACGTACTGCAGAACTTTGTTGAGCTACAATTTTTGTGGTAGCCTGGGGATTGTTGTGGTCAAAATCAATTATGTCACTCTTGCTTTTGGTTACTAAGGAAAAGAAACAAATCAGACTATTTAGTTTTAGCAAGGTGTGTGAGTTTCTCTGGTAATCTTATTCACCTCCTGCTTGCTGTCCCTCTCTCTTCTGCTGGCCCCATTTATGACCAGAAAGCCTTTCAGGCTGAAAGAGGACTTTAGGAGGTCACCCACCCACCACAACCTCCCACACAAAGCAGTCACAAGACTGAATCCACACCACATTGCCCAAGGCTCTCTCTGATTCAGTCTCTAAGTATGGAGACCACATGGCATCTCTGGTCCAATGCTTGACTGTCATAGCAAAAAGCATTTTTGTGTGTCACATGGAAACCTGCCCTGTTTCAATTTATGCCTGTGTCTCCTCCTTCTGCCATGCACCTCCTTAAGGAGGTTTGTGGCATTTCCTTAATAGCTTTCATGTATGAATTTGCTGATTTGGTGTCCTCCAGGGCTGTCTCTTCCAGGATGAATAAGCCCAGGTCTATTGCCACTTCCATGGCACCTGCCTCAGTGCTCTGATCATCCTGGTGGCCCTCAACTGAACTTTCTCTACTCCACCAACATTTTTGTTTGTCCTGAAGGCCCAAAGGAGGACACAGTACTCCAGATGTGGCCTAATGAGTACTGAGTAAAGTTTTCTCTTTCAATCCTTGCCTCAAAAGCAGTCTAACATTTCCAACATTGATGGCCACTAGCTTCAAAGTGAGAATTGCAGGGAACTGCAAAAAATTCCCACTGAAACAGTTTAAAATATTTCAGCCCTTTAATGAACTGACCCTGGAGAACTGTTTCAAACTCAACAGGCTGAATTTCAGCAAGAGATTGTTCAGAGTTAATAACTTTTTTTCTTTTTTTTAAAGAAAGGAAACCAAAACCTTGCTCTGAAGCTTGCTTGTTTCACGGTACACAAGTGCACATACACACCATGACATCTATGCCACAAGTGGTGAAGCCATTTTATAGTGTGCACTTTGCCAAATTTACCAGCTAGAAGCACTTCTGCCTGTGCTGATCCTTGAGCAACATTAGTCAGTTGCCATTTCTCATATCCTGTCTGATTTACAGTTTTCCTCCAGGGCAAAGACTTCAACAATTGACTTTGGGTTTGGGCCTACAACCTAACATATGTTAAGCATTACCTAATTTTCAGGTGTTGTGGGGTATAGGAACTGTGCAAATAATTACTTTTTTGGATCCATGACTGAAGTTATTTTTAATAAGATTTTGTTTGATTTCTCAGCATTCTGGACTGTTTGTTTTCATTATGCTTGTAATACATTTCTGGCAACTGCATATACCTTCCTGTATATGACAGGAAAATTATGAACGGCTTGATCATATAGAATGATTTATAAATCTGTTAATTAGTATCATGGGTCACTTACTTTAATCCTAAGGCTTAGCTGAGCTATATATTGGCACAGTGAACAAAAGGAACAAGCATATCTGAAAATAGTAGTTATGTTATTTATTAGTTTTAATATAGGCAGAAATTAAATCCTTGTCTGTTCCCTTGGTGTAATTTTAGGGCTAAATAGGGTGGGACACAAATGTGAACTGGAATAAAATGTAAATAGCTAACTGCCATTGATTTCAAAGGGTATTAGGTACCTTTCACAATTCAACCTGAGCCTTCTTGCCTAGTATCTCAGAGTATCTTTTTAATTAAAATAAGTTATAAAAGTAATTTGCAAAGGTTTGCAATAATATGTTGTCACACGGATACACAGCAGCCCCTTTCTCTTGCTGAATTACAAATGCACATTGAAATTTCCTGCTGTTTAAAAATAGTCATTAGGAGGAATAAAGATGATATCCTTATTATCCAGAGACCCTGCCTCTGTCTGTCTCCCAGTAGAGCAGTTTCCATCTTCTCTGCCAGATTGCCTGGGTGTCAACAGAGAAAAACATTCTGCTTTGATTTTTTTTATGTTCAATAGCTTCTCAAAAGATCACCCTCCTCAGCAGCACAGTCAGCATCTCAATCAGTCACTTTAACAAAAGCACCTTAATTCAACCTTGAAAAGGTTCAATCTTGAAAATCTTGGTTTAGGTTTTGGAAGAACTGAAGTAATTTTCCTGATCTTTTTTCTTCTTGAGCAAGAAGGGTGGAAGGCAAGAAATAAGAAAAAGGCTGGGAACTTCAGCTGAGCAGTCTTACATTTAGCAAAGATTCTTTGCCTGAAAAGGATCTTCTAGTAAAGCATTAGACAACATTAAGCAGAACAGTATGAAAAAAAAATTAATCACAGTATTACCAAGGTTGGAAGAGACCTCGAGGGTCATCGAGTCCAACCTGTCTCCACAGACCTCATGACCAGACCATGGCACCAAGTGCCAATCTCTCAGGCTGTAATCTAACCACCAATTTAAACACCCCTTGCTAACACTGTGTACTTCTGAAAACCATCTCCAACACAGCACCCCAGCAGGTGCAGAAGCCAAACTTGCTGCCCTCTACTCAAGCGTGTGAAGCCTCTCTCTTGGTATCCACAACTTGCATGAGCTGCTGTTTCCTAGAGCATCACATACAGGTTAGTTACTGTTTACCTATGCAAAATGAAACAGAGGAGCAGGAAACTGACTATTGAGGCTACTGACATGTTTTATAGCTTTGGAGTTTTTTTTCAAATTGTGCATCTTTCTTTACCCTGAATCCTCAATACATGTAGGATCTGAAGAGATAAAATTCTCCTTGACACACTGAATTTCATTTATGAACAATACTAAGATGCGACTTTAAAAAGTCATTTCCTCATGTGGTTGCTGTCTTGTGAGTAGAAACTGGCTAGGAACTGCCTATTTCAAAGGCAGGCACATCACCCTGCTAGCGTTAACATCACTCTGGAAGTGTTAGGAGCAGAATTCTGTTGTACTACGTGAACCTAACTTATTTCCTAAATGCTAGAACCAGTGACAAATTTTGATCATCAAAGAAAATTTAGCATGCCACAGTGTATTCTTTTGCCTTAATAGGGACACACCTGGAAAGCACATTTTGCCTTAAGCTTTAACTTAAAAGAAATAGTGTGATCTAGCAATAGCCTCACAGGCTAGCCAATGTTTAAAATGTTGATGCCATGTTCTAGAACCACATGAAGGAACACTATATCAGGAGTGCTTGGTATCATCCTCCCAATGAAACAATTTTGTCCACTCACAATTTTTTTCTTGAAGCTGTGCGAGCTAGCAAAGGGCTATAAACATTAAAAAAATAAGGTATCTTATCTGGCATTTGAACAAATAGAGATTACACAGTCAAGCCAAAGAATGCATCAATCACAGCACTGGAATCAGAATGTTTACTTTTAATTCACTTACACACAAAACCTCTTTACAGTGTGTTTCATATCACTGCTTCTCATCCCAATTATCAAAAATCCTTTCTTTCCCTATTCACCACAAGCACTAACACTATAAGCAAAACTGCAGGTGTTTGCCAAAGAAGTTACCTCATTGTGGATATTATAGTTTCAAAATTAATATTTACTCTGGCTTGCCTCAGGCTTTTGTTTTTATTTTTTCCCTTACAATTTCAGACAGACTTGGTGGTCTAAAGTACAATGGAAAAAAGAAAATCCTCCAAATCCAATCAGTGGCAATTAGGTGTGTCTTGCATCGAGCTTTCAGATTTTTCTTTTATTTTTATCTCTTTGCTCTTTCTCCCAAATCAGTTCCTGGGAGCTCTTATGACACAGCTGGTTGTTAGCTTCAACTGTGTAGTAAGAAGTTAAAGCTAAAGATATCTCCTTGACTGATAATTGCAAGGCAATGTTAAGGCAAGTAGATCTTGTTTGTTTGCTTATATGGTGTGGGAAATGATAAACAGAATGGGAGTATGTCATAAATCATAATCACACAGAATCACACTCAGAAACATTCAGGTTGGGAAAGACCCTCAGGATCACCAAGTCCAACTGATAACCCCTAAACTGCATCCATAAGCACCACATCCAAATGACCTTTAAACACATCCAGGGTTGGTGACTCAAATACCTTCCTGGGCAGCCATTCCAATGCCTCACCACTCCTTCTGAGAAAAGGGTTTTCCTACTGTCCATTCTAAACCTAACCAGTTGCAGCTTGAGGCCATTCCCTCTTGTTCTATCACTAATTACCTGTGAGAAGAGACCTGCACCAGCATTTCCACAACATCCTTTCAGATAGTAGTAGAGAGCAATGAGGTCCCCCCTCAGCCTCCTCTTTTCCAAACTAAACAGTCCCAGCTCCTTCAGTTGCTCTTCATAAGATTTATTCTCCAAGCCCTTCCCCAGCTTTGCTGCTCTCCTCTGCACTCGCTCCAGCACCTCCACATCTCTCTTCTATTGCGGTGCCCACAACTGAACACAATACTCAAGGTGTGGCCTCATCAGTACCAAGTACAAGGGGACAGTCACCTCCCTACTCCTGCATTTCTAATCCAAGCCAGGATACCATTTGCTTTCTTGGCCACCTGGGCACACTGCTTGCTGCTTGTCAATTAGAACCCCAAGGGCCCCTTCTGCCAGACAGCTTTCCAGCCACACTTCCCCGAGCCTGTAGCGTTGTTTGGGGTTGTTGTGACCCAAGTTCAGGGCCTCTATGACTGAAAGGTGGTTTGATTTTTTGCTTTCATGTTTTAATTCCACAGCCTATTTGACAGTCACAGCATTCAGAAATCATTAGCAATGTTGCTACTAATATTGTGGCTTCTAAAAAGTAATTTATTTTCTCATTTGTAAAACATTTTGATTAGCAATTGATCAACTTCAAATGTATCACCCACCTGCTGAGCCACCAATGTAGCATTAAAACTAAAAAACAATCACCTTTCACCCAAACTTCCCTTAAACAGATCAATTCATTGGATACTACTGGTACATATTAATGTCCTTAGAGTAGATGAAACATTGGATGAAACCACAGAAAGAGCTGGAAAGAAGCAGATATAACTATATATATAGCATATGCAAGATACATGACTAATTTGGAAAAGATCTTCTGGTCATACTGCTACTGCATGATCCCACAAAGGAAGCTTATCTTTCTGCATCATCATCATCATCACCAGAAACACTATATTTAGTCATTAACTCTTCGCCTATTATATTGCACTTCCTGATGAGGGAGTGTTAATGGCTCTCACATTAGCACATGTGGTGAGCACCCACGAGTGATGGTCAAGGAGAGGGTTAAAGTGAGTTTCTTTATGCATATGGTTCCTGTCTCAGCTGTGAGATCAGTTATAGGTCCCTGGCCAAAGATAACAGCTAAAATATAACAGATGCTGCTGCTTCCACAGCTGATGTGGAGTATTTCCTTTCATCCTCACTAGTCATTGATAACGTCCCAATTCCCTATTCACTGAAAACGTCAAGGGCACGAGCAGGTTATTACAACGTGAAATGAATGGACTGCTTAAATTGAGCCCATGCCTGCACATGGTGTGATGTTTCTCTAGTCCTGAGAGAGTCAAACTCAGAGAGTGGGGGGGACAATGCTGCACTCACACAGGCAGTTGTTGAATACTGAAAGCCAGGGTCCTTCATTTTGGGTACTTGTGGGGAAGATGGGGGCAGTGGTCATCATCCAGGCCTTCCTGGCAAAGCTGTCAGTGCAAGGCTGATGTGCAGATAGTTCCTCCCTGGGGCTGTGGACCAGGTCTGCCACTTTTGCATCCCAGTAAAAACACAAGTATTTGAATAAGTAGCCACTCTGCCTGCACATAAATACTGTAAGAGTAATTAAACCAGCTTTGCAGAATCTGGACTTTCCTAAGTATTTCCAGCATTTTATCACACTACCTTGCATTCACTCATACTTTGCATTTTTACAGCTATTTGAATACATCTTCACCTGAAAGGTTTTGTGGGGTTTTTTTCTGCTTTAGATAAATCACAAAACATTTACACATCTGAAACCTGCTCCACATAAAACATTTTCCAAGCAAAGTGAAAGAGCTTAGGGATGTATTTTGCCAGCAGTCAAGTTGCTCTTTACTGGTATAGTTGAAATAACTTCATAAGATCCAGTGCTGGCACTAGCAGCAAATACTTGTTCCTGTGTGAAAAAGCCAAGTATCCAGTGTGCATGTATAAATACATTCATACGTCTGGGGAGTTGGGATATGCAAGTCTACACACATCTGTACAGTGACTTTTTTACTGCTATCCTGCACAGACCTTCCTTTTCCCTTGTATAAGAGGAAGAAAATGAAAACTGGTAACAAAAGTCAAGTGCAAGACGCTTCACAGTAAACGAGGATGGAATAGGGATGCACATTTCTGCACTAATGATAGCCTGGGGAAATGTGGGTTTCTGTTATCTACATGCATGTAGCTCTTAGAGTGCCATCATACAGAGCTGCTATGCCAGGGATTAAGATGTCATGAGAACACTGAGGTAAGTAATGCTTCTGTACAAATCACTTAAAGAGGAAAAACAGAGTTTAAAGAAACAAGTAGAAACTAAAGGATCGTGATATCTGTTTTCCTTGTATCCATGAAAGCACATTTTAAGGAGAAATAAATTCTAAAGCCTAGGTTTCAGTCTAAAGTGTTTTCCACTCTGAAATCACCTTGCCAAAAATCCATGGAGATGGAACAGCAATGTGTACAATTCTGTATTTCTCAGTGCCACCTGGCCAC
The DNA here is from genome assembly GCF_026170545.1 of Melanerpes formicivorus. Lineage (NCBI taxonomy): Eukaryota > Metazoa > Chordata > Aves > Piciformes > Picidae > Melanerpes > Melanerpes formicivorus. The sequence goes on along the minus strand of NW_027142356.1, from coordinate 8,509,915 downwards.
GCATTTTGTATGCATCTCAGGTTCTTTTGCTGTTAAACCTGCATCTTGAGTGCTAAATCGAACCAGTGGAAAAATTGTATAGCCAAATAAATAAATTTTAAAAAACCCAAACAATAAGACCAGAAGAAGTCATTTACAAAAATTAGAATCATGGAATGGTTTTGTTTGGAAAGGATCGTAAAGATCATCAGTTCCAACTCTCTCCCATGGACAAGAAGACCTCCTACTAGAACAGGTTGCTCAAGGCTCCAAGCACCCTAGCTTTGAACACTTACAGGGTTGGAGCCTTCACAATTTCTCTGGGCAACCTGCTCCAATGCATCACCAGTCAGATGAAGAAATCACTAAAACTAAGAAAATCTTACATCATATGCAGTGTTCTGTTAGTTGGAATGGGCTGTGAGACATATAGATCAAGATGGGTCTGTACAAACACTCATTTCTCATGTGCTTTCATTGGGACTACCTGTGTACAGAAGTTCCAACCAGCATAAAATGTAGCTGACTCACAAAGTAACTGGCGAAGACCAACATTTCTAACTGAAAGACGTTTATCTAGCCTCAAAACTCTGACAGAAGTCTGGTTTTCCAAGTAATAGACATATTTCTGCAAAAAAAAAAATCAGCCTTCCACGGGAAAATACTGACAGGTCACTAGAAAACATAACAAATGAAAACCCAGAAACAAATTTATATAGGTAAAATATCAGCTTTTGTTCATACATATGTGTCTGCTCCTTTTGGAAGTTACCAACCAGGCTGGGCTGCACCTTTCACCATCCATTTGTTCTTCTCACCAAGAGAAGCCATGGTTTATTGTAATGATTGCAGCACGACCCAGAAATCAAATCCATAGAGAAGAGCATAAGACAGACAAAGCACATTTTTCCACTTGCAAATTTGGCATTATTTTGAAAAAAAAAAATTATTAGTCAAACCAAAATATTCTCAGCTTTGTTACTTTATTTTCCCTTGGAAATAAAAATTACAACCCTTTTTTTTTTTTTTTTTTGGTGGCAGTTTGAATTACTTATTAAAGTTCTACATTGACTGCATTGGAGGCCACAATATGCCAGCTGAAGGGAATTTTGATTCAGAAGAGTAAAATTTCATCTTTATTTCAGGAGAAGATTACCTTTTAAGTTACTCATTAGAATTTAATCTGCAGGACAGGAAATCTGCTTCAAAACTAAGAATTTCTTATAACCACATCAAAATAAAAGGAGTAAAGCAAATCAGGTCAGAAATTTTTCCTTCAATATTTAAGCCGGCATCTAGAAAAGAAGTTGTTGCAAGCCATTAAGTTTATAAAGAAGTACTTTATAGGACAAAAACTCTCTTTGAACAGCTACACTGAGGTTTACCTGAATCTGGTGAGAGAAACTAAGTTCTAAAAATCTACCTACCTACTTATTTTGATGAATTTTACCTAAGATGACCAATAACAGAGAAGTCAACATTCTTCTTTAATCCTACTGGAGCAAGACAAAATAGCACCCTTGCAGCTGTACCAATGCAGTTATATATGAGGCCATGTGTGACAGTTTTAGGCTATGCCTTTAAGAAGGACAGCTACTGAAACACTCTGGTTGAATGTTTTGATGTAAAAAGGAAAATAAAAGATAGTTCTAAACGACAGACAGACCGAGACACAAACTGAACTAAAACTTGAAGTTGCATTCCCACTGATCTACCAATGAAATTCATTTAGAACTATCTTTTGTTTTCCTTTTTACACCAAAACATTCAACCAGAGCATTTCAGTAGCTGTCCTTCCTAAAGGCATAGCCTAAAATTGTCACACTATGCAAGCTGCTATATGCAATCCCTAATTACTGAGCCACTATAGGATATTTTGTCGACAATATACAGATATCAGAAAGGGAATAGTGTTCAGAAATTGCTCAGAGGAGGTGACAATGACATGGTATTTTGCTTTCTAACAGACAGAGTGAAGCTGAGGAAGTTAAAACACCTGTAAAGTCCAGAGTTGGCACCTGAAGTTGTGGGTATTGCAGACTGAAAGGAACACTGGGCTGTCTTTTCAGCCACTCTGTAGATGAGCATTACCCATGAGTCATAGAGTCACCCAGTAATTTTACCAGAGTATCGACTTACAACCTTGCAAACATCAAACATGGTAATGCCCAATGCTTCATCAGTGGCAAACGTTGACAGGCAAAATTCAGTCTTAAAAATAAAGCAACTTTTCCATGCTTCAGATGAAACCTCCTCTTTCTCTTCTGAGTGCAAGCCTATTGGATCACATAGTGTCATTAGGCTCACTGAACACATTCAAAAGCTCTCCTTGCTACCTTATGTAAATCTCAAGTATCATCTCTTTTCCAACACTGGGAAAACAACTGGAGCTCTTCTAAATTTGTTTTTGATAGAAGTCTGTTGTGGCAGACAGAGGTGAAATGTCTTCCATCTCTCTCTCTCTCTCTTTTTTGTTTTTTTAAAGCAACATGTGTTAAAGGTATTATTTTGTAAAATATATGTTTATTATGCAGTTATCTCAGCCTGAAGGCTTATGACTTTCCAGCATGTATAAAACAGTACACAACTATAACCCATAGAGACTCTGGGTTTACTTAAGTCTCTTGACTCTCAGCAAAAATTCCAAAATAGCATGAAGTAAATAGCAAGCTGCCCAAATACAATAACCTTAAAACAAACATGTCTCAGAAATAAGCACAGAACAGCAATGTTGTCTATTCTAAGTTCCAATGCTTACTATCTCTACCCAGATTCTGGTAAGAGCTATGCATATAGATGTAAACTTACTAGTTTCAACCATGCTTTTAAAATAAATCATGTAACCAAATAAAGATATTTTAATAGCCAGATGTACTTTGGTTCCCCACTCATCTGAGAAGATTCTGAAGAAACATCTGGTAAGGAACCTGTCCAGAGAAGAAAAATTTGCCTCTACATAACAAACATACACATACAAGAAGATGCCTCAAATATGCAGGTCTACCTCTAAGTATTACATCTGCTCATGTCTAATAATTCTCTGTGGTTCAATATTTAACTATGTTAGCATTTAGTTATATGGACAAGTGCATGTGCTTTTGTATTCAGCAAACTACCACTAGGAATAGATGATAAAGAGTCATATTCTTTACTGATTGTATCTCTCCAAACATTCACTCAAGGAACCAAAACAGATGTCAGCTTCTGAATCTCAGGAGGTGGATGCAGGGGGAACCTTAACTGAAAGCCAAACAGGTTTTCACACTTAACACTTGCACAAAGAGCTATCAATGCTCCCATTGTTGAACCTGATGCACACGAAGAATTAAGTGCTGTATTTGCAAGAATAATTCAATTGAATTGAACTTTAGTTCTCTGCACAAACCATCTGTGGTTTCTCATGAAAATGAGATTATTGCTCAGATAAAATTGGCAAGTTGTTGGAAAATCTAACAGTCTTTTGAAAAGGGATTTGACAGCCTGGACAACACTATACCACTTCATCATGAATGAAAAGATAATAGATGATCATTGACATCTAATTTACCCAGACTAATTTTCACCAATGCAACAACAGGCTCTGTCCTTCTTCAGAAAAATCATCAGAGTAATGAATATTAGCAGTGTCAGAATGCCATTAATAAGCAAGAACATTGTTTGTCACTTATAATTCTTTATAGTGACAAAAGTGACTTCAGTTTGTGGTTTTATTGCTACAAGATGTAATTTGCCATTTCCTTACAGGAATTCTCACTGATGCAACTCTATTTAAATCTTCAAGAATAAACACCTGTCTTTCAAAGAATATGCAGTATGATACTCAGTTACTGTCAAGATGATAATTGCAGGCAACTACTAAATGATCCCAGATACTCAGTGGAACATACAGTTTCTTTACATTTTTCATTAAATTGAAACATACCTTTGCCAGAGAGGTTGTGGAGTCTCCTTCTCTGGAGATATGCAAAACCTGCCTGTCAATGTTCTTGTGTGTCCTGCTATAGATGAACCTGCTTTAGCAGGGGGTTTGGACTAGATGATCTCTAGAGGTCCTTTCCAAACCTTACCATTCTGTGATTTTGTGATTCAATAGACATTTGTCTCTGTTACTGAGACTTAGCAGAATTATATTCCCTGCTAAAATTCCCTACTAAACAACTGAGAGCAATAACCATGCAGACTTAGGACAAATAACCACTGTACCCCTTAATAAACACTTCAGCAGTAATTTGTGGGGTATGATGATTAGATCAGCTGATGCAAAATCTATGATGCATATCTTGTTTTTAGAAAGGCTGAGAAACTAAATCATAAAGTATGGAGCAATGTGGATTTTGATAGCTATTTTATCGTCCAAGTAATAATAACGGAGATCATTTTCCTACTGCATAGTGAACCAAAGGAAACTGTTCTAAACATTTTGCATATTTTTATCCCCACTCATGCAGCAGTTGCTATCACATTGCTATTGGATATTCAAGTTAAATGTTAAGTAGACAAAACCACGTTCATGACAAAACCAAGCTGTCAACCAGTGTTAGTAAGGGTAAAAAATTAACAACATCACAACGGCAGGTTACAACTAATGGTAAGGCAATAACAACAACAAAAATGCAAAGCAGTGTGTCTTGGCACAGTTCCTACCAAAAATCAGAAAGAATGCTTAAAATCAGTAGTCATAATCCACAGATGTTAGCTCCATCCCTTTGGCTCCACAGCCAAGGTCATAAACATGTTTTGGACAGCTACCTTTGTCTTATCTGATAAGGTACTTCCTTTTCTAGGCAAGAGAAACAGAAAAAATCTAATCCACTGGATTCCATTGGAGTACTCGATATGGTGCCACATGGGAAGTTACTGATTCCGCTGGTAAAATTGGAGATTAGCACCAGGACTGTGAAAGACAAAGTGGGCATTGACTAGTAATTGTGAGGAAGTACTGAAACTATGAGGGGCTAAAAGGAGGTTACCAGTGCAACTCCTCAAAAGTTAAGTCTCAGAGCAGATTATTTTCATTTATTACCATTTTCACAAACAGGAATAATTTTCTAGTGGTTATGCCAACGCATAGCTGCAGTGGAGGGCTAGAGTATCCTGCAGGGAAAAAAATTAGTGGTCTTAGGGGGACATGATACACACACAAAAAAAAGATGCCAAAAAAGTGGAAAAATCAGGAACAAGATTACTATATTTCTACTGTGACACAGATGGAAATGGCAGACAACACAACAATCTGGCTGCACTTTCCAAACACAGAGTACCTCTTATATGTTTATGCCACCTAACCCTAGATGCACCCTGAGGAATTTCTAGTAGGAACAAACATTTGTGTCTGGGTACAAGACACTAGCAAGGCCTCTTTTGGAAGACTGGATACACTTATGGACAGCTAAGCTCATAAAACTTTTATTTAAACCAGAAGAGAGCTACCAGAACAAACAATAGAACAGAAGGTTAAGATGTTAAAAAAAACAGGGTGGTTTATTCAGACTATATATATATATAATAAAATAAAATAAATAAATAAGAAGATAACCATTTAAAGGGACTTTAATTTCCCTCTACAATCAGAGTGATTAACAACAGCAGGGGAGAAAAGCTTTTCACAGGATGCTGTTGGCATAGCTGCAAATAGGTGCAAACAATTCTTTCCCAGTTTATATTCCTCCCACTTCCATGTGAACAGCTCTCCTCTAGGACACCCAGCCAGGAACAGCTAGCACACAGCCTTCATGGGTGCAGTGAGGACCTCATCTACTCACATCATCTGCAGGTTGATGACTGCTAAGAACAGCTTGCCTTGCAGAAAGAGATAAGGAAAACAAGAACTTTCACAGACCCTCTGCAGAGTACACTCCTGAAGAACCTGTTGTGTTGTACTTGGTATTTACCTCATATTTACAAAGGCAGAAACATCTTTCAATAGACAAGGTTGCTCCATCTAACCTGACCTTGAACACTTCCAATGATGGGGCACCTGTTCCAGTGTCTCACTATTTGCACTCTAACAAAACCTATGTAGTTACTGCCCTGGTAGTGTTCTTGCTGAAAAGAAAACTGCATCTTCAGGAAGTCCCCTGAGATCTTCTCATGTTCTCTCAGTTGTTTTCACATCCAGCTAGTCCAGAGAGGGACAACCCTAGAAATCAGCCCTACCTTCATCACTGTTCTATAATTCCAGTTTTTAAGTTCAGCAAATGTTATCCTATTAAGCTCTAAGAAAATGTAATATTTTTTTTCTTGAGTATCACACCATACTCTCTTCCCTTTCTATGTTCCCTGCTTTTTGTTTTCACTATGTAGCCCAAATGTATGGAATTTGATGCTGAAGCCCTTCGTCACACAATACTCAGATAGGCTCATATACCTAAAAGGATAAAGAAGGAATTTAATAATACATATTGTTTTTCTACATGGAATCTGCCAAAACTATGATTCTGTGATATTTTTTCCCCTTATTTTCAAAACAGATAAATACAGCAAATCATTTGTTGAGACTTTACCCAAATGAAAAAGTAAACAGTTTTAATACAAACACCAGCAGTTCAAGCACTCATGAGAGCAAAGATCTAGGAGCAGATGTTAGTCAGTTAGAGGGTAGAAGGGCTCTGCAGAGGGACCTCAACTGACTAGACAGATGGGCAGAGTCCAATGGGATGGCATTCAACAAGTCCAAGTGCCGGGTGCTGCACTTTGGCAACGGCAACCCCACGCAGAGCTACAGGCTGGGGTCAGAGTGGCTGGAGAGCTCCCAAACAGAGAGGGACCTGGGGATGCTGATCGACAGCTGCTTAAACATGAGCCAGCAGTGTGCCCAGGTGGCCAAGAGGGCCAATGGCATCCTGGCCTGCATTAGGAATAGTGTGGCCAGCAGGAGCAGGGAGGTCATTGTGCCCCTGTACTCTGCATTGGTTAGGCCACACCTTGAGTACTGTGTCCAGTTCTGGGCCCCTCAGTTTAAGAAGGACATTGAGACACTTGAACATGTCCAGAGAAGGGCAACAAGGCTGGGGAGAGGCCTTGAACACAAGCCCTATGAGGAGAGGCTGAGGGAGCTGGGATTGTTTAGCCTGGAGAAGAGAAGGCTCAGGGGTGACCTCATTGCCCTCTACAACTACCTGAAGGGAGGTTGTAGCCAGGAGGGGGTAGGTCTCTTCTCCCAGGCAACCAGCACCAGAACAAGGGGACACAGTCTCAAGCTGCACCAGGGGAGGTTTAGACTCGAGGTGAGGAGGAAGTTCTTCACCAAGAGTGTCATTCGTCATTGGAATGTGCTGCCCAGGGAGGTGGTGGAGTCACCGTCCCTGGAGGCGTTCAAGAGGAGATTGGACGTGGCACTCGGTGCCATGGTCTAGTCATGGGGTCTGCGGTGACAGGTTGGACTCAATGATCCTCAAGGTTTCTTCCAACCTTAGAGATACTGTGATACTGTTATTTAGTGAGTCAAAGGAGATCTCAGCATACCAATTTCTAAATGAAGCCACTGGGGGATGCCAGTGCAGAACGATGGAAAGGCATGGTGAAGCAATGCACACTTCCAAGTCACTATCATATTTATACATTTTCATGCTTCTCTAACCCAAAGTTTAATTTAACCCAGATAATACATATAAATAAACTTTAAAATAAAATCTCTCCAGATTGCAATGCCACAGAGAGTAAGAGATTTTTAATTACCAGAAATAAAGGTGAATGAAATTTAGTTCCCTGACTGATCAACTATTCTAGTTTCTTTAAAAAAAACCCAAAAATCTAACTACAACCTAGAGGGCAGCAAACAAAGACTGAGTGGTGGCACTCCAATGAAACTGAAAAGCCCTGTAACTAAAATCTATTCCGATTTTGTTCCACCTGCTCAGATCTGAGTTCAGGTTTTGGACTTAACAGTTTAAGAAAACTGAGCTTACAGGACTACAGGTGCTAATTATACTATAACTTGCCAGATGAGCACAAGCATTATAGTTATGTCTCGCTACAAAAATACCCTAACTCCCACAACATTACACAATGGCTTTTACAGTCACTTTAAAATGTTGGGGTTGGATTTATTACTATATTCATAATGCCTAATTTACAGCACTTTGGGTGCACAAGGCAACTGTAAACCTCTCTTAAGTTACCTGGCTACAGCAATGCAATGAGCTGGTTTCATTGCACTGAGCTGTGCCAAGCCACCCATACCACAGGATACAGACTGGCAGCCTCTCCATTAGCATGATAATGCCATGTGTGTGCATGTTGTATTCCTACACTAAGGGGAAATCTTTTGCAGCTCCAGGAATATTTACATAGTCATGCAGTAAGGAAGATCACCAAGGAATATATTTGGTCACAGACTAGTTGAGATCTAAGAAGTGATTATATAGTCATACTCAGGTCACTCAATGATTTTGTGGAGCATCTGGGTGCCATTAGGTTGGCTTCTTTGAGTCTGATTATATTGTCAGCCAAGTGCTTTCCACATAACCTGCATTAATAAAGCTCTTTTGCCAGATAATTATGGCAAACCAGACTCAAAGTATCAAAACATGGCAACTGGTCCACTTTTTCACTCGTTACACCACCCCACTATTGACAACAGCATAAAAGCAAATGATGATGAAGTATCCTGCCTTTGTTATTTTCATTACCACTGAGCCCTGGAGCCCCAGCACTAGAGAAGACCCCACTGTGCAAAGCATTCTACTAACAGAGTAAAAATGACTGGACAGAAAAGCAGAGATGGCAGTTAAATTATAATAATTTATACTAAGAAGAAACAGACCTAAAGAGAAAGGCAAACAAAAGAACAAGCAAGGAAGAGGCTTTACAAAGCAAAAAAAGCCATGCTCTACTGAAAGGAGAACAGAAGAGGTAGAAAAGGCAACTAAGGGAAGCCCAGAGGTATAGAAGGCAATTAAGAGAAACCTGGAACAGGCAACTAGTAACAATCTCGAATATTTTTATTCTTTGTAAGTCCTGAATACTCTGCTGTTCCTAGTTTAGTTCTACTAGTTCTTAGACTGGGCAGAAAAAAATCCATATATTTTCCATGTATTTGGGGGGAGCAGCCCTGATCTGTGTGAACATAATTCCCTGTAATGGCCTCCTCAGAGCAATACACCTCCAGTAGGACATAGTAATCAGTGTGACTAACACCAGTCATATGCCATTCATTGCCTCTCTCATCTCACTGCCAGGGGAACAAGTGAGTGTGCAGGGTATGTTTTGTGTTAGCAAGATTTGGGTTTTCCCACCCTTGCACACAATGCAAAAGACAAAGCCAGCTGAAGCAATGCATTTAAACTTTGTAGCAGAGGCTATGAAAGTTTTATGCTTCTGAGAAAGTATATTTGAAGTGCATGTAAGTACATATCACTAAAGTATCTGGTTTTGATAATGGCTTGTCTATTTAATTGGGAGTCTCTAGATTATTTCAGCCTCTATATCTCTGAAAGACCTAGACCTACAGAGACATAACCATGGCAGGTACCAATCAAGCAAAACAACAAGACAACAATATTTTCTCTGTATGCATACGTGCAAGTGATCTAGCAAGACAAAAAAGGATCCAAACACCCCTCCTCCTGTAGCCAGTAAGGCATCACAGAAATGAAGCCAGGGCTATAGACAGGCCACGGAAGCCACCAAAAACACTGCTGGTAGCACTAAGCAGATGAATAACCCTACTGCATTGGCAGGCCAGCATCTGTGCTCTCAGCAGCTCCTGCAGCAGTACAAGGCACTCACTGATGGCCTGCAGGCCACTTTGCCTGTAGTAAATGCTTCTCCACTCAATGGTATAATGAGCACTTGTGCAGAAGTAAAAATGACACCTGCCTTTAAAGGCACAGCAGGTAACCACAGGCCAGGATGTTTCTGACTGGTTCAGGAGTTTGGAATAGCTGTTCAGGTAACACTCTCCACTGCACAACCCTCCTCCCCCATATCCACATCCCAGTGTCCTCGGTAGTCACCACAGTGTTACAGCTGTGATGGGCTAAGAATATAAGCAAGGCAAAGCATGCAAGGAGAGAGAGGTACCGGCGGCATTTTTATTAAATCAGTTGATGCAGCCAAATCCCTTATCTTAGCTGTTCTTTCATTTCCTGTTGTTCTCCTCTCACAGCCTGTTTTGATTTAATGCTATTCATTCATGCAGGAGTACTTCACATAGGTAATACAAAGTTTGGAAGATACAAAATGTGTGTGCATGCACGTGCACACTTGCCCGTTATTCCCACACCTTCCATATCTTTAGTCTAGACAAAGCTTGAAGAGCCAGAAGTGGGGAACAGGAAAAGAAAATAAAAGGTGAGGATTGTATCAGTGTCACCAGAGTCTACACTGAAGAAAAAAATCACACACACACACAAACCCCCCCAAAAACCAAAGTGAAAACTGGCATGTTTCTCACTGAGCTGGGACACGACCTTCCATCAACCCTGGTCCACATGGACTCTAAAGATATTAAATCACCAAGAGCCACAATCCCACAAGAAATAAGTTGATGGACTAATTTGCTTTTGGGCTGCAGAAGGGCATGCTTTCAACTACGGGGTCTGAGCAGGAGCTGGTGCTGTGCCACAAACAGCTGTGATGAATCTACACAAGAAAGAGGGTTTGCTAGCAGTAGTAAAAAAAGCTTCCAGAGAATAGTTTAAAGTCTGCAAAAATCAACCAGACTCCTTTTCTCTGGTCCTTAAAGCTGAGACAGAGCAGCAAACCACACATTGGGTGGGGTGGAGGGCATAGTGTTAAGGCATGTTCATAAATTACTCTGAGTTCGACCCTGGTTATGGAAAATGAAATTTAAAAAATAAAATAAAAACGTTATTTCTTTGATTTACCCTGCTGGAAAAATAAAATAGGCAGTGCAATTTCCTAAACCACAAGACCTCACCACAGACCATCTCATCTTTGTGCTGGTATCCAAACAAAACAAGCATGGGATATACCCCTTCATCTCTTTGGGTGGTAAACTGTCACCCAGTCCATGGAAAATAAAAGGAACAGATGCACAAAACAAAACTGTGGTCCTCAGTTTTGCAGGTTGGATGAGGCACTCCCAACCCCACAGCACCGCTGCTAACCCTATGGGGTAAATCCTTGCCATGAGGGTGTTGGTGTGAATGGTTGACACTGCACTGCGGTAAATGCGCATTAACACTTAAGGGTTGAAAGCAGCCAGGTTGACAGGAGCCCCATAGCAACAGATGAGTCATCTTTGAATGGAGCCTAATTGAAGACAGCAACATGGCTGGACATTTTGCACCAATGTGCTGACCACCTGCTTGCATGGCAGTCATGGTTCTGTGCATCTTGAGAGGAGAATATTTTTCAGACACTAAGCAAGTCCAGGGACTGAATGACATCAACTAAGCACAGCCAGATCATCTCAGGCACATTTTAGCAGAACATCACCAGAGGATGGATACTGCTCTTATTACAGAATACATAATCTATTATGTATGGGCTTAAGCACTGGGGATAAGGCTCTCTTGAAACCAATTTAAAACCAAGCCAACTCATAGGTAAAACCAGCCATTATTCTGAATTTGGTTATTTTGTCTTTAACCAAGATTTTAAGAGCAGTAATGACTTCAGTGTTTGGGTGGCTGTTCATTTAACAGCAGAAGGAATAGGAATAAACTTGACACAGTGCCTCACTGTCTTGTTCAGCCATTTGTAGTGGGGACATTATTGGTGATAATTCAGACGTGTTCCAGATGCGAGAGAAATGTTCACTCATTTCTAAGATTCTTGTGTTATGCCAAATACATGCACACAGAAATCCACAACAGAAGGTGCATTATTTATCATTTTCCAGCCCAAGAGATAAGAAAAATGAAAGGCATCCAGCACAGACATCACCTCATACATGGCTAAGAAAACTCATAGTTACTTACTAGACCCCCCAGTCCCATACACAGATAAATTTAATATTGGTGATTGCACCCACTGTAAGATCTTCTTTTTGCTGTGAATTTAATTGTTGTATATATTTAAAGCATTCTCTTAAGGCCTTGTATTTTAAACCACATAGTCTGATTTCTTTACTAGTCTGAGTTTAGAGGTCATTCATTCATCAGCAAACTCACTTGTGCATGCAAACAAGTAGTTTCATGTGTGCAGGAAGAGTAAAATTACAAGGAAATAAAAATACAATAGCACATCTTAATCCTCCATTACACAATCTTAACAAAAGATCCAATAAGCACACTCAGCAGAACAGTAGGAAAAAGGCTTCCTATTCTCATTAGCTGAAGTATTTACAAAAACAGTACAGCTACTAACTTCATTTTTCATATTGTTCACCTCACTCCCAGTGCTGATTGAAATGCAGGGCTTGAAAATGACATCTCAGAGATTTTATAGAGCCTTGAAATTTTCTTCTTATATGTGCCCGTTGACATACATTTGGGTGCTGCAGACAAAAGTGACTTGTAGATTGGTCAGGGAGGGAGAGAGGGAGGGAGGGAGGGAGAGAGAGAGGGAGGGAGGGAGGGAGAGAGGGAGGGAGGGAGGGAGAGAGGGAGGGAGAGAGGGAGGGAGAGAGGGAGGGAGAGAGGGAGGGAGGGAGGGAGAGAGGGAGGGAGGGAGAGAGGGAGGGAGGGAGGGAGGGAGGGAGGGAGGGAGGGAGGGAGGGAGGGAGGGAGAGAGGGAGAGAGGGAGAGAGGGAGAGAGGGAGAGAGGGAGAGAGGGAGAGAGGGAGAGAGGGAGAGAGGGAGAGAGGGAGAGAGGGAGAGAGGGAGAGAGGGAGAGAGGGAGAGAGGGAGAGAGGGAGAGAGGGAGAGAGGGAGAGAGGGAGAGAGGGAGAGAGGGAGAGAGGGAGAGAGGGAGAGAGGGAGAGAGGGAGAGAGGGAGAGAGGGAGAGAGGGAGAGAGGGAGAGAGGGAGAGAGGGAGAGAGCCACAGATTGTCATCTAAGGGCAGGGAGTGGACTTCTAGCTTTAATTTAAGATGGTAACTTTAATTTACCAGATATGGTTTGAATACATAGATAATTAATTAGACTAAAGCCATAGTTGCCTAACAGATGGGCATTTGGTGTGCTAGTACTGAAAGACCTCTTAATGTACTGTGCTTAAGTCCACATGAAATTGAAATTTCTTCTAAGATTTCCAGGTAGCAATCCTTCTCCCTCTTTCTTTCCTATCATCCCTGAGCAATTACTGTAAGAAAAAAGGTGTTGCCAAATTAAAGTAGCACCATTTGGGTTTTTTAAACACAAGAGGACTCTTTGAAAAGACAATTCAAATAGTAATCATTACCAACAGTCTGTTCTAGGCAATTTCTCTTGCCAAACATATCTGGAAATTTTCCTGCATTATAGAATGAAAATGTAATCATGGATGGTTCACACCAGATCTTCAGCTGTACCTCTGAAACCACAAAGTGCCACCTGCAAATATAAGGTGCAGTGCAGCACTCTTTCCCTGAACTGAAAGATGGAAGTGGCAGCTGCTATGGGATAGCACCTGCTGCTCCAAATAGCTTATGCATGCCAGTTATCTAAAGGCACTATGAAAAAAAAATAAAATCTAATTAATCACAGATGAAATTATGACTAATGACCAATTCCTATGAGGTCATCCAATTTTGTTTAAATTGACAAAGACAAATTGCCTGAACTTTTTGTTGTAAAATAACACTCCGAAATAACTCCAGAACTTACTGACCTAGACTTCAACACAACCATTTTCAGCAGGTGTAATTCAGACCAGCAACACTAACTCTGTTGTCAAGAGACTTACCACAAAAAAAATTAAGGTGCTTGTGTAATAAGGGACAGAAATTCTCATTACATGCCCCCAGTTAAACAAGTTGCTTCTGCATTTCACTATTCTTTCTGTACAAATGAGAAGAGGTGTAAAGTGTGGCTCTCAGAGAGCACCGTGCAAGGCACACTTGTCCGTATATGCCAGGTATTACAAAAAATTTACTTGTGAAACAGCTTGCAGTAGACAGCTTGCACTCCATCCTCCTCCACAGACATTCAGCAAAGTATAAGGAAAACCCATCATGGAGCAAAGATCTCCAGAACACTGGGTCAAACATGTTGGCATCCAGTGCATTTACAGTTCCTGCTTACTGCACCTGGATTATAACTAAGTTAGGGATTTTGTCCAGATCTCCATCTGCTGACACCCTAAGAGCTGAAGTTGCCCTTCACAATGAGGCGATTGTTGCTAACTCAGTTTCAGTTGGGACGTCTACCTCCCAGGTACTTTGATGCATTTCCAAGATACCTCAACCAGGGGAGATTGTTCTCATCTCCTCCCTGCCTTTGTAGAGCTTCTGTAGAAAAGAACCTCCAATAACATTCTCTGCTCCCTTCCACCTGATCACAGCAGTTATAAGGTTACTTGTGTTTCATATCTGCCACTATCTTCCCCAGTTTCCAAGATATTTTTTGTGTAACTTACTAGACCTACCTAGTCCGCAGTACCAAATTTATAGCCTAATTGAAGTCTTATTAAATGTGAATCAGACAGAGAAATCTGACAGCTTAAGCACCTCTAAGTTCAAGACCTTGTTTTAAGACGGGTTACAGCTTCACTGAACTGTAAGCATTCATTTTAAGACACTAAAGCCCTGATCTGCATTTGCAATGCACTAATGAAATCCCAGAGTAGCAGCACTTACACCAGCACAAAACCAACGTATGTCTTACCAGAATCCGCTGTTACTGACTTCATTCTTTAAAGTGTTCATTCTCAGAGCCAGACTCACTGAACTTATTCTTTTAATAATTACACTAAGCATACAAGTAACACAATCCACATGAAAGACAAAAAGCATTTCTTATTTCATTAGATTGACTTTTCCTTAGATGTATTTAAAATACCACATCATCCAATGTATGTGAGGAGACCATTTATTGCATGAACAATTAAACAGCTTTCTCTTTCTTCCTTTGTAGGCAACTGGCTACCCCACAAAACCACTTGGCCAAACAACCTGTTGGACTACTTCCAGGAAGCATTGAAACATCCACCACCATTTCAAAGGCTGTAATTTCACGTTCAACGTATGTTCCAACTCGTCCAAGAACAGTCAAGAAACATTAAAGAACAATCTCATCTGAAGCTAATTACTGGCAACTAGCTCAATATTGCCTATAGAACTCATCATCTTTGATTTTCTTCATTGAAGAACAATTTCATCAGTTCCCATGTTTCTCAAAGTATTTTTTTGAATGGGATATAATTTAGTGGCAACGAATTCCACATTCTGAGTTTCTTCAAAATTTTTAATTCGCCTGTCCTATTAGGTTCTTCAGAGTGGGTCCAAGTTTGGTCATAACTCTCTTGACACAATGACTGGTTGAAGGGGAGGAAAAAAGAACTGGAAAAAGCACTGCTTTCAAAGCAGTGCTATCAAATATATTTTATGGCTTCATTTCCCACCCAGATTTTCAAAATATTTAATTTTATTTTTCCTCACAAAACATTGATTGCACACATTTTGCAGAGAGAGAACTGAGACACCTTGGAATTCTGTGGCAGAAAAGAGAGTTTTAGACCAGTCTCCGAGATACTAGCCTGGTCTTCACACCACTGACAATCCTTTCCTTTTGCTGTTCTCAAACAGCAGCTGCAATAGCTTCAGGCTAACCACATTCTGGCTGAAGATGTCCTGAAAACCAGACTGATCGAACCAGTGGAAAAATTGCTGAAGAGATTTCCCTAACCCACGGTCAGATAGTTTTCAGAGGTTTTTTTCCCCCCAAGAAAGATAGTGGATAACATACTTCTAGGATTTAAATTTGTATTTAAATTTGTTACAAGTATTTATCAAGCTCTCAATGGATTCAGTATTTTGCCCAAATACAATAAAATGAAAAAAACAATGAAAAGAGCAATAACACTCAGAGATTGTACAGATCTGCAGTGCTTTTGAATGTCTCATTTTCCCTTGGCGATTGCATTGGTTCAAGTATTTCACTTGAGCAAGGCATGGTTTTTGGTGTAACTGGTGGGACAGGACCCATAGGGATCACTCTCTTCACCCAGATGGGAGGGAGTCTCAGCAGCTTCTTATTGTCTCATACAGAAAATACAAAGAGGAAGCACTCCAAGAAGCACTGGGTGGCAGGAAGACATGCTGAAGACAGTCTTTAAAGACTCCTGGAACTGGCTGTTCCTCAGTATCTGGTCTATGTCCTCCTAACCCAAAGTTCTGTAACTGAGACATATAAACACCTTGTTTTCTAAAACTGAAGTCATACCAGCAAAGCTAAGCTAAGATGGTGCTCACTTACATCCTTACACTTTCACATCTGAAGATATATAAAAGGAAATTGAAGTCAGTATCTTATTTCTTTCCTCATACCATGCTCACTCCTCATGTGTTGAATCAGCCACACATTTGTCCTTCCTCACTCAACCCAGCTTTCCCCCTCAGTAATCCCAAACACCACAGCTTCTTCCATTTGCCAACCCTCTACTGTAGTCCCATTGCCCATAGGAGGCCAAATATTATCTTTTATTTTGCATTATGCAGTGTATTACTTCCTTTGCTTTAGCCATCAGTTTAGCTTTGTATAACCAAAACATGGGAATAGCAGACAACAATAACAAGTGCTACTTGGGATTGTAAACCAAAAAAAGCAACACAGAGGGCACAAGACACAATGACCCCAGAGGCTCCAGGGCTATAAGTTACTGGCAACCAGTGGTCAATGACTAGCCAGGAAAGAGATGAGTTCTTGAAAGCTGGATAAAAACAGCTGTAGAAGTAGCCATGAGCGCAAAGAACAAGCCTTGAACATACGTCAAAACCACCATTTCTAGTAAATTCAAATGCAGTGTTGGATTACAAACCCGTGAAGAACGAGATAGGTGCAGACCATGTTAGCAAACATAAAAATGCCTTTGAGAGGATGCTAAAGCAAGAAGAAAGATCTCCCAAGGATGGACTCAGAATACTTGGCATGCAGACAACTCATCAGAAATTTCACCTTCTGCTAAGACTGAAAGCACTGACCTTCAGACCTAGAGTGCCAGTAGAAGGGTAAACACAACATTGGAGAAAGATGTTGAAAAACAATAGTCCTCTGATTAGACAGTTAGGAGTTTAATCACACTAATAGGAAATTCCTGCTTTGTATAGAAGGCCTGTTCTTTTTGCCCATAACAAGATCTCGACAAATTGGTAAGAATTCAATGAACCGATTCTGTAACTGGGATGCAACCATTTCTGGATAGTAATGCACTCACAGTTTCATCACATTGAGATTAGTTCTTCCTTGGAGGACAGGAAAGAGTGTTTTTGAAGAGTCAGTGTATTTGAGAGGCAACAGTACCAAGAACATGATACTTCAAGGAGTAAAACTGTTGACACCAACTTTGCAGCTTTAAAGCCTCAGGAACAATGATATTTCAAAATCAATGGATTTCAAATCAATACAAAGCACCAACTTAAACAGTACTAAATCCCCTGGCAGATGACACATATCACAGAGCACTATTAACATATGGTGCTCATAAGCTATACTACTACCAGCTCACATTTGGAGAGGATATGGTTATGTTCTACACGGAGTTATCTTGTCTTAAGGTATAATACACATGGATTACAGTAACAAGATCCACACCTGAATGAAACAATCGGTCTCCTGGCCAGCTTCAGTTGTGAGCAGTGGTAAAGAAATAATGCTGTTTCAAACACATTCAAGCAACAGCAGAAAGGGCCCCACAAATTTCAAGTCTACACATCGAATCAAATGTCACAGGCTGAAAGAGGTCAGCCTGATCATCTACCCATGGCTTTTTTTGAATCACCTTCTCTTTGTTTGAGGCTGAACATCATTATTTGATTTTCCATTCTCCAGAACCTTTCAAACAAGATGGGCTGTCATCCCACACAACACCTGGGAAGTTATTTCAGCAAAAGAATCTAGCCAAATCTAGCACCTCAAAACTGAGACCCTGTTCAGTAAGTCAAAGGACATGTGCCGTTTTGCCAGGATTTTACATCGCATATCATGTGCTGCCAATTACAGAAGTCTCAAAACGGAGGAATTCTTGCAGTTATACAAATATTACATTTAATATAAGAACAAGGAAGTCAAATTCATAAGTCTGTTGAAAACCCAGAAAATAAGGATCTATAATCCTGAGAAATAATAATACCTAACTTCAGTGACAATATCTAAGACAAGTTTTAGAGTGGAATTCTAACCTTGGGAAGATTTTGTTTATTTGTTTGTTTTAATACAACTATTGACTGCAGAATGAATTAATCTAGAAATCACTCAATTTGCTTTTACCTTTTGTTTTATTGTTGGACTAAGGCACACAATTTTTGCCAACAAAGGGTAAGATCTTGTATAATCCAGTTACTCTAGGGATGGAAAGAGGCTGTATTAAAGCATCCCAAAGGAAGGGATTGGTATTTTTTGTAGAATCATGAATATAAAGCAAATGGAATCGCTTAAGAGTCGCTCTTCGCCCTGTTGGTTCTTGTTCATCTTGTAAACTAAATGCAATAAAAGAACAAAGACTATTTTTAATTTTTAAGGATTATTTCTCCATCAGAGCTGCTCAGACACAGTTTATTTTCCAGCTGGTGAATTCAAATTGAAGAGGTTTCTGTCCTTCATCTCTATACTTGGCTGAACTTCTCTATTTTTCAACAGCACAGTGTCATGTCCATGCTTTATGCTGTGACTTTAATGCAAGATAAGGCCCTGAACTCTGCTTGCTGAAGGAAATAAAATGTTCCTAGATAATCACTAGTGAAAAATAGTAAAATAATGTATATACTCCTTTATGGGAGCCTTTGAGGAAATCTTTAAAAATAGTAAATACTTAGAAGACCTTCAGTATGCATTCAATAACTCCTTAATTTATCTGAGCCAGCAGATACTTTTAAAGGTGTTGAGGGTTAGAGCTGGACCAGCTACTAATGTGTCACAAATGCTCTTTATTAATCCCTCTCCCTTCCCAAAATGTATGAGAGATTGAATAAGGGAGAGAGACATGTGTATTGAAAAAGACAACCATAACAGTTCTAATGGAAATAACTTTAAAATTATATATATGTGAATATATATATATATATAAAGATAATATTGAACCCAACCCAACCCTGATGGCAATTAATCATAGTCACCACTGATGACTGGCACTGGGGAAATCCTAAACTGGTCTCAATAGCAGATGGGAACTGGATTCAGGAACTCATGGATCAGGACCAAAGGCAGAAATGACAGTCCTCCTCAGATGCCAGCCTTTGAAGATGGGAGCTTCATCCTTGTGATTACTCAGTGTTACACTGAATATGATGTATATGGAGTGAAATACCTCACTGGTCAATTTAGGGTCACCTGTGCCGTCCACTTCTGCCCACAGGTGTGACCTTTTACTTTATGCCCCACCAACATGGCACATAAGATGGAGCAGCAGCCTTGGCCTGCGCATGAGCCCTTGGTACTAACTACAAACACCAAACATTATCACTGCTAGACACTCTCTGCAAAAATATGCCATTAATTTCAGAAAGTGTAGAGAGCCTGAGCTGAAAAATCAAATCACTGAATAGAATCTGTTCTACCACAAACCAGGAAATTAGGAAACCAACAACCTATGTGGCAATTTAGTAGGAGCTGCTGAGTGCTTTCTTCCAGGAAGGGAAAAAAAAAAATAAAAAGAAGGGGAAAAAAACTAGTACTAATTTCTGGATCAGGACGGGCTTCTATATTTCAGATTTTGACTAGGGTCCTTTGTAATCAGGCTGTAATTATGTCAGACCATTGTAAAAATACCTGTACAAATTTATTAGACGCCATCTACATTCTTTATCTATGCATGGGGATAAAGCAAAAGAAACTTTAGAGTACTTCATTAGTAAACCATGTCAGCTCTGAGAAAAAAGGCAATTGTTAATCATGCAGTTCACTCTCCTGGGTTTTCTTGATTTGTTTTTACTGAGTAAATATATTGATGATAATGGAGAGTCTTTACAGAAAGGAAGTATAAAATATGCAAGAGTAATCTATCACAAAGAACTGGGAGGAAAACAAAAATTGTGCTACCTATGAGACTATTACATTTTTCTCCCTATAGGGTGGAATACACACAATCCCTGTGTGAGTGAATTTGAAGGAAAATATCCCAAATTGGTCCCCACTGGCATACACTGATGTACTTCATCTATTTTTTAAAAATTCTGGTGATGAAACTTAGCAAAATGAGGTCTGTTGAACGTGCCTTTGTACCTAATGACTCAGGAAGATTTTTGGGTAAGTTCCATTTATCCCTTTATTTACCAAGCTTACACACTAAACTACATCTGAACCATGTATGCTAAGTGGATCAGGATCACAGGATGTTAGGGGTTGGAAAGGACCTCCAGAGATCATCAAGTCCAACCCTCCTGCCAGAGCAGGACCACAGAATCTAGCACAAGTTGCACAGGAACACATCCAGAAGGGGCTGGAAAGTCTCTAGAGAAAGAGGCTCCACAACCTCTCTGGGGAGCCTGTTTCAGTGCTCTGTCACCCTTACAGTGAAGAAGTTCTTCCTCATGTTGAAGTGGAATCTCCTGTGCTGTAGTTTACATCCATTGCCCCTTGTCCTGTCATAGGACAGAGCCTCCCTCTTCATCCCAGCCCTCAGTTATTTCTAAATATTTATTAAAACCTTTCTCAATGTCTCATCTCCAGACTGAACAGCCCCAGGTCTCTCAGCCTTTCCTCATAGGGCAGTGCTCCAGTCCCTTAATCATCCTTGTAGCCCTCCATTGGACTGTTTCAAGCAGATCCCTGTCCCTCTTGAACTGGGGAACCCAAATTGGGTGCAATATTCCAGTGGGAAGGCTTTCATAATTCATACTATTGGACACAGTATGTTCATGAAGTTTTTAAAGATGAAATGTGGTACACCTTTGCCAAATATACCTTGAGAAAGGATAACTTTTGATTCAGTTAGCTGCAGAAACATCTTGAAACCTCTTTGCCACAATGTTAGGACCTTTCATAAATTAAAACTGCTGTTTAGCAGCCAATCTGTACAGAGGACAAAGAAATTAGTCTACACTCACATGCAAGGATGATTAAAATCAAATTCAGACATCAATAATTGATCCCAGGTGTCCTTCTATACTTCGACCCATAGCTATCAGTTGTCACTGATGGAGTTAGGTGGTTAGAAACTTTTTTTTTTTTCAAGGTGATTTGGCAAATTTCTAAAAGCATTTGTGAGTCAAATCTAGGAATTCATGCAGTAAATGTCATTATTGTAGAAGCCACAACACTTAAAGCCTTTTTCCCAAGAATGTTGAATCATCTGAACCTGGAACATTATAGGCCATAAAAATAGTGACAGTTTGGGGATAAAAGCAACCGTATTTTTTTCTTTGGATACTAGCCTTAAAAGCAAGGATTTTTGTGATAGTTTAGACACAGATATTGGAGGTATATTGTAAAGTCAACATATGCTTTAATTGGTCACATATTATGCAGATACATTATACAAATACCTCAAGGAAAGAAGAAGTCTGTCACCTTAAAGTACCTACAGTTTAACAGTTAAAGGAGAGTACAGACTTTCTTATGTCTCAAGCTTATGTGCTTGTTTAGTTTTATAATTTCTCCTTATTTTAAAAGAAAAAAACAGGTCAACCTATTACACATAGGCCACTAATACCTACCAATGAAATTTAAAAGGGCATCACCCAAACATAAAATGAAGGGAGAAGTTTGGGAAAATCTTTAAGAAAGTTGTGCTTTTGAGTCAGCAGTGAGTAAGAACTGCTCTCAGTTTGACAGTTCGTATTAATAGAGAGCTCTAAACTGATCACTAAAATATCAATAAAAACATTACTGGACATTAAAAGAAATTATGCAGATTATCAGCCAATTATGAGAATCCTTTTGATATTCACACTTAGATGAAAACTGTGGACACCTAGACAGGAATGCTAACTATGGATCACATTTATTCCATTAAGCAAACAGAACTTTCTCATGTAAATAATATACTTACACACCATTTGCCAGACAGGAATAAGATTGAGAAATATTGTTTTAAATACTTATTTTCTAAGTCCAAAGAAAGATTCTGCCACAAAACCCAAAGAAAAGTGGATATTGTCAAAGGTCACGTTACATGAAGATATTCTGTGTAAAAGGGATGTGCTCTTAAGATTCTCCATCCTTTGGTTCTACTACCAGCTCCTAGTTTTGAATTCATGGTGCATAGCTGTAGCCACCAATTTTGGGGTTAATGCATTTTAAAACTGCATGTTGTTGTTTGGATGTGGTTCATTTTTTTCAAAGACTATGTTCTGCTACTGGGTACATCACTGTGAATCCATTCTTGGCTTAGGTTTTCTTTAGGACTCCACAGCCAAAGCAAGCACACCAAAAACAAATGTAAGCAGTGGTGGCCTGTTGTTGTGAAGATCTATAGCCTTGCTGTAATCACAAGCCCAATGTAAATTTGCAAGTCTAATGCATGCAAATGGTTGATTTGCTTTCAAGTGGAAGCACAGGACCAACATTTCTCATTAGATGTTTAATTAGCTGGACAGTCTTTCTCAGCATGTCTCAGCCAAAGAATAAAGGGTTAGAACTGAGCATTTCACCTCTCCCAAATTTTGCTCTAACCCTCAACCTAACACAAAAGCATTAAAAAATGGAAAACTGAAACAAACAAACAAACTCCCATGGTAGCATCCAATCAATCTGCTTTTGACTTGATATATCACAGAATCATTAAGGTTGGAAAAAAACTCCATGACAATTGAGTCCAACTGTACACCTAACACCACCAAGTCCACCCTTTAGCCAACTTGTATCATAGTATCATAGGATCATTCAGGGTTGGAAGGGACCACAAGGATCATCTAGTTCCAACCCCCCTGCCATGGGCAGGGACACCCCACACTAGATCAGGCTGGCCAGAGCCTCATCCAGCCTGGTCTTAAACACCTTTTGCCAGTCCACTTAGGCTGTAAAACTCTTCATAGAATAGAATGAAAGTCTTCCTCCTAATTTCATGAAAAGAGCCACAAAACTCACAGTTCCAACACCATGAAGCAAATCACCACCAGCATGACAGCCTGCTCATTAGGAATCAAAATCAAGATTCTTGTAACAGCAGGAAAAAACTACATAGATCAGTATCCTTGAAGCTAATCCAGCAAAGAAACTGGGTTCACATGGGGACCCTTGTTGTGATGCAGGTCTCAGATTTGTTTTCAGCGCATTGTAATTTAAAAATAAGAGATTGTAGAAATGAGTCTTTAAAAGCTCATTCCACTTTATAAGGAAGTCTTACAGTCTTTTCCGGCACAAGAGAAGCACACATCTAGAAAAACACATCCAGTGAGACAAAAAAAGACTGCCCTCGACACACAGTAGCACTGGAGTAAGACTTACCATCACATCACACTTTTCTTGTTACACTTCCAGATGAGGCAATTGGTAGCATTTCTTATTTTTTCTGAAATTCTTCATAGGAAACATGCAGCCCACTGTGCTTGGGATGAGTAGGTTGAAATAAGCCAAAATAGGAAACAAATAAACGCTCTAAATTAACAGCCAAAGCCAAAAGACCTAGAGCTTCCAAGCAACAAGAAGTAGCGCCATATTTGTGTCAAGTATACTCAAGGTGTTTAGTTAATGCAGAGAAGAAAAAAAGAAATTCTGCTGATGGGTGAACTTTTGACATCTCCTTTTGCCCCAAAGGCCACCTAAAAGAGCCTTGCATAAGCATTCCAGAAAACAGTAGCAAAACCCCCTTGCTATAGTGAGCATTCTGTCACATCAGAAGTCACTGTGGCTTATTTAGAAGAGGGACACACATGTTTTGGTGGAAACATTCTGTTCCTGCAGCAAAGAATAAGTACAGGGTTATACATGGATTTCAACTGCCTCCTAACTTTGCAGTTGTGACTGTGCTGACAGTTTCTAGGCTCTTCTGCTTTTCAATTCCAGCTCAAACTTCATACAAAGAGGCAGGTTTTCATGAGGTAATTAAAATCTTGCTGGAAATCAGATTTTTCACATACTTCATCAAGCTTAAAAGCAGACTGCCTTGTTTTGACTCTTGGATAACATACAGTCTTTTCTTCTACCAGCTCTCATCATTATCCACGCAGAAGTCCCCTACAATTACCATCAAATTAAATTAAGACCACAGTCTTTATACTACAATCAAAGTAGGTGCAGATGTTGAGATTGTAAGAGGCAAGGACTGCAAAAAATGGGATGGTGGCTGAAGTAAAATCATAACTGCACTATGAAATAAACCCAGTTATTTATAACCTGGCATAATTAAAAGTGGTTATCTGCTCTCAAGATACTATCCTTTCTATATAATTTAATTTAGTCTTGATTAATCTTACCAAATAGAACCCTGTTAGTCTCTTAAAACTATTTCACACCATTTTTTGCCTTCAGAAAAAAATTAACCAGACAAATATTTCTTTTCTAAGGTCATATTCTTCTGAATGGCATTCTCTAAATCATTCCTTAACCTTTACAGCCCTCTGTGTTACTATCTAGGAGGCTCTCATCACATGTTTCAGTAACTGAGGACAGGATTTTTCCAGAACTACCACTACAGTTCAAGTCAGCCATTTTTAATTATTATTTTTTTACAGCCTAAAAGATGCCTGCAATGCAGCATGGAAGCATTTAGCATACACAGAAGAGTTAGGTAAAGCCTAACTTACCCTTTTTTCCTTTTTAGTGCTTAATTGTTTTCAAATTCTTGACAGAGTTAATTAGACAGAAAGAAAATTAAGAAAAAAAATAAAATTGTACTGGCATTTGGTATTCTGAAGGCCCTGTTCTTAATTTCCTCCATTCTTTTATGTAATAGTTTTGGTTAAGCCTCCGGATACGTGGTAAATTGGATTGTTTCAGTCCTTCCTCTTAATAGCTTTTCTTGTAAAAATGTCCAACGTGAATAAATACAATAGGTCCCACTAGTGCATAAGGTATTTGGAGGGGAAAAACAGAGTAGAAATTGATTAAAGCATTGTAAAAGATTCATAGCTCTAGAGAAAAGAAAAGGTTCACTCAGTTCTCTGCTCATCTCCCCTGTGGTGCACTAAAATGATTCAAACCCACCAAGGTGTGCACATGGAGTAAAGTGATGCTGGTTTCTCTTACTTTTGGCGCATTTCATTCATGATGGAACTCACTCTTGAGAAGCTGTGGCCAGACAGATGACCAGTTACTGTATGTGTCTTTTTAGAACAGAGGGTGGCTTTGCAGGCTAAGAATGAGGAATAGCTTCCCACAACTAGCAAAGGGAGCAGGTAGACAGCAATATAACTCCTAAGCACAGTCAAACGCTGAGAAGCTGATCTGAAATTTAAGTTTTCAGATGAGAACAGGGGCTAAGTCTCACTGCTTGTCTAAAGTCTCTAAGTGTTTTCCATTGTCAGGCTAACATAGCCAATGTTAGCATACCAAGTTCAATAAAGAAAATAGACTATATGTACATCTACAATGAGTCATAAAAACAATGTCATTCTCACAGGCTCAGGAGCTGTCCTTGCAGAGGACGCATCAAAACTTTACACTGATAAAACAAAAGGTTTTCCCCCACACAATTTTAACCACTGTTTTCCTTCAACTACTTTTTATTTTATCCTGTCCCTCTCCTGCCAGCCCCACTAACTCCTTACTCATCTCCTTTGCTTTGTCTATAAACACCCATGCAGATGTTGATCCATTTAGTTACTTGGGGGCTTTTAGTAGCACTGCACCTGAAGAGGTTACTGTCTCCTACAACCTGCTGCTGCTACAAGTTACCCTCCCACTGATTGGCCTGTAGGGGCATTCTCCAGCTACTTTCAATCAACATGAGACAGATTACCAAAGATGTACAATTTAAATTAATTAACCTAGCCCAGATCATTTTTGCTTAACCAGGTGAGGGGTCATCCACATGACCAACTCAGCTGGCAGCTGTGAGAGGATGAAAACCTCTGGGAGGAAGGATGTGATGAGCAGCCAGTAACCATCATACTTCCTCTTCCAGCTGCATCCACAGCTCTCCCTCTTAAAATACAGTCTCAATCCCACTTGCAGAGGGTCATGCTTTCCTCTGCAGACTAACCAAACATGCAGTCATAACTAGCAGGCTGAAACCTGAGAAGAGCAACTCTGGTACAGCTCTTCCTTATGCTGTCCCAACTGCTTTACTAGTCTCTGAGGACCTCCTCTGGCTACAACTTGGCATTTGTAGGCCATCCATTTTCTCCTGTAATTGTGTACCATCAATACCATTTGATTGTTCTTTTTTCTAATGCTGTGTCCTCCCTGAATTCCTGTAACTCTGCTCTCATCCTCTTCCTCCCTAGCTACTCTAGTTCTGTTGTAGCCAAACTGCATTAAGTAAATGAGATCATTTGGATGTCTTCACAAAGCAGTACACAATCACTCCTTGGGACAACCTCCTTCAGTTGTTCAACTAGACCAAGAATAATTTGTAAAGAAACTTGCACTGAAGAAGTTTGTGAAATACTGGCTGCCGCAAGGTCCACAATAGCTGGACATTCCAAAGCATTACAATGCCTGTGTTGGCTGAAACATCCTGTGCAAATAGGGCCCCTATAGTTTTCTTCTGTACCTTCACAACATGAGATTTTCTCCTTAAGTGCCTTAGCACTTAAATACATCACACTTTAAAAAACTTGGCACAAGTAGTTTTTTGGTTAGAAGTCCCTTTTTCATCCTTCCAGTTAGGTAGGAGAGCAAGTCTCGTTTTCCCATTTACAAAAGCTCCTATTTTGCCTCTGATTTTACCAAAAATTGCAGAAACATTGCTTTGCAGTGACTCAGATGTGTCATCATCCAATAAAGTTCCACATGTGCAAAATCCAGCCCTAAATAAAGATTCTGTATTGACAAAATTATAGCCAGCATGAGGAAACAAATGGTAGTTATGTACAACTTACAAAGACTGTTACTAGCCACTGAAGGAAAGTCCAGGGTATATTTCAGAAGTTTGACAATGAAATCTCCTGGCCAATATTGTAATAGCATTCCCAAACACATCCACACAAGCTTTCATTTCAGCTTGAGGAAACACTGTGACTGTGCCTCTTCAGGTCCCACTACCAAATTTTCAACAACATTGAAAACCTTCAGTTCTGTAAACCTGGGTGAGGAAAAATGTGAGGAGACCCATGCAGGGTGAGCTGTGAAAGAGAAAAAAAGAAGTCTCTGGTGTGTTTTGAACTAACACAGGTGTGATGGCATCAGTTCCTAGTAGGATTTAAGCAGGTTAGCTGGGGAGGAACCAAATTTAATCATCAAACTGTAGAAGACGACTCTACTTAGCAACACACATATTTACATACCCAGATATGTATTACAGATGGTGAAGATGTTCAGCACGTTGTCACAGACTTTGCTAAGACAAAGCCAAAATAAGGTTATCCTTTGTAATGTGTTTCTGATGTGCCATTTTTTCTTCTAGATATACTCTGAGAAGTAAGGACTAATGCTTCTGCAGGAAAACAGTCTTACAGCTTTAAAACATTGTCATTAGACAGGTCATTTTACCAGCTAAGGAGAAATCAAGTGCCTTCTAACTATTCCTGCTGACATTAAAATCAGGTAAGGCTGGCTGGAGAAATGTGCTCTGAAGTCAAGCAACGATTATAGTGCTTTAAAGCTAAATGCTGTTGGCACCAACATGAATTATTTCAGATAGATAAGCAAGGAGGAAGACAAATATTCTTCTTGAGGTTTTCTTCAGCATCCAAAGGAACATTTAAAAGCCTTCATTATGTGGCAACTACTAGGAATAAGAATGCAGACTAAGCATATATTAGCAGGTGGTGGGGCACAGTAGAACTTGCCCACAGAGTAAAGCAGCAGGTGGTGAAAGTGAGATATTTCCAACGCCAGGCATTCAGAGGCTGTTACTTCTGATGATCAGCAGCCTGGTCGTGTGGGCTGAATGCTCACTAGCAGGTTGGAGTGTATTTTCTGGTTCAGTTGCAGCTGAAGAAAATGCAGTTCAGATGTCGTCAGGTTGATGCACAAAGAACACCAATGTGTTTTAAGCGTGGATGAACAGGCTCTGCATTTCAAAGCTCACACACTAATTGAAGTGTTAAACATAAAGAAGCATCAATCTAAGCCTTCTTTAGGACTTAAAACCTCCAGGCTGCAACAGGTGAAGCTTTCTTCTTCACTGATTACTGGCCATTGTGGCAGGGTGATGTAATTCAGCGACAGTTTCAAGAGTTTGAGTTCACTAAGCCATTTTTATTTGGTATCTAATTTTAGGACTCTATATCTCATGGTTTTTATTTACACATTTTAAGAAATGGGAAAGTGTAGCCGAGGTAAAGACTGTTCCAGATGGCCAGAGCTGTTGGAGAAAGAAACTGGATAACACTGGTGTGTTACAGACCCCACTGGGAAGAAATTAAAATGAGTAAGTTAACGATAAATTATGAATGAAGTATGTGTTGTGAGTATTAACCACACACACTGTGTACTCTGTGAAATTGTCTGTCTGCAGAAGAATAGTTTTGTAGCAACAAAACAGCATCAGTTTATTTAGGGGAGATGGGAAGACTGCAGGGAGTAAGAATCTTACAGAGCTAAAGAAACTGTCCAGTGTTGTGAAAATATCAGAAAATTATCCCTGACTTACACAGTGCACTAAATAACAAAGACATTAAAATTTTATGGCACTCCTAGGGACAGATGGAAGTCCATTGCCATAGCAGGTTTAATTCTCCCCAATTATAAAACATCAAGATTTACAGAAACTTTGGGAGGAGAGAAAGCCAGAGAGATACACAAGCAGCATCACATCCCAGTACAACATTAATTAATGAATAACAGAGATCTCCTGAAACTCCAAAAGTGCAGATAGAAATATTAATGTCAGTAAGATAGTTTTAGAAAGCATACCTATATGACTTCAGAACAATGTGTTTTCAAGCTCTGAAAAGAGACTTTAACATCTTAAGAGTAAAAATGAAAAATAAGTTGTCATTTCAAATTTGCCTTGTTAGGCAAGTTCCTTATTTGAGACACTTTTGAGAGAGCAGAGGTGTGGGGTAGGAGAATCCTTCTTTCAAACTTCTGGGGGATGCACAATAGTAAGCATAGGCAGTTCTTTTGCCTATAGTTCCCCGTCTACTTGATCAAGTTTCTATAGCAGTATCAGTTATGCAGACCGTGCTGGCACAGGAGTCTGAAAGCACAACACTCCTGACAGTCTTTCTGGAGACTCAAGTGTTTGTGGTCAAATACTTCCTGATGTAAACATGTAACTTCCTAAACCTCCACCGTTCTGGCATGTGTACACAGTAAACAGGAGAACACAGCCTTGGAAGTCCCCACTGGCTGACAAAGTGCAGAGAAATCACCCAGAAACATCTGCTGGTGCCTGGCTCAGAAGCAGGGTTATTAACTGCTTTTCCTCCGTTTTTACATCAACAGGGGTTGAACCAATGGTGATCAGAGGCCAAGGTGCCCACGTCAGCTGTTGTGAGCGAGTATAAGGAGCCAGGGAAGTAAGAACACAATGAATATCACATGCTTTCTATTAAGAGTTGGGCTAAGCTGCTGATGGTGTACATTGCAACAGGTAATAAGTGGCTGAGACACAACACAGGACACAGAGCTGGGAGTAGCAGCAGACAGGCTTGCTACAGTGCCATGAGCCCACAGAGGCAAGAATGGTGTTTAATATGTACGTTTGAGCTTTTCTTTTTAAAATACTAACTTGCCTTGTGCTTCAGCCCTGTGCCTCAAAATGTCACACATACAACCACGCTATAAACTCTTATGCAGCTCCAAAAGTGCATGTAACATCACTCTTCAGCCAGAAATCAAAGCACAACCTATTTCCAAATGCATAGAATGTTCTATAAGTGATATCATTGGCATAAAGGGATATAAATTAACATCTACTTTAAGAATGAAAAGCCTTAAGAGGCCAGGGCATATATAGTCAACAAGGGTGTCAGTCATGCAAGAAAAGCCCACATAATGCAGCAATAGAATAGCAACAGAAATCACATGAAGTATTAAAGATGTGACCTGCATCTCCTTACTTTTCCATAGTTTATCTTAAAATTAGAAGTTTGACTAATTATACAAAATCCACCACCCTGGTTAATTAGACATAAGCTATTAATTTTATACCACTTCACAAATACTCAGAGGGTTGGTTTTTTTTTTTGCTTTATGGTGCTTGTTTTGGTCTTTTTTTTTCCCCCTCTTGTAACTTACTTTTGGAAACAGCTAGGCTATTCTAGCATCAACTTATACAAAATATCTGCCTCAGCAAGGGAAGATAATCTTTTTGATCTGCTTTCTATTATTGTCTACACTGAAATTTTTCTACAGATATTTTGTGGATTTGTTGAGACTTCTGCAACACTTTGAAAACAATTCTCAAATTTGGAAATTAAATGGCATTAGTAGGAAGTAATGTCATACTGACAGGACAGCATGCTGGGTTCACCAGATATTATTTTCCACTCCACATAGAGACAAACAGAGGATGATTATAGAATTTGCTCCTCTAATAACTTAATCTAGCTAGCAGCAGTACTGACTCCTCAACAGCATGGACTTCAGTGCTTCTTAAGCAATTTATAATGGCTTAGAAACTAGTGGTGCTGCACACATGCTTGGATGGTCAGCAAGACCTGGACACACAATAAAAAAAAAGCTGAAAGAAAAGAAGAAAACCAGATTACTAGGCTGGCAGTGTTTTAAAACCACTCACTCCCTATCAGCCTGAAGCTATGAAAGTGAAAGCCAGAACAAATTCAGGCAACACTAAGTCAGGCAGCAGAGCCAGGGTGAGCAGTGGGGGAGGCTTGGCTGCATAGCAGCCTAACCTCACTGTGCTGTGTGTCTGGCCAGGGAACCTGCATCTGTAGCCTCCAGGGATGCAAGTAGCTCAGAAGGCTGTGCACAGCTTTTACCGGATAAAGCTTCTGGTGAGCGCAGCATCTTGTATTCCAGGGACATCAGCGATCGTTAACTATTTAACTTTTCACATGTCCAGTTGTTTTCACCTGTGTAAAGGAGTCATGATGTTATCTAATGCACATCAGGTAGCAGATACACAGATTACACAGAAACAGGCAAGGATAAGTGAGTTGAAACAAATGAAGTGTTGCATTCTATGACACAGGAAAGCACGCAAATGATTAATAACCCAGTGAAAGATTATCCTCATCTGATATTTCCACACTTGTGAGAAATCCATCCCAGCTGCAATTTAATGTAAACTGTTGTCTGTTTGGAGTTCCCATCAGCTATGCTTCAAGTACTTTCATAATTCTTCACATCCATTTTCCAGCAATCTTTAAGAATTAGCATGCAAATATCTCAGAGACCTAAATATTTTAAGCTGAGGTTTTCAAAGTACTTTGTTTTCCAAGTCTAGATACCACAGAATGGATAGCAAAACCCTCTAGCCTGCAATACCACAAAGTAACCTACCAAACAACAACAAAAAGAAAGGTTGCTGCTGAGGTAGCGAGAAGATGTACTTCAAGGCTAAACCTCTTTCTACAGTTTATGGGAGCTTCCAATGGCAACAGAGAATAAGCTTCAGTCAGACACTGTAGAGAAGAAAAATACCTTTCTTACTCTCTGTACTCTGCTTCCAAAGGCGGAAGACCACAGCAGGTTCACAACCACTATAAAGTTTCATAAAATAGCATGATCTTGCTGACAGATGGTTCTTCCCCTTCACAGTCCTATTCTACTGGAGACACTAATAGAAACCAAGCAGGAATCCAGTACATTGCATCTAAGGCATTGTTCCTAAATGTATGCATGACATGCAGAACAAGTTAGCATCTATGAAATCATATGGCTGATTTCCAAAGTGTTGCCTGCTCTGTCTTATCTTTATGAATGAGGCTTTCCCAAATACTTTTATGCAAGAGTTTGCCACTACCATGTTTACAGTCAGATTAAGGAGACATTCGGGATTACAATCACCTCAGTATTGAGGACTACATCTACAGGGAGGCTATTCAGAACAACAAAGCACAAAATCCTAGGATATTCTCCTTCCAAAACAGAGGTTAGCTAATAACATTTTAAAAAGGAGTCAAAAGCTTGGTAAAACTGAAAGAGGAATTACACATGCAAGTGGATAGTGAAATAATTTAAATTCTACTGAGAGATTAAAACAAAAAATAGATGGAAGGTATGAAGCCTCTTCATTGAAGGTAGCAGTTAACTGGTAGCTTATGGAAATTAGGGATAAATTCCCCATGGCAGGCTTCCCAGAGATCTAATTTCAACACCCAGCATCAGAACATTTTTAAAGATGGACAACATTCAGTGTGAAGCTGGTGATTTACTGGACTAATCATCAAGATTCCTTATCTCATGTCTGCAGTGACCACAAGTTACAGGAAATCTACTGTCCTAACTTAACTTTCTCCATTAGTTTCTCACACTAAGGCAAGCATCTACAAACAGATGAGAAACTCCTACTAAAACAGGACAAGAGCTTTTCTGCAGATCTGCATAACTAGGGAAAAAAAAAACAACAACAAAAAAAAAAAAAAAAACAACCAAACATGAAGACTCACTGTAAAAATCTTCTCATAAAGGGGGTTGAAGTATACAAGGAATAATTAAGGTGTGGGGAACTGTCATTAAGTCATAGTTTCATAGTTTCATTCAGGGTTGGAAGGGACCACAAGGATCATCTAGTTCCAACCCCCCTGCCATGGGCAGGGACACCCCACACTAGATCAGGCTGGACAGAGCCTCATCCAGCCTGCTCTTAAACACCCCCAGGTCATCTAAAGAACTTTGCATTCTTCTAAAATGTATTATCCTTTTTCGACAAGTTCTTCCTGCCCCTCTCCTTTCCTAGAGTAAGAAGAGTTCCATTACTTTCTGGTACTAAAGAGAGATGGGGAAGAGAAAGAAAAAGGAAAACAGAGGAGATCTGCAGGAGAGTGCCAAGATCTGAGGAAGTTCATCTAGTACAGGAAGTTTAGAAGGTCAGAGTTTGTAGGGACAAATGATCCCTCTCCTACAGAAAGCCCTGTTTCTAGAGAGGGAAGTCAACTGACTGATACATCAGTTATCCAGGATGATAGATCAAATCTTTCCTCATTTCCTCTCTCTTTCTACTACACTGTGTATCTTCTGATATATTGCGATTCTATGTAATAACAGGTGTCCTACCTTACAGTAAACTTGCTAAGGAAGAGCCCAAGGAAAACATCTGAAAAACCTGAAGACATAACATTTTTGGTACCTTTGGGGGGGTGTTCTTGGGGGAAAGCTATCAATCTGTGCCTCCCACCTCTAACTTGAATGGAAAGACTCAAAGACAGGCTTCTCCAGGGAGAGGGAGTACTGCACCTGCAGTGAGTGTAGAGAGAATGCTTTATGTCAGTACAGTTATTAAGACCTTTGCAAACATTCTCACAACCACAGTCCTGCTAGGATTTGCACTATTTTATTCTGGTGTTTCATTTGCTTGGTTGGTTTTATGTTGGTGGCTTTGTTGCTTTGTTTTGGTTGCGGTTTTTTCCATGCACACACTTCCTCTTCGGTCTTAAGCCTTCAGATTGAGTGGACGATGGACACAGTAAAATAATTTGCTTGGTATTCACTAGATTTAAAGATAGGCTATTAAGAGATATTTGGGAGGAGGCTTGGATTACTTCCATACAGGAGGTACTGTAGAGGCATATGTTGTTAAAAACACCAAGAGGAGACTTCTTTGAAAAGCATTCTACAATAATAATTTCTCTTACAGTTAAGGAAATGGCATGATCCTACAAGCTAACCTCCAAACCTAAACAGCAATCATTTATTCCTTTAATTTCTTTGTCTGACCTTTCAGAAACCCAACTGTTTCATAAGAGGAGTGATGACACAGGCTGTCGAAAAGCTGGGCACAACAGATCATGCCCAGGGTCACTACTATTCTATTCCCACACTAAACTGGTCTCTCAAGGATTAAAAAAAAAGAAGGAGGAAAAATAATCTTACAATGGCACAGCATTTTCTTGGAGATTTTGTACCATTTTGTTTTCTGAGGTTTTGCATTAACTATCACCAAAGTCAAATGCTGTGAATTTCTCAAGTAAACACCTAAACAGTAATGTGACCATTATTTCCAGGTTCTGCTTAGCCCTTGTTACCTCCACAGTACATTTTTAAAATAGCTTTTTCTGTAAATGCTTCCTCAATGTGGAAAACAAATTTTTCTTCAACAAGTCAGCATGATCCTCTATTTTCCTCAAGTCTTTAAAGCTTTCTCTCCTCCAAGTCAGACAGAACTACTATGCCTCCAGGTCTCATCTCAGCAAATCATGGGCTTGATATTTTCTGAGAATAGGCTTTAACCAGTTGAAAACAGCTGAGGAAGTTCTATAGACTAATATTTCAGCTAATGCCTTCTTCATAAGGCATTCAACCAAAATATTATTCTGCAGAGTTTCCTTCCTAGTTATAGTGAGATTTACCCTTGAGTGTTTGTAGTGATAGATACAGCTTTTGAGAGACCAGCTCCCAGTAACAGTCTCAAAGGTAGGCAGTAAGAACTACAAACAATATGTAAACCACACCGTGAACACCTGTACCCAGTGCCTTTGCAAGTTCTCATCATTTTGTCTGACTGCTTGTCTTTAGGAATCAGTTTTCATGAAACAGCCACCTTCTGCTGGGCCACTCCCTCTCTTCTGTTCCTTGTGAAGACCTCAGCTAGATAGCAATGACAATATTTCACTTCACCTGGGATTTTGATAGTGAGTATTCACTGTTCTATCAAGCATGATGCAAAATTATTTAAGTCTGTATTTCATTATTTGGGGTTGATTACTTTGGGAATTATGATAAAAAAATAGCATACTTCAGGATCAGCTGACATTTATGACACAGACCAGTTTTCACTTTACAAAAAAGAAGGCACTTGAGCCTTGCCTCACCATACATGACTTAACTTCCAAAAAGTATCTTCTGGGTTTGGATGAAATATCTGAATTGTAACACTTCACACATCCAATTTGAGTTTTGCATCAAGTTTGCATTTAGACAGTTCTACTGATTTTGGTGGAATTATTCCATCACTCAGTGTCAGAGCATGAAGAAAATCCCTTTTCTTCAGGAATATAGAAAAATATGTAGCTATTTTTTTCTTTCATATAATTGAATTCCACCTTAATAAGCAAATTCTTTATTTTAAAAGTCACTCCACCTTAGTCAGTAGGTCCATGTTTTCCTTAGTCTTCCTTTTGCTACTGACTTACTTGAAGCCCTTCTTGTTGCCTTTGACATTCTCTGATGGATTTATTCCAAGCCTTCCTCACTGCATCCCTACATATTCTGCCAATGTTCCTGCATTCCTTCCTAAGTGGCCAGTATGTTTTTCCACTCTGCATACTTTCTCCTTACATTTGAGTTTTTCCAGAAGATTTTTGCTTATCTATGGAGGTCTTCCACCTGTTTTGTTTGATTTCTTATCCATAGGGATGCACTAATGCTAGAAGGAAGTGGCACTTGAATATTAAGCAGATCTCTTGGGTCCCTCTAACTCCTAGAGCCCTAATCCATAAGATTCCCCCAAGTAGGTCTCTTCAACCCGGTTGGCTGAAGTCCCACATGAAAACTAGGGCCGGTGACTGTGAGACTACTTTTATGTCTGTAGAAGGCCTCATTGATTTCCTCATCCTGATCAGAGGGTCCATAGTAAATGCCCACTAGAGCATCACCCATATTAGCCTGCCTCTTAATTCTTAATTGAAATCCATAAGCTTTCAATTAATTCTTCACCCCCAGGCAGAGCTCAATACATTCCAGTTGCTCTCTTGCATAAAGAGTAACTCTATCATCGTGTTTTGCTGGCCTGTCTTTCCCAAAAAGTATGTAGAAAGCCATGACAGCATTCAAACCACGCGAGCTATCCCACCATACCTCTCTAGCTGCAATGAGATCATGGCCATGTGGCTGCACCCAGATCTCTGGTTCTTCCTATTTACTCCCCATGCTGCGTGCATTGGTGTACAGGCACACTGAGGGTAAGGCAGGATTATACTGGAGACACTGTTAATTTAAGTGTCGAATGCTTTTAAGAGTTGAAAGTGTTCACTCGTAACTGTTATGAATGCAGCATATGCTATCAATTACATGCATATAATGTAAAAACCAGATGAATTCTGTGCAAGGCCTTTTTCCAATTAAGAGATTAATTGGCCAACATGTTAGAAAAGTTAAGATTAGGATAGGTGAGCCTGCTCTCTTAAACAAAACATCAAAAACATATCAGTCAAAGAATTCCTTGGTAAAATCAACAACTGTATTTGGAGACATGAAAGTGTCTGTTGTTTGATGGTTCAAAGCAATTGATAAATTACACTTGGACTGAATTCTTATTTTTTCTTTTAAACAAACACATAAATGTTGACGTTCTTGATAGTCTACAGTAGCTTAAACTCTCACATTCAGATGAAAATCCACAATACTCCCTTCATGGAAAGGCTGGGCAGCAACTGGGTATTTTGTCTCAATACTTTTTACTACCCCATGTAGTCTGTAGAGAATTTGAAGTTCATATAAGAAGGCAATGAATTTAAGTCCTCCATCCTGCACCCATCTCTTACTGATAAAACCACAACTACATAAGAATATCAACTATATAAAGTGTAAATGCTTTTTGTTCCCAGTCAAAAAGAAAAAATAAAATAAAGAAAAGGTAACAACAAGGAAAAAAAACCCATACACAGAAAAAACAACCCACCCAAGATTACAACAGAAAACCCTTCAACTGACCCAAGCAGCTTCTCTGCAGCTACCAGCATTTGGCAAGGAACGTTCAGCAATTATGTTTCCTTGGAAAAGGAAAAACTAGGAAAGAAGAACAGAACAGTGGTGAGTAGTACTTTCTGATTCAGACTCAGATAAACTGAATTACGAGTCTGGAACACTAAACAACAAGGAGCTGTAAATAAAGGTCATAAATGTTTCACATTGGATATACACACAGAAGCTGTAAAGCCATGCATGCATTCTATTCAAGCATACATCAAATGAGCACTAAGTCTTGTCACAGTGCTTTCCAAGGTGTAAAAAAAGAATAAACAAAAAAAAAAAAATTATTATGGACCCTTCAGCCAAAACAAACAAGTAGGATAAAATCTCATGCAGCAACCAAATGAAATCCAGCATATCGCCCTTTTCATTCTCCAAACCCGCCACACATCAAAGCGGCTCGTTCATCTTTTCAGGCCATTTCAAATGGATTGTTGTTTTCCCCGAGAAGTTGAAGCATAAATAAATCACAACACAACCAGTCCCTTGTGTTATTGTTGACTTTATGGAAACTATGAAATGCTGAAATATTCACACTGTGGCTCAGCCTCTTAAGATTTGGAACTGGGCAAAACACCTAAAACTATTCTTTTGCGGTCTTAGTCTCCTCATGAGCACACACTTCAACAACTATGAGCAATGAAGCATCTTCTGGGAATTGAGATTAGGCCTTCAAGTATTGATAAATGCTTTATGAGGATTTGAACCTGAAAATGCCCTTTCCTATTGAGAAGATGACCACAAAAAAGATCAGAAAAACACCATCAAAACAGTATTTGGTGTAATAAGGTCAACAC
Source organism: Melanerpes formicivorus (assembly GCF_026170545.1). NCBI lineage: Eukaryota > Metazoa > Chordata > Aves > Piciformes > Picidae > Melanerpes > Melanerpes formicivorus. Next base: position 8,472,350 of record NW_027142356.1, on the reverse strand, counting down.
TCACTTCATTATGTTTACAAGAGAGAAAATAAACTGAAGTTAACTTTTGTATAAACCTAAAACAAGCAGACAAACCTAAAACCAAAGCCCAGGTCTTCCATTTGTCATGCCTCTACCCAAGCCACTAGGTCTCAGTTAACCTTAATTAGATGCCTCAAGGAAAGGTCAAAGTACTGACTGTTTTTCAATTTAATGTACACTAGGAAAGAGCTAAAGCAAATGTCAGCCTTAGAACAAACAACTGAAACAATTGATGAATAAGCTGAAGGTTTTTTGACCCACATTTAATTGAACAGACAAAAATCTCTTTTGGTGGGCTCTGAATAAAATCTCTGGGGAGAAATCTGGGTTCTGCTGGACAGAGTAGGAAGGAGCATTGAGTTCTTTAAGCAATGAAGCAAACAGTCCAGAAATTCAGGGCTTCTCACCTCCAAGTTCAGCTTTCACATTGAAATTCTATTTAGGATAACTACCACACAGCCTGCCAACTTCAATCTCCAAAAGGCAAACAGAGCCAGACAGACTCCTTCTGTGCAATCTATGGGAGACAGCATCACAAACCTTCTGTGTCTCACTTCACATCCTCTGAAGTGGCAGGCCACTACATCTGACTCACAGGCACATCACAGGAATCACACCAGTCCACTGATGGAGGTGTTCAGACTGCTAGGGCAAGGACCAGAAAAAAAACCCTTATAAACAGTGAGAAGTGAAAAAACCTCCACACTTCATGTAAACAGGAGACGCCATCCTGCTCCCAGGGAAGCCAATGATAAAATGCATGCTGACGTCAATGGGAACACATTCAAGCCTCAATTCAGGTTAAATTTTAGGAGAATTATTCAAGCAGTAGTTGCTGTTTCCCCCTTTACCCTCTCTATAAAAGTGAACAACTTCATCCTTACTAAATCATTCTCATGTTTGTCAGCTTCCTGCCTCTCCCTGCATGGTGGAATCCAAGCAGGCAAGCTGTTTATAGATATGCAGAGACTTGTGCATGATTTTAATTTTATTTGACTGTAGAGAAGAGCAGGAGTTGCCAGGAGTGATTTTTGACACTACAGGATCCACTCCTTGTCTTCGTTATCCTCGTATTCACAGACAGTGGTTCAAACTGCAAGCCTCCTTTGGGTGTGGCAGGAGATGCAGTCCATAGATATTTGCAAGACTACATATAAGCACTTCTTACAGTTTCAAGAACTTGTCTCAAAGACTTTCAAAGACACTGAGATGCTCATAAATACCGGAAGGGATCTGGTTGGATCCTTAAAAAGCATTAAAGGATGTGAATACATAACACCCCTCACTGATTTCAGAAGTAATTAGGTACATAATCTTCTTGGATAGAATTACAGGCTTCCATAAATCCTACTAGCAAGTATTTGCACCAAAATGGTGCAAATAGTGGTATTTAATACCACTGAAACTGATTTGAAGATCTTTACTCCCATTGACTTTTCTTGAAGTGCAGGCAAGCTCTTAAAAGTTTTTATCAGTGGTACCTAATGGCCCAAAAGGAATAAATATGGAAGGGATCTGTGCTACTGAGGTACTGGACACTGACACCAGATTTAGTGCAAGTGCTCACTTTCAGTGTTCAAGTTCAGTTCAACAGCCACAGATTCAAAAAAGCTCAGTTCCACATACACTCACCTAAAGATTTCCAACCACTTTGCAAGGTTCCACTGAGCATCTTATTTCATTTAATTGACAAGTTTCTCCAATGGGCAAAAGTTGAGACAAAGCCTGACCATTTTGGAGAGTGTTGGAGGAATATGATAAATATGCTTGCATTTCTTTATGCGGCATTTGCTGCTTGTTTGGTGACTGAGAGTCAGAAACTACAGTAACTGGAAAATGAACAAAGGAAGCATACAAGGAACAAGGCAACTATGAGCATACTGACCAAATACTCATTTCTCTTTCTCGCACATACATATTTGAGAATAATCAAAGAAAAATAAAGGGTTTATGTGGTACAGCCATCTTTCTGCTCAGGGTGACAAGACTCCTTCAGAAGTTGCTCACTGAAAATTTCAGTATTGTTTGAGCTTAATATTGAGACCAAGTTTGAAATGTACGACTTCCTGAATAGCTGCACATAGTTCTTTGACAGCATTTTTGCCTCAGAGAGCTGTTGCAGGGCTAGGCTCTTTCCCCCTCCCTCCCAAATACTTCCTCTATTGTGATCTGAACTTCAGAGAAAGATCCAGGAGAGTAGATGTGCATCAGTCAGGCCCCATGCTGGCTCTCCACAGGGGTGGGGAGCCCGCACTCCAAAGCTATCCTGCATGGCAAGCAGGGTCTGCCCTAATTACTAACAGGTTGACATAGCAGTCACCAAGCTATGTGGGGATCTGAAGATGATTAAGTCTCCCTTGACATCACTCCCAGAGACAGTTACCCTCCTCCATATTTTCCCTTCTTTTATAGGTGAAGAAAGGCCACAGCCAACATCACTGCTTCTGCAGTAAGGCCAAAAACTAGAGGAGAAAGTGATGGCTAACCACACGGGCTTCAGGGTATAAACTTTGTTCATGCATATAAAGCATTCCTAAAGAATAATTAACAGCCACTGCTCCCGAAAGTGCCAGCATCTGATGATTTATTGTTTAGTTTACTTACCAGCATTTCAAAGTCTTATCTTCAAGGAATCAGGGCAGATGAGCACCCTGTCTGCTGTTTCAGTTAGTACTTAGCTTCAGATGCTTTTATCTTGTTCTCTTTTGAAATAAAAAATGCCACATGAAATGGTGCTGAATTCAGTTCACACTTTGGGTGATCTGGTATGACTTGGCTTGCCAAGATTCCCTGTACAGGCAGTACTGCACAAAGGGATCAAGCTGGAAGCCTCCAAGCACTGCAGTTTTCTCAGATCTACTAGTATAACTGTTCAATAGAATGGACCTGACTCAGGCAGACCACCAGTAAGAAATCTAGGAGAAGACACCTGTTCATCAGAGAAAACTAGAAAAAGCTGAGCACAGAAAAGCCGTTGGCACACTGTATAAATTCAACACAGTCACATTACAAAGTACTCACAAACAAGCCAAAGGAAGTCAGCATAAACTCCAGTAACTTAAAGAGTTTGAGACCACAATGTAAGCTGTTGGCATTTGCAGAAATTACAAACATAAATCAAATACAGAAAACAGCACTTTGAAAAAGAGTTTTACTTATTAATAAACTATACCTCCATAATCTAGAACATATACTGGTATAGGCAGAAACCTATTTTCACCTTCTTGTTCAAGACAATTTATGGCATCAAGTTGAAAGAAAGTGAAATGAAGATAAGTGTCTAGCAAGTGGAGCATTGTCTTTAAAGGTATAAATACCAGTAGAGAAGTGTTTATAAAATTAGTCAAGCAGCAGACAATGCAGAGGTATGGTAGAGGTCCTAAACATTGTGAGTGAATTGCTGGTTCTCAAAATTTACTGAACATTTTCCAGCAATGTACTTAGCATGTGACCTTTCTGTGGCTCCACACTTTCCCCAACTGTTTTCATAGCTCATAAAACGTTTAGGAAGTGTTTATAAAAACTGCTTGAGGAAACCGTGCCACAAAGAACTTGAGCTTCACGTCTCAGCAGTTCAGCTTTGATTTAGTTCTCTTCGATGGGATTTCATTTTCCAAATGCCCCACTAACATCTGCATGCACATCCTCTTGGGATAGCGCTGAGACATAGTCCAGTTTTATGTATATTACTTGGCCAGGTTCCTCCAGCATGTGATGGTTGACTTGCCTCCCTCATGAAATCATACATGCAAGTGTTCCCCACACATACACTTACTGACGGCCACTTTCAGTGATCTGACTGTGTTGGGAAGAAATATTATGTCATAAACACCATTGCAACATCTGTGACGGATCCTTTTAGAACCCAACACATGAACAGCCAAACCCAGAGAGGACTCTTGCATCACAAGTCCATGACTGACGGTGCTTGATCTACTGCCCTGTAAGCTCGCCCCAGCTTTTCTATGCATGCTCAAGCAGCCTGTTTGGAAAGACACAGCCAGAGAAGTGTCACAGACAAGCTCTCAGTATATAGCTCTCTGGAGGACATTTGGAGAGCACAACAATGAAACATGATCGTGCGTGAACAATAAGGTTTAAACCCAAGATTTTACTATGCTTAATTAACTAAAACCAACATTCACACATTCTGGTGGAACTCTATGCTTCAGCCACAGACTTCCTGAGCCTTAGATAGTAATTAGCAATTATCAGTAGCTTATATGGTTAGAATAAGGATCTCCCCCTCACAGAAAGACATTCCATTGAGTTCCTATACTGTAGCTTTCAAGTTAAGCATAACCAGAATATTCTGCCAAATAAAATAACATGTCCAGCCATAATGTATACCACTCACAAATTAAGAAGACACTTGTATTGATAAACAACAAATTCTCTAGTAAACACATTTTAAGCTCTTGTAAGTTCAAAGTGGACGCCACCTTGCAAACTGGTGGCCTTGTGCCCTTGGCTAAATAGTCATATGTTTAAGCAAGCTCTTACAAGAGTAGTTAAGTAAATGACATTTAAAACCTTTTCATGTATGTACCTTTATACACCTTAACTACTTAGTAAGACATCTTGTGACAAAACATGAATACTATACAATGCCACCAATAATTATGGCAATGACTTCTTTTTCTGTTTTACTGGTAGAGATTCAATATCCTTCTTAACAAAGTGAAAGCAGCACTATTCGTAGTAAAAATAAATTACATCATACACATTAAAGTTTTAGGATATACTTTTGACAATCAAACCTTTCCAGTTCAAGGCTGGTTTTATGACACTTAGAAAAAAGGATGTTATTCAAACCCAGGAATCACTTACGTGATTTTTGAGTGTCTAGTCACACGTGCACATTCTCACCCCTGTCAATTCATTATCCACTCTTAAGCAGTAAGTAAGAAGCAGTCATTACCCTTGAGGAAAATGCATGACATACACATCGGATGTTAGACATAAAACCCAGCTCCAACTGGTTATTCTGTTCACAGACTTAGCTCAGGAATTCAAGTGAAGTAGTCTGTGGAACAATATCTTCCCCATTCCTAGCTCTGAGGACTCTAGAAGTTGCCAAACACAATGGTGCATCTTACTTTAGACTTCAAGTTCCCATTAAGTTTGAGCCATCTGGGTTTTGACTCCATCTAGAGAGCTGTGGGAGGAACAGGGGGAAAGGAGTGCACCTTCTATACTATCCTGACATCATTTCAAAGTAACCAAAAAGCTGTTTGTGACATTGAGGAGGCAGCACAGCATGCCCCTATGAATCTTATTTTTTAAAGTCAGTTCCACCAAATTTTTAGAAATCTGTTATTTGTTATAATTTACCAACAAAGACCTCTCTGTAGCATGCACCACATTGCATCACTGGCTTTACTTCATTTTAATTCACCACTTAAAAAAGGGAAGCCTGCATTACTTCTCTCACTCCCCTCCACCTTAACCAGATGACCCAATCCAAGTACTTCTTACCATTCTGATGGCTAAACAGGGACAGAAGAGGAACAAACTCGGCAGATCTGACAAACAAGGTCAAATGAAAGAGGTCTGACTTGCAGCCAAGGGTGACTGTTATTACTTGTGATGGTTTGTATCTTTCTCTGAGCAGTTAGCCACATACTGTGCAACAGGTGGTTACAGTCTATATGAGTACATCCCACAAGTAACAGCTATGGCTTTTGTACTTGAAAGAGTGTCCAGCACACCATGTAACAGCTGCAACACTCAAATTACAGGTTCTTTAAAAAAAAAATCAGCTTTTGTGCGGCTGTTGCTGTTGATATGGTTGACCATAAAAGCATAATTGAGAAGGTTTAACATCAAGGATCTAGGGCAAACAAAAAAAATAATCATTCTAGGATGATGAAAGAAGGCATCCGGGTATTATCAAATCCCTGCTTCACAGAAACTATGAAGAGAATACAAAGGCTGACACATTAGTATGTACAAATGTACACAGCTTATGCTCTCTGTGCCTAAAATCCATACGTCATAACCCAGACTCAAGAGCCTTACTTCCTCAAGGACAAAAAGCAGGCGAGAATAACATCTGTCTTGTTCAATAGGGTAGACTTGAAAGACCCGGTATTTTCCAGTAAATGAAAGCCTCAGCAGACACAATGCTGCAGAAGTCAGCATAGAAACTTATAAAGAATCGAACCCCAAGACAGTGACCCACACCACACCACATCCCCCGATGTCCCATAATTTCAAGCAGGTATGGACAAAACTCTTTAGCAGACCCCTGTGTTTATAGTAACAGTACAAAACAGCACAAGCAAAACTGCGAGCTGCGAGGCAACTGCATCAGCACCGGCTAGCTCCGTGCTGTGCCGTGATCTTCGAGAGAGAAAAGAGGGCTCCCGGAGACACGGAGACCGAGAGCGAGGAGTAGACAGGACCCGGCCCGGAGGCTCTGGCGAGGGAGACGTGGCTGGGGGCGTTCCCGGAGCAGCCGCGGGAAATTTAAAACCCGGCGACACCGGCAGGGGCTCTCGGACTGCGATCTGCGAGGCAGCAGCCTTCTCACTAGCTGCGACCTAGTGAGTGGGGTGCAAGAGGGAGGGACGCGGTCAGACAGCTGGGAGCGCCAGCCCGTTGGTGCAGGCAGGTTAACAGGCACAGGGAGTTCAAATAGTGACTTAGTGTGCCCCAGGGGCTCCTTTACACATAGCTCAGTTGGAACCCAGTGAGTGGGATGTGAGGTATCCCAGGGGCTCCTTTTGAGTTAACTCAGTAACTGGCACAAGCAGGGTGTGTGGGCAGGACACAAGGTGCTTCAGTCTTACTGAAGGCATGATGGTAGCCACTCAGAGGAGGAAGACCTGGACTTCAGCAAGGCCTTTGACACCGTCCCCCACAGCAAACTGCTGGCTAAGTTGTCAGCCCGTGGCCAGTTAGGAACTGGCTGGAGGGCTGAGCCCAGAGAGTGGTGGTGAATGGTGCCACATCCAGCTGGCAGCCAGTCACCAGTGGCATCCCCCAGAGATCAGTGCTGGGCCCCGTCCTCTTTAATATCTTCATTGATGATCTGGATGAGGGGATTCAGACAGTCATCAGCAAGTTTGCAGATGACACCAAGTTAGGGGCAGATGTTGATCAGTTAGAGGGAAGAAAGGCTCTGCAGAGGGACCTCAACTGACTAGACAGATGGGCAGAGTCCAATGGGATGGCATTCAACAAGTCCAAGTGCCGGGTGCTGCACTTTGGCAACGGCAACCCCACGCAGAGCTACAGGCTGGGGTCAGAGTGGCTGGAGAGCTCCCAAACAGAAAGGGACCTGGGGATGCTGATCGACAGCTGCTTAAACATGAGCCAGCAGTGTGCCCAGGTGGCCAAGAAGGCCAATGGCATCCTGGCCTGCATTAGGAATAGTGTGGCCAGCAGGAGCAGGGAAGTCATTGTGCCCCTGTACTCTGCTTTGGTTAGGCCACACCTTGAGTACTGTATCCAGTTCTGGGCCCCTCAGTTTAAGAAGAACATCGAAACACTTGAACGTGTCCAGAGAAGGGCAACAAGGCTGGTGAGAGGCCTTGAACACAAGCCCTATGAGGAGAGGCTGAGGGAGCTGGGATTGTTTAGCCTGGAGAAGAGGAGGCTCAGGGGAGACCTCATTGCTCTCTACAACTACCTGAAGGGGGGTTGTAGCCAGGAAGGGATTGGTCTCTTCTCTCAAGCAACCAGCACCAGAACAAGGAGACACAGTCTCAAGCTGCACCAGGGGAAGTTCAGGCTTGAGGTGAGGAGAAAGTCCTTCACGGAGAGAGTCGTTCATCATTGGAATGTGCTACCCAGGGAGGTGGTGGAGTCACTGTCCCTGGAGATGTTCAAGAGGGGACTGGACATGGCACTTGGTGCCCTGGTCTAGTCATGAGGTCTGTGGTGACAGGTTGGACTCGATGATCCTTGAGGTCTCTTCCAACCTTGGTGATACTGTGACTCTGCTCTCTGCACCTACCGAAATGGTGATTGGCATCCAGGCCACAGGCTGTGAGAAATGCCACAGCCTTTTACAGACAACAGGGGGCAACACTAACTATGGGTGTGTGAGGTGTGAGCAGGATTTTGACCTGCTTGGCTGGTTGGCATAGCTCAGGGATGAAGGGATGGAGCTCAGGGAAGAGGTGAGTAGGTTAAGAAGCATAAAGGAGAGTGAGAAGGAAATCAATAACTTTCACAAACTGATCTTTACAAATACAGAACAGAAGCCAACTCTTAGTGGAGCAGAAGATACCATACCCCCTCATCAAGTAGCCCCCCAGACTTCCTGCAGTAACTCAGATGTGCAGGGTCAGTGGGAACAGGTAGCTACCCAACAAAACAAATTATACAAACAGAGCAAACGTGCTCCTTTAAGAAGCACACCACCCACAGATATGAGGCTCTGAAGGAGGAACTGGTTGCGAGCAAGGACAGGAACTCATGAAGACCAGAAGTGCCACAAAGGCCAGAGGTACCACCAAGGCCAGCCCACCTCAGGCCAGCCATAAAAACTGACCCTGAAAAGAAAAATCGAAAGGTCACTGTTGTAGGTGACTCCCTGCTGAGGGGAGCGCAGGGCCCAATATGTAGACCTGACCCACTTCATAGAGAGCTCTGCTGTCTCCCTGGTGCCCAGGGTAAAGTATGTAATAGGTAAACTTCCCATCCTTGTGAGTCCTTCAGACTATTACCCACTTATGGGTTTTCAGGTAGGTAGTGAGAGACTCACAATCAATTAAAAGAGACTTCAGAACCTTGGAGCAACTGCTCAAGGAATCAGGAGCTCAAGCTGTGTTTTCCTCCATCCATCTGATATCAGCAATGGACAAGAGAACATTTAGGAAAAGCTAACAGGTCAACTCATGGCTCTGGGACTGGTGTCATCAGCAGAGGTTTGGATTTTATGATCACAACTCAGTTTACAAGGCACCAGAGCTGCAGGCAACCAACGTGATGCACCTGTCCCAGAGAGGCAAAAAGATTCTAGGGCAGAAATTGACTTAAAAGTCATGTAGTTGAGTCAGGTGAAATCAACATAATATTAGCATTAGAGAGGACACAGTCACATAGCCTACTCCCTCATTTCTTAATTAAGAAAACACCTACTGACATCACTACTCCTCCTCTGCTTAGCAGTCACAGAGGCAGAATGAACGTTATCAATTCTACACAACCATCACATCACTATTTGTTTTACTAAGGGCTTCAAAGCTGTAATAACACAGAATATTACCTTCAAAGACCTTCCATTCAAATGTATGCTTGCTTCCAGTAGTTTCTCTGGACAGTTGAAATTTAACTTGGTTCCTCAAAATACCTATGGTTGCATCAAAATATAAGCCACCCTGAAACTCCTGGAAAGAAAAAGATACATAAAATAAGTGGTTAAATTTGCTGTACTCAAAGCAAGTAATTTAAGCAGCAATACTTCGATCATCATGGCCAAGCAGAAATGAAAGAGGCAGTCATCAGCAAATAGTGCTACATCTGAAGAGCAATTCACAAGAGCAAATGCTCCAGGAAGGCTCTTTGGTATAAGACATGACCTTTTATGGTCATAGTGAGATCTTTCTTCACACTGCTCAGATAGTTACTTCATTGTTACATTATAGCTACATTAAATGATCTTTTCCTTCTAGAGGTAAAATAGACGGAATAACAGGATAGAATAAACCAGGTTGGAAGAGACCTTCAAGATCATCGTGTCCAACCCATCATCCAACACCACCTAATCAACTAAACCATGCAACCAAGCACCCTATCAAGTCTCCTCCTAAACACCTCCAATGATGGTGACTCCACCAATGAAGTATGCAGATTATAAGTACAAGCTTCTAAATGGAACTTTTTCAAGGGAATTAAAATTAAATTAGTATGATTAAACAAAGGGAGGACAATGAATACTTGGGCAGAAAGAAGTTCGCCAACCAACATTTCTGCAGAGCCAGCAGGATGACCACGAACTCTGCTTACAGGATGACATCCAATCCTGCAATCTTTCCACCCCACTCTAGTGGGAGACCTACACTGTCTCCTAACTCCTCCAGAGCACATATCATATTTTCCACCTATTTGAACTGGCAAGTAGAGCCAGTCAAGTTATTTGCTTATAATGCACCTGTAATGAGTAAACACAAAGGTTAACCTGTTTGTCTCCCCCAACACAAAGCTGAGGGATGAGTTTACTGAATAAATGAGAATATCTTAAGACAATTACCTTAGCCTATTCACAGGAAAACTGGAATGGGGCAGGGGGTAGGGGAACCAGCAGCAGGCAGAAATAAGTGAGCTACAAATCCCAGGCTAGGGAGCTACTCCTCCACCCCTCCCTATCCTGCTGCCATGTCAGAGGAAAAGCCAACACCTCCCATGTTATAATCGGAACTTCAAGCCCCATAATACTTTGCTCCAGTCAGCACATGAATTTTTGAAGCTAGCATGAAGCAGGATGGTATGAATAGCAGCAGACTAAAACTCAACCTATGGCAGCACCTAATCCATAACCCACGGCAGTGTTTGTAAGAAAGTTGTTTAGTCTCTTAACAAGACCAAAATCCAAACACCTTCCTACCACCTGAGCTGAGAAAAGGACAGATGTACACTTGAGTGGAAGTCTGTGGTAGTTTGACTTAAAGTAAGTATTTTTTACCATGCCATTTCTCAGCTATGATACATTGCTGTCATTAACTTGGGAATTGTATTGCAATTTTTTATCCCATAAAAGTATGACATCTCCATTAATGATCAGGGTTATGTCTTCAGCTGGATGGCAGCCCACTACTTAAAAGGCACCTTGCAAGGTTGATGCGGGTATGTTGCTGCCAGCCTTAAAGCACAGGCAATATGGGCTCATGTGGGTTTATTCGTGCATTTCTTTCCTCCTCTATTGCAGATTCCACACCAGAACATGTAATCTTCAATAGTGCTGTGTTGTGCATGCTAAAAAAAACCTTTATGCTCCAACCTTGCATTTCCCAATACATAGAACAAGATGAAGGGTTTACACACAGGGAGTATTTCTGACCTCCTGCTGTGAGTGGTATTTCAGCAAGATGTCTTTTTTTGGCAAGTGTGGGGGAGAAGGGAGAGAGGGAATTCCCACCTTTTGCAATGGGCTGAGGACTTCAATCATTTAAGGTAAAGAAATCAAATGACCAACAGAATTGTACCATGCCTAACACTTTTGCAAGGGTAGACCATTTTATCTCAAAATCTTGTTGCTATGGCTTTTATGCTTTTCATTGTACAGTACTGTCATGAAAAGATATCCAATTAAAAAACGGTACTACTTCCTAGGCTTAAGAAGTACCTACCTAGCATTTAAGAAAAACATCCTGAAATGTTGTTCTTCATGCTATCAAATATAATCCAGTACCCAGCATCTCATTGTCTGTTTTCACTAGAACACCATTTTGTCAAATAATTATTGGTCTGACAGATATTTATTCATTAAAAATCCCCCAATAATTACAAGTCTAGTTCCTGTTCATGATCACAGTAGTATCAAAATGTACAAAGTCTAACTTCAGTAAGTACTTAGTAATTACACTAACAAAAGCAAGGTGGCACTCGAATACTCTTTCTACATTTTTCTGAGCTAGTAAAACATCTGATCTTTTGATTACACCTTTGTATAGTCAAAGAAATATCATTAAACCAGTTTCAGTATGGCCAGCTCTGATTAACGTATGTATGTTATTTCCTTTCTAAGAGATGATAGGCCAAGACAACACTCTGCTTATTTGTATCCCTATCACTCCTTGGGGCAATTCTAAAAGCAAAACTTCACAGGATTTGATGTCCTGGATGTGTTCTATGCAAAGAAAACCTAAGTCACTCTTTATGAGTCCTCTGCCTGTAGAGAAGAAATGATGAGCAATACTGGCTTACCATTGCTCAAGTAAAGTCAATAACCCAAGCCAAAAAAAAAAAAAGAAAAAGCTAGAACAAGTTACTAGAGCTTTCTAGAGCTTTGAGAGAAGCTTCGCCTCAGTATGACAAAGAATTTTCTGATAAAATCCTCCTTTGTCTTGAGCACAACAGCAATATGCCCTCAATGATTTATAGCACCAGGTTCAGTGCGAATATGGACAAGAAGTCCCAGTCCTGCAGTTACTAGTAAGCCTCCAAAAACTTAATCCCACAGAGCAAGATTGTTCAGGTACAGCCAGAATTTTGAGTGGTACACAACAGCCAATGCTTTGAACACCTGATCCCAACATATTTGTGCATTCCAAAAGCAACAAGTTATTGCTTCCTGGCTGATTGCTAACACATCTGTATGCTTGCATTATGCCTGGAGGCAGTTAGAGATATCCAGCAGCATTTTAATAAGATATTTTATATGCATTTTCTGAATTCTATTAAGAAATTTACCCCTCACAACAATACCAGGAAACTGGGAGGAGGGGAGAAGCCTCCCAAACAAACCAAGCCAAAAAAAACCCCAGAGATGCAGCCCAGTCTCCTAATGTCAATACAGCATTAAGATTACATTACATTAAATCACATTCAGGAAGTCTGAAACCTGCACCCAAGATAAATCTACACACCAATGATGATTTGGTCACCTTGAGGGTTTTCTCTAAGACTAAAAACCCCTTCAAAGGTAAGAAGCCATCAAAAGCTGAGACAGTTGTGTTTACCTCCACAACTAGAGTTTGGCTTTTGTTCCAAATGGTCCAGTTAATTCTTTTCTAGAACCAGATATATGATATGGAATCAATATACTCACTAGCATCCACTACTCTCAAATATTAAGAGTTCTACTGGCCCAGAAGGTACCAGTAGGTTAGTCAGAAGACCCTCATTTGCTAGAGAAAGTTGGTCTTCTGTATCAACATGCTCACCGTGCCTATACTTTACTAACTCAAGCACCTCATGAAATGAAGAGGGTAAATAATTAACATGCATTTATGTGTTAATGCATGATTATTCTTTTAACAACTCAAAAAATCCCAACTACCACCTACAAGAGGAAAGAAACCTGGGTATTTCATAGTTTCATAGTTTCATTCAGGGTTGGAAGGGACCACAAGGATCATCTAGTTCCAACCCCCCTGCCATGGGCAGGGACACCCCACACTAGATCAGGCTGGCCACAGCCTCATCCAGCCTGCTCTTAAACACCCCCAGGGACGGGGCCTCGACCACCTCCCTGGACAACACATTCCAGGGTCTCACCACTCTCATGGTGAAGAACTTCCTCCTCACATCCAGCCTGAATCTCCCCACCTCCAGCTTCATTCCATTCCCCCTAGTCCTATCACTACCTGAGATCCTGAGAAGTCCTTCCCCTGCCTTCCTGTAGGCCCCCTTCAGATACTGGAAGGCCACAATTAGGTCACCTGGGAGCCTTCTCTTCTGCAGACTGAACAGCCCCAACTCCTTCAGTCTGTCCTCATAGGAGAGGTGCTCCAGCCCTCTGATCATCCTTGTGGCCCTTCTCTGGACATGTTCCAGCACCTCCACATCCCTCTTGTAATAGGGGCTCCAGAACTGGATGCAGTACTCCAGGTGGAGTCTCACCAGGGCTGAGTAGAGGGGGAGGATCACCTCCCTCCACCTGCTAGCCACACTTCTCCTGATGCAGCCCAGGATCTGATTGGCTTTGCGGGCTGCAAGTGCACATTGAGAGCTCATTTGAGCTTTCTGTCCACCAGCACCCCCAAGTCTCTCTCCTCAGGGCTACCTTCCAGCCAGTCACTGCCCAGCCTGTATTTGTGCCTGGGATTGCCTCGACCCAGATGCAGGACCCTGCACTTGCTCCTACTGAACTTTACGAGGTTGGCTTGTGCCCACCTCTCCAGCCTGTCAAGGTCCCTCTGGATGGCCTCCCTTCCCTCCAGCATGTCTGCTGCACCACACAGCTTGGTGTCATCAGCAAACTTGCTGAGGGTGCACTCAATGCCACTATCCATGTCACCCACAAAGATGTTGAACAAGACAGGTCCCAGGACTGATCCCTGAGGGACTCCGCTTGTCACTGGCCTCCACTGGGACATGGAGCCATTGACAGCCACTCTTTGGGTGCGGCCATCAAGCCAGTTCCTTATCCATCTAGTGGTCCACCCATCAAACCCATGTGTCACCAGCCTGGAGATCAGGATGTGGTGTGGGACAGTGTCGAAGGCTTTGCTCAGGTCCAGGTAAACGACATCAGTTGCTCGCCCCTCATCTATTAATTTTGTCACCTGCTCATAGAAGGCCACCAGGTTGGTCAGGCAGGATTTGCCCTTGGCAAAGCCATGCTGACTGTTCCCAATCACCTCTTCACTATTCTTTTGAGCGAGTAGTGACTCCAGGAGGATCTGCTCCATGATCTTTCCAGGCACAGAGGTGAGACTGACTGGCCTGTAGTTCCCTGGTTCCTCCTTCTTGCCCTTTTTGAAGATGGGGGCAATGTTTCCCCTTTTCCAGTCTGTGGGGACTTCCCCAGATTGCCATGACTTTTGAAATATAATAGAGAGGGGTTTAGCAACCTCATCTGCCAGTTCTCTCAGTACCCGTGGGTGTAACCCGTCGGGTCCCATGGACTTGAACAGTTACAGGTTCTTCAGATGATCACGAACCTGATCTGCACTTACAATGGGCAGTTCTTCCTCCCCGTCCCTGGCTTTGACTTCCATAACATCAGGAGTGTGGCTAGAGGCCCTTGCAGTGAAGACTGAGGTAAAGAAGTTATTAAGTACCTCAGCCTTTTCCTCATCACTTGTGACCATGTCACCATTTTCCTTTCTGAGGGGACCCACACCTTCCCTAGTCGTCTTCTTCCCATTAATATACCTGTAAAAGTTCTTAGTGTTCCCTTTAATCTCCCTGGCTAGATTCAATTCAAATTCTGCTTTGAATTCAAATTCTGCTTCAAATTCAAATTCTGCTTCAAATTTCGAAAGAGGCGGCAGTGCACCAAATAGTATCATTGTATCAGTCAGGGTTGGAAGGGACCACAAGGATCATCTAGTTCCAACTCCCCTGCCATGGGCAGAGATACCCCACACTAGATAAGGCTGGCCAGATCCTCATGGAGCCTGGTCTTAAACACTCCCAGGGATGGCGCCCCAACCACCTCCCCGGACAACCCATTCCAGGGCTTCACCACTCTTCACCACTAGTTAAAGACAAAAAGCTGTATAGAAAAAGGCTGTCACATCTGCCAGTGTTAATGTTCAGGTACCTGTTTAACACCTTGTGACAACTGTCTTTGGAGTTAAGACCTACCCATATTTCACATGAGCTAATAGGTGATTTGAAGTTGGAGAAAAACTCAAACTAGATATTTCTGATATATTCTGGAAGACCATGGATAGATGTTCATTTCTATCTCTACCCATGCCTGCTTGTAATGTGGCAAACACGTGGCCACATCTGACATTTTATGCATGTCAAGTATATTCCACCATTACAGCCTCACCTGCAAGGCATCAACTGACAAGCATCAACTGGACATTCACAAACTGAACACAGCCTTCTCACCTAGAGATGTGCTAACTCACATGTAGATATAAGACTTGCAAAGGAAGTAGGAAGACAAACCAGAATTGATGTTTGGGAGGTTTCATTCTGGTTTCCTCTTCCCCTCTACAACAGAAACATGATAGCTGGAGCTGGGATTTCATGTGGGGCTCCACAGAAGATAACAATCTTGTTTCTTGACCAAAGAGCAGTACATAGTAGTTAAGTATATGTGCCTTGCCCTGATGAGGAAAGTGCTCTCAATAAGGAGAGACAGCAGTATTTCTAGAGATACAAATTATTTATATGTTTTATAGTTAGGAAAACATTTATTGAGGGAAGACCCAACCGCACAGTATCAAATTATTGAAGAGGGAGCTGTGAACATGAAGGAAAAGACAAAAATTCATTCTAAGAATCCAACAGTTCAACTGAGAAGAGTGTGGTGTTTGGAATTTGGCAAGGTTTACTGATTCCAGAAAGTAATGGGTTGGGGTTTTTTTAATATATATTTTAAAAATCCTCTAAATGGTAATGAAATTATCATGATTTCCCTAAGGAATTTCAGCTAATTAATTTCTTTCATAATCTTGCGGAATTTACCACACTTCTGAATAGCTTCCAGTTACTGAACACCATCCCTTAAGATAAGCAGTTTTTAGCCCTTTCCTTTGCACAGGAAATACAGAGCAGGAAGTCTACTGCTCTCGTTCCTTTTCTACCTCGCTCACCTTTCTCTAGTCTTTACCCTTCCTGAGCTCTTTTGTTATACAGTATCACAGTATAATTAAGGTTGGCAGAGATCTCGAGGATCATCGAGTCCAACCTATCAACACAGACCTCATGACTAGACCATGGCACCAAGTGCCACATCCAATCCCCTCTTGAACGCCTCCAGGGACGGTGACTCCACCACCTCCCTGGGCCCATTCCAATGACAAACGACTCACTCGGTGAAGAACTTTCTCCTCACCTCGAGTTTAAACCTCCCCTGGCACAGCCTGAGACTGTGTCCCCTTGGTCTGGTGCTGGTTGCCTGGGAGAAATACTGTTCATGAAAAAATTAAAGCAAAACTACAGAAGGTAACTGGACAGTTCATTGGGTAAGATGTTTTGTTTTAAGTTATATAATCTGATTTTGTGCTTCACGAAGAATCTGAAGCAAAGAAAACCTGGGGGTCTAACCTAAGTCCCACATAGACATGTGCTATGTCACCAAAATATATGATCCCACAGAATCTGAAACATATCTGCTGCCTCTTTACAGAGAAAAATGACATGAATGGAAATGAAATTACCCCTTTTCCTCAGGGGTGGTCGTCTTCCCAGGTCAGAGGGATGCAAATTAATAGTGAAAGAATTCACATTTCATGGCCTACACCATAGAAAATACGAGATATCGTCTGTCTTGTCACATCTTTCTCCCCAACCTCTTTCCTTCCTAACTTTGATTTTCCAAATATTCCTTATTATAAGGTTAAAATATTCCTTTAAATAGAACACAGAAGAAGAGGGGGAACAATAGAAGAGATTTAAGCGAAGCGTTAGTTGTGGGAAAGTGCTGAAACTGAAAATTGTGTGGTTTTGCATAAAGGAAGAGAATACTGTCACAGAGCCTCACTGAAACATATGGTTTGGATTGACTCTCAAAACCCATAAATAAACACTAGGAAAATCATTATGAAATTTTTAAGAAATTGTTGGCAAGGACTGGGAAGGAAGAGACATGGCAAAAGAAAACAGAGTGTCAGATTTGCAACTGCAAGCTAGCTAAGAATAGATAGTTCTAAAAACAAGCTTATGTTTCACAAACACTTACAGTACATGAAAAGCCTAGAGGCACTTAAACAAACAAGCAAGCAAGCAGGAATAGAGCACACTTACATCATAGGGACACCTTGAACATTTCTGGATGCTAAGTAGTTGGCCAGCCCTGCACAGGCCTTTTACAGAATTCAAGCCTGGTATTAACCCAGGTGAGATCTACCACACCCGAGATAATTTATAAGCATGCATGTGTGTCCTGGTCACCCATCGCAGGGGTAACCACAGTCCCCTGTGTGTCAAAGCACCAGCTGAAGACCTACACACACACAGAGGGTTTCCAGAGCCAAGGAAACACCCAAGGGAGAGTGAAGAAACCTACCAGGAGACGTGAGCTTTGTCAGGACCAACCATGGGAGATTTAAATATCCTTGGGAACTGGGAGCAAGCAGGACTGCTGGGAACTGGGAATCGTGTGGCAACATGGCAGGCAGGGAGGGGCCCACAGCCCAGAGAACTGCTCTAGATCTCTGACAAAATGGCAGCCGCTCACCTCAGGGCTAAACCTAGGCGGCCTGGCAACACGCTCTCTAGCTCCATTCGTGTTTCCATCCTAGTAATCAATCTTTATCCAAGATAATTTCTACTGTACATGCTGAAACTCTGTTACTGGTTAGCCCACCACTGTACCATAGGGTTAGGAATATGTAAGCGTATTTTTGCAGGGGATGAGTACTGAAGACTTCTGAGTCAAGGGGAAAACAAAAATGTGAATATGGTAAAATAAGTACTTTCAGGGAAAAGACACATTTTTAAAAGCCTTTTTCCCTGGATCCTTTATGAAGTGTGTTTTATAGTAGCAGTCCAAAGAATTTTGGTTTTCCTTTTCAGAAGGAACGTTGGGGTGAGAAGACAGACATGCTGCCCACAACACTGAGCTCAGCTGCACGGCGAGCTACAGTAGGTTTGTGATCCTATGTGCAAGCAGAGCCTGTCGAAGCACATCTGTCTTGTCTTCAGGGTCTTCTATGGAGAGCAGCTGATGACAGCCCAGGCAAGTATGCACTATGGACAAATCCCTTTGTGGCACACACCTGTGCCAATATAAAACTAGCAATAACAATAATGCTCAATCCAACTGAAGCATTCCTAAGAAAAAAATCAATAAGCAAAGTGGCCATAACCTCTCCAAAGAGCCCAAAACATGTCCAGAACTATCTGGATCCTCCACTGCTGTGGATCAGTATGGCTTTTGGTCGTCATGATAGGTGGAGCTTATCCATCTTATCCTGAATGTACTCTTTGGCATGGAATTGTTGATCCTGTGAGACTGGTCTTATGTTCAAAGCATTCTCAGAGCTTTGTTTCCTTTGTGGCACATTCTGTATCCATCAACATCAAGCCACAAGCTCCATTTTTGCCTTGTTAATTATGCCTATGCTGCTCTGCTCTGGCTTTGTTCATTGTAGAGCTTTGATAAATCAGATTTCTGCCCTCATCATTTTGAGGACACAGAAGAAGTCCAATCCAGTTTCAAATTAAATGATGAAAGTAAGGAAATGGTTTGGTTTTCATATTAGAAATTGATGAAGTGTGCAGGGGGTGGACAAAGAAAAAATAAGGAAAAGAAAAGATATTCCAGAGTGAACCAGACTGGACCAGAAGGTTTCTGACTTCCTGGAGCCACTGGGTCATCCAGCTAGGATATGTTTCCAACTATAAAACAACTTCTCATTTGATTCTTGCACTAGGGCATCTTTCCAGATGGAAATACAGGAAAGCTCTTCTTCGTGGAGCTTTACTTGTGAGGGCACCCCTTCTGTTTAGTTAATGCACGAGCACTGCAATAGGCCAGAAGACCACTAGGAGATGTTCTGGATTTGTAACCAAGTTGTCTGTTCAAATTTAAATTTAGCTTTCTGCTCAGTACTGAATTTTAAATATCACAGCTACTCTATATCAGCTCACTTCTTCCTCTATAGAGCTCAATAGAAGAAAAGCAGCCTAAAGCTTAGTTTTATACAAACATTACAGTACCCCCCCCTCCAACCCCAAGGAAAGAGTAATACTGAAGGGGCCAGAGGGGAATAATATAGGGTGGGAGTTGGGAGGAAAGTGCATGAAGAAAAAACTCAGAAGACATAGACCTAGAGGTCCATGGCTGCTTGGTTATAAACTAATGATGAAGTCTTTGTAAGGTTGCCAGAACCTTCTCAAGAAGAAAACTGCATACTGTCACAATGAACAGTGATTTTTAAATTGTCTAGATAATCAGCTACATTTTCCAGCTTAAGCATGATGCCAGGACACGTTTAAACAGAAGTAGTCACCTGGCCATTCTTCACAGGTTCTTCATACGCTCTGTCAGAGAGACAGCAGATCCCACAAAAACTCCAGGTTCTAAGGTGAGTTGTAGGACATCTCACTTCAAGGTAGTACAAAACAGCGTATTTCAACCCTCTACTCACCAGAAGCACCACTTGTGAAGCAGTGGTTTTCTGAGCACTTTGCCCAGGGCATGCCCAGAACAGTGAGCATCATACAATAATATAAGTCACACCCAGAGTGTAGTACTATCATTAAGATAGAGCACATTTCTTTCACTTATGATGTTAATTCACTAATTTTGTTTGTTTTCCATCAAACAAAACAAACTTTACTTTTTAGTAGTAAATGACACTGAAATGTATCCAGTGTTACCTAGAAGGTTAACCAGCTGTTCACTTAATTCCTCTGTTCTCATGAAAACTTGTGAGTTTCAGACATGGTATGACTAAGGAAACAAACCAGACTTGATTCAGAACCTGAACCTCAGTATTCCCACTATATGGCTTCTTAGCCCTTCTCCTGTTTCCCTGCCTGTACCTGATTCTTCCCATCAGCAGGAAGGCACAGCTTTTTTCCTTGCTAACTGCAAGTCGTCATTGCACTGACTGAAACACACACAGTTTTCCTTTGTACCCTAAGTCAAACATTTTTACCTGCTGGCTTCAGATTGGGATATCCATTGTAAGCAAGGCAATATCATCTTAAAATTTAAGTATGAAATAAATATTCTAGAAATAAACCTCACTGAACACACTCCACACTGAAAAAACATTGTGCAAAGTTCTAAGACTATATGGGCTCACCTGTGCATGTGCTGAGATGGAAATATGATGCAATTTGTTTTTAAATGACTAAGAGAAAGAAGTAGATTTCTGGGGCAACTAAAACTGCTCCATCTACAGGTGTCACTCCAGCCTGACCAGGTCATACAGCCCCTTCTGTGAATGTATGTTTTGGGCAGGGGGAACAAAATCAGGTCTTGTGCCTCTCCTGCCATTACTCTAATAGTCACCAGTGGAGCAAGTCAGGTGGTAGGGACAACAGTCATTCTCTGCCCCTTCAGCACAAGCATTAGAGTCCTCTGCAGACATGGACTTCTCTGACATTGTGCTTCCCCCACCTGAAACATTTCTCCTAGGCTCATAAAAAGCTCCTCTCACTCCTCATTTTAGTCATTTGAGGTAGCCATTCTTTTGGGATACTAGAATAGAATAGACCAGACCAGGTTGGAAGTGACCTACAAGATTGTGTCCAACCCATCCTCCAACACCATCTAATCAACTAACCCATGCAACCAAGCACCCCATCAAGTCTCCTCCTAAACACCTCCAATGATGGCAACTCCACCACCTCCCTGGGCAGCACATTCCAATGGCCAATCACTCTCTATGAAGTGCTTTCTCCTAACATCCAGTCTAAACCTCCCTGGTGCAGCTTAAGACTGTGTCCTCTTGTTCTGGTGCTGGTTGCCTGGGAGAAGAGACCAGCCCCCACCTGGCTACAACCTCCCTTCAGGTAGTTGTAGACAGCAATGAGGTCTCCCCTGAGTCTCCTCTTCTCCAGGATAAGCAACCCCAGCTCCCTCAGCCTCTCCTCATAGGGTTTGTGTTCCAAACCCCTCCCCAGCTTTGTTGCCCTTCTCTGGACACGTTCCAGCAAGTCAACATCTTTCCTAAACTGAGGGGCCCAGAACTGGACACAGGACTCAAGGTATGGCCTAACCAGTGCTGAGTACAGGGGCACAATGACTTCCCTGATCCTGCTGGCCATACTGTTCCTGATACAGGCCAGGATGCCATTGGCCCTCTTGGCCACCTGGCCACACTGCTGGCTCATATGCAGCCTACTATCAACCAGCACCCCCAGGTCCCTTTCTGCCTGGCCACTCTCCAGCCACATACGCTGGCCAGTTTTACTAACCCGATGTTTATTTTCATGTCAGTGTCACCTGGTTGCTCTCAGAACTTGTCTTCAGCCATCATGAATGGAATACCTGAATATCTAAATTTACAGAGAACTAGATAAGTTAGTTAAATATGAACACACACACACACAAAAAAAGAAACCAGGCAGGTAGAAATGGACCAAATTGATAAACAGGGCATCAAATTACCCAAGTTGCATAGCATATCATAGTCCAGGTTTGCTTCATTGGTTCGAGGAGACACACCTACTAGATGCCTACACCAGCTACATGAATATTTGCATGCACACAAAAAGGATCTTACCCTCTCACTGGTAGGAAGGAAGCAGGGAAACAAAGCTGAATAGCCCTACCAAGTCATTACCTGTGCTAGTGTGAAGGTCTTCAAATTCTCTGGGTTTAGAGGCAATGGATAACTGAGTCTTACACTTACTTTTAAAGGTAAATAAATATGTGAACTTCTCAAATACTTATTTGGAGCTATAGCATTTCACTTCAGTTTTGCCTTCCCCATACTGGAGAGAGCTTAACAGTTGAAGAGTCCCTTACAGACATCACATTCATATATCTCCAGAGTATAAAGTCAGCTAACCAAACAATACACCTAATCCCAGAAGCATGGGAAGCCACACAAGAAGTCAGGTTATTCAAGTCTCTTTCCTTGGGCATACATCTTCTTTTCATATAGTTACCTTAGGAAAAGCCCTGGATTCTCCCTATGCCTTAGAAAAGGGAGTGGAAAAAGTTGAAAGGAGGGTTGTGCCAAACTAAAAATAGATTTTTCAAGTGTGGTGACTTGTGTAACATGCTGTCTGTTTCCCTGACATGCAAGCCAGGCACATCTGATATTCAGCTGGGCTTTTTTTTCACACAAGATAGTGGGATTATATCAAACACTGTGTGGCTTGCCACAGCAGAAAGGGAGATGTGCCATGTGACTTTCATTTGACCAACATGAATAAACACATCACTAAAAGCTTTCTTAGGAAACAGTCATCTTGAAATAAAAAACATATTTTGAAAGAGAGCCCACAACAGAAATCATGGAATCTTTGGCCTTTGCGTAACATGGAACATTTTATGGGATAATCGTTACGGTACGACAATATTCAGGACTGCCTGGTTGCTGGCCTGTAAGTAACATCATAGAGGGGTTTCAGATACTCCATATTCAGCAGCTGAAATAAGGTACTTTGAAATAGCAATGAAGCTGACGTCCAGACAGTGAAAAGCTATTAGTTTTTATGCTGGCAGGGGGCCAAGTTATGTTCATCTCACTCACAGGAACCATCATGCTGAGGTCAATGTAATGACTCACGTGAGCAGAAGGTACAGGACTTGGCACATCATGTCACAGATGTGCAGATGTGGAAACTACAGCCAGAGACAAATGACAAGATTCACAAGGCAACTTAGGATTTGCAGTGGTTCCTGCTGACCTGTTCATGCACTGAGATCCAACCAGACAATCACAACTCACAGTACTACCAAGGTTGGAAGAGACCTCAAAGATCATCAAGTCCAACCTGTCATCCAAGACTTCATGACTAAGCCATGGCACCAAGTGCCACGTCCAGTCCCCTCTTGAACCCCTCCAGGAATGGTGACTCCACCACCTCCCTGGGCAGCACATTACAATGGCGAACAACTCAGTGCAGAACTTTCTCCTCACCTCCAGCCTAAACCTCCCCTGGCGCAGCTTGAGACTGTGTTCCCTTGTTCTGGCGCTGGTTGCTAGAGAGAAGAGACCAGCTCCCTCCTGGCTACAACCCCCCTTCAGGTAGTTGTAGACAGCAATGAGGTCTCCCCTGAGCCTCCTCTTCTCCAGGCTAAACAATCCCAGCTCCTTCAGCCTCTCCTTACAGGGCTTGTGCTCAAGGCCTCTCCTCAGCCTTGTTGCCCTTCTCTGGACACGTTCAAGTGTCTCGATGTCCTCCCTAACAGTAGAGTTTATTGCTAGTATGTTATTCATGGTTTCAGTAACCTCTGTCCCAAGAAGAGCTCACAGAACCCACTGTCAATTTTCTGGGCACCTACTGCAAGCAACATCCAGCTACCAGGCCTTAAATAGAAAATATCATTGAAGATTCACCGTTCCCACAAGAGTAACTGAAGATATTACTATTTCCCTACAGAGTGCAGAAAAAAAAGTTTTCTCCAGGTATAATCTGGAATGTCTGAGAGGTTTGTTACTCTTTTTTGCTATTCCTGGTATATTTCCTCTATACTGAAAATTAGATCTTAAATTTGTTTTTAAGTTTTATTTAGAGAACCCAAATTGTGGAAACACTGAACTGCTCTATTAGTTTGCAGTACATTGTTTTTGCAATCACTTTGAGTAGATATTCTCAGATGGCTCAGCTTCATCTCTAGTACAAAAGACCTAGAATAACTGTGTGTGAAAAAATCTGAACTGAAATCTTATGAATTTGCATTCCATTTGGAATAACTCATAGACAGAAAGTTGGGAACTCTACCAGCTTTAACTTGTGGAATGTTCCTGTGATTTTTCTCTCTCCAAGGCTATATCTGACTCTCCATTGTACAACTTCAGATGGACCACTAAATGCAAAAAGGTTACTTGCTCTGTAGCTTTCTACATCTGCTATGCTCTGGGCATACACTCTGCAAAAGTACTACTTCTAGGTTCTTTCTTGGCTGAGGTTTTGCCAGAACATCCCTTCAAAAGGAACTTCCAAACCACAGAAAGTGTTACAAGCTACTACTGACAGTGGATCACACTATCAGTCCTGGAGAGAGAATAAGAGAGAAAGAGAGAAGAGAATTTGGCAGATTCCTATTCCCAGTTTCTGCCCAATCCAAACTCTGGATATAAAATATGGAAAAAGAGGTTGAACAGGGAATTTTTGGTGTGAGGGAAAAGTTTGTTCATCAGATGAGAAGCCTCATTATAAAGTCAATAAACCACATCTCATCAACATAATTCTGACTTACAACACAAGGGGTACATTATTTCATTTGGGCTTGCTGTTAAATTTTATCCATACAGACATAACACTGTCCTTGTTTAGTATCAAGCTAAACAAAACAATTTTGATAAATGTGTTAGAATTTCCTTACACCTAAACTAACTTAGTTCCAGTTCTGGGATTTCTTCACAGTATTTAAGTTCTAGACCATTTTGGGAAAGAGACTGGTTGCAAAGCTGACTTTGCATGTGAATCCTCAAGTTCATTATTTTGGTCATTAGTCCTCTGCGGTCATAGCAGCAACATTAGCTTGTTTATACCCCTATGCACATCACAGCAGTGGGTTTCATATCTGAGGCACTGACACTTCAGTGTTCCAGTGTAAACCAGTAAACAATAGTTCAGCAATCCAAGACACACACAGGATGAGAGGAACCCATACAATCCCCTATTGCTCCCTGTTTCCCCTTTCAGCTCTCTCTCAAGGGCCACTTTCTCCCAGCTTCAGCAGAAGCAAAATAAGGTTCCCAGTCTTCTCCACCTGGTTCTTTAAACAAGACAGTTCTCAATCTGACCCTATTGTTGGAGCATCCACAGTCAGCTTATGCATTCATACATGCACACGCATATCATCATCTCGCTTCTCTTGCTCTTTTACCTCAGAAATTAGTGGTGGTACAGGTGGAGAAAGTGAAATACTCCTGAGCTTCCCCATTAGCACCGAGCAGTACTGGTAATTTAGTTCTTTTACAACCCATCCTACAATGGTGCAGCCTTTCTGTCCCTAACCTACTGGGGCTACATATGTAGGTGACCACAGGCCACCTGGTTCAACACACAAAGGGCTACTTGGTATGTTAGTCAAAGTTAAAAGCAGATAAAAGTTCAGGCATTAAGCATGGCTGGACACATTTGTAATTTACCACTCTGAATGTGGACAACAGGTTTCCTACTTTATCTTAATAATAAGTTCAGGTATATAAAATCAGAGGGGGAAAATGCTTACAGCATGTTCCTGAGAAGAGGACAATGAATAAGACAGTCTCTTGTCCACAAAAAACACATATTTTAAATATATATGAATCTAAATGCTATTTAAAATGGCTGTTAAAATTAAAAGTGCAGATTCAACCCTGCCCACACATGGAGAACTTCAGCATCTCAGCCAAGAAATATCCGGTAGAAATGACTTGAATTTGGCAACATCACAAGTATCCAAGAAATTTTGTGTGTCTGTGCAGTGTTATCAGGACCAGCTATCATCATTTCCTGATAATTTACATTACTCAGTATGGAAGTTGACTACTGCAAACTATTTGCAGAGTGCATCACCTGGGTAACTGGGCAAACATAATAACTACAACTGCTCTTTAAAGGGACTTCTCAGATGCGCCTTGAATGAGCTCTACACATGCTATTCAGGGCTTTGCATCAGTGCTGTAGGCTGATTACAGGGTAATAGAAATAACACTAGGATCAGACATCTTGTTTGATGGTTACTGTAAAGTAACTAAAGCACATTCTACTAAATTTGTTACAGGCCTCTCACTTGCTATGTGAAGTTTGAAGAAAAAGCCTTGACCCGATCCCAAAAAGCACTCTCATAACCTTGCCCTAAGCAAAACTTACCCTGATCCTCACAGTGCAATCAATCCTTGTTTAGTTTTTTAGACTAAGCACGACAGCATCTGCCTTCTGTCAGCTACGGAAAGCCATGTGCGACACTAGGCACTGGAAAGCCAACAAGGAGTTACACCAAGTAATTCAGGACATCACAGCTAAAGCAACAGGTTTGCTTAATGTTAATCAGGGACAGGGTTGCATTCAGTTACACCAGAAGTTTAAAGACTTGATTTAAACTACTCACTTAACTAACTCTACTCCTGCAGTAACAGTGCTTCTATTCAAGTGCTAGGACAAGAAAAATGATTTTAGATGTACACAAGAATCTACCAAGACTGAGAAGCCTTTACTATTGTGTTCTAGTCTTCTCTGTGAACTCTGCCTTTCCCAACTCTTACCCTTTATGCAGCTACAAAAGAAGGAAACAGCAAACACTTTTGTTACGATGATGACTTCATTAGCCATTCAACTACATCTGCAGAGCTGGCAGAGAGCTCAAGAAAGAAATAAAATATGTTGGATGATCTGCAGGACCAAAGCCCTGCCAGTGACCATGCTAACATTTAACAGCATAAGTACTCTCATGTCAGCACTCAGGTGATGCTCTTCAGCATTGCTGTTCACTGTTTCACCAGGAAAGCGTAGTTCTAGTAAGGCACCTCGTGAGCTCTTGCAAGTGAGTTCAAAACTAATTTAAGGCCACATCCACGGAGATCAGCTCAGCTCTGCTTCTTGGCATAATTAGCTCACACAAACAAGTCTCCTACCCCAACCTGTGCAACAATATACAGCCACAATACGTGCTTACATGAAGCTGCCCTTTCTAGTACAGCCATACTTGTATCACTTTTTTTCTGATCCAAAAATGTGACTATGCTTGCTGGTTTTCATTTGCATCACTGCTTCTTCCACTAACTGCTCTAGCAGCTTGAAAAAAATCCCCCCTTTCTTTTTTCCCTCTCCGCAGGCATCTCTGTCCTCAAACAATTTACAAGAACAAACCCTTGTAAATGCTGTCTTTCATATTTACTGTGCTGTCCTAATTGTTGCAAACATCCTTCCCAGTATTTCACACACCCTGTATACCTTGCCTAACAGCTACATGCTGTTGCTGACATCAGCATAAATAAGTCTTTCTTGGTGAGAAATTATGCTGTTTAGAACTAGAAGGCAACAATAATAAATTCAAGGGGAAAAAAAAAAACCCAAAAATTCTCCATGACCTTCCTGACAAACTGCTGTAATGGTCTGAAAACTGCAGATGTTTTTCCACTAAGTTTTTACAATGTTTATTTTGAAAATATTTTTTTTTTTGTTAAATCATGTTGTTTTCCTGCTGTAGTTTCTGTAAAGCAGATGTGACGTCTTGGGCTTAAGGGCTTTAACCTGATTTTTCATGGCTCAGTCTTGATGCTATTCATGCAACACAGAAAGGCCTCTTGCAGTGGAAAAGAATCCGCTGTGTAAAGAAGAAAGAATCACCTGGGAGGAAAGGGGTTGTCCTCACTGTATCAGTGACAGGACTTGGCCCATGGATTTAGGAAAGAAGTTCATCTACTGCCTAGTCCCACGTGGCTAATTCTCAGCAACTGGAAGAATGCAAGAGGTCATATCAACTGGCCTCACACATCTCTTTCTTGAGCAGCCTGAGAATACTCACAAACACACAGCAAAATAGGATCTGAGAAGAGCAACGACATGGATTCCATCCCTAAAAGCATTCTTTCTGCCCCAAATTAAAAAGTCTATAGTAAAGTTATGAACCAGTCCAGAGAGATTAACCTATTAAAAAGCCAAATTATAGTCAATGCAGAACTAAAGTTTCTCCCTATCATATGTCCTCAGACCAGGACAAGAAAAGCTATTGTCTGAATGTCCATCTGGTGAGCAATCAACAATCTCAAATACTTTGCCTGCCTGCAAGTTAAGTTGCAAATGGTTTCAGTGAGGTGATGAACAAAGTCATTCCCAGGTTTCACTGATGTCTACAAAACAGGCATGTGTCACAAAACCAGGTGCATCTTATACAGGGCTGTGAGAATAATAAAGTAGCTGTTTTTTCTCCTTTCCTCATGGCCCTCTCACAGTATTCCACACCCCAAAAGTGCCTGTCCCTGGACAGAGAATTCTACTTGTGGCTGCTGTTCAAAACCTCTTGTGAGGAGGCTGGGTGCTATTCTGGAGTTAGCCATACAACTAGTACTTAAAAAGAAAACTAACAACATTAACCTGCATCTTCCTGCCATCTCACACTCACCTCATCTGTGGCCCTTCAGATTGCACAAAAGCAACATGCAAACTCACCCCCAATGAGACCCTGCACACCGCTAACTTGCTCAGGTGCTGGGAAACTCCACATTTTGCTATAATCAAGTCAGGAAACTTTTCTGTTTTCTCAGGAAACAGAATCTCCAGTCAAACAATGATGAAATATTTTTTCTCCTGATTGCCAACATTGCCAGATCTTTTTGGAAAGTCACCTTCCATACTTAAAGATGCACAGCAAGCCCACACATCCAAAGAAAGCTGGCATTCAAAAGTCCCAAGGAGGAAAACAATACTTCACACTATACATTTATGTATTCATATTACTATGCTGCTAAGAAGGGAGAACAAAAACCAAACCAAACCAACAAAACCCCCAAAACACCCCACAAAAACAGTAGTTCAGAGCTCAGGAGTATGTTGTGGGATGCTTTAAGTGAAAAGTGGCACCCATTTTGTGCCAGTCAGATAATAATGAAGTGAAATATATTTAAAAAACACTCATTAATCATTCCCAGCATGCTGGGAATCTTGTAACAGATGTTCCTGGTCGGATGGATCCTGTGGTTCAGATGTCCTTCGAGCAGTCGGCTACCTTGGCCTCTTCAGGGACAACATGTTGTCAGGAAACGTGGGGAAGTGGAGGGAACATCACCATGTATTAAACACAGTTCCAGAAACAGCAACAGGCCTTATGTAGGAAATATGAAGGACAAATAATGATGGATAGGCCATCAGACACTCATTACTACAGCATCTTATCACAACTAAGGTAATGGATAGCACAGAAACGCTAAGGATGGGAATTTCAGAGCTGCTTAAGATGATTTAGATACCAAATTCTTTTCAAATATGTTTGATAGATCACATGCTGCCCATAAATTCCCAGTGACAGCTCAAGGGCCACATAGCTAGGGTGTAATAGCAAAGAGTAAGTCCACAGTAGGAGCTGAAAGGGGCAGGTAACCTTGGGTAGCAGGCAATACATCCAGAACAAAGACTAAATTGATATTTTTGTAGTACAAAATTAGCATTTGGTCTTGCACTCTTACACATGCTCATAAGGAAGCCACAAAATGTAGAGTGGTGAGACCATGCCTTTTGCTGTTGGCATGGCTAAACACTACTCATCAAATCCATTGTTCAACAAAACACTCTCCTTGGTGTTTGGCTATTCCAACTCAAATCTTTATGTCACTATTTTATTTCTTTTGCACCACAAATCAGAGACGAGTCAGCAAACAGTGTAGTCCCATGAGGCACAAATAAAACAGCTCTATAATCAAACTGAACCCTCCACCTCCCTAAAGATTGCTCTTTCCAAGCTGTTTAAATATTGAATAACTCCAAAAAATAATTGCCTCTTGTATTCAATCGTGTGCCAAAGTTAAACTAACCAAGCATTGTAATATAATATAGTTCCTTGAACCAGCTAAACTTTCACATTGTTTATCTCTCTGACATGTGTAAAA
Organism: Melanerpes formicivorus; assembly: GCF_026170545.1. Taxonomy (NCBI): domain Eukaryota; kingdom Metazoa; phylum Chordata; class Aves; order Piciformes; family Picidae; genus Melanerpes; species Melanerpes formicivorus. Next base: position 8,442,582 of record NW_027142356.1, on the reverse strand, counting down.
GGACCACCCAAAGAGAATATCAGGTTAATGCTCAGTGAAATGGAAGGTGCTAAAGATGCTACAGATGACACAGTAATAAGCTGGCTTAGTGACCCGAGAAATAGTTGGGAGATCTGTGTTTTATTCCCAATTTTAGTCTCTGACAGCTGTAAAAAAAAAGCAGTCACACAACTTGTTTGACCATGACTCAGTACTTTCTCTCTGAACTGGAGGCAGTTCCACTGAAGGTTATCTCTTGCCTAAAGATTTTCTGAGCCAGAAAGAAGTGAAACCTTTTTTTTAAAATAAAACTAGATCCTACTTGCAGGAACTGGATTCCCACCACCACCACTGTTGAACATGATGAAAGGAGAACATACTAATTCCAAATAATCAGAGACTTGACTTGCCCAAAATGTAACATTGTGGCTTAAAGTTCAAAAAAGGAAAATGTTCCTTTCTTTAAAGCTGGTGCTAGTAAATAGCCTTCTATTTTACATTACCAAATACATTTCAAATCAAGAGATGTTATTTGAACCTGGGAATACAAATGGCTACTAAAAATTTTGTTTGTTTGCTTCCAGACAAACATCCAACTTTGAGACATGTAACCATAAGAAAACACTGAATGTGCTCCAAAAAAAAGTCACATCCATAGATATCTTTTTGGAAAGTGTTTTAAGACCATTTGGGGAGCAGCTGATGAATTTAACAGGATATTTTTTTAATATGGGTCATATTAAGGACTAAGGGTCTCTTAAAAAATAAAAAATTGTCGGCGCCCACTGAGCTTAAAATACAGCATTTCCTGACTGTTTCACTTCAGATCTGTATCAGAGTCCAATTTTCCTGCATTTTCCACTCTGAAGTCTTTCTCCAGCCATTGTCTGGAATATAAGGTAAGACAAAGCATGAAATGGGTTTTCCATATGGAGTGAAAAAGACCCCACCATCACCACACAGTTTAAGCAAGGGGAAGAGATGTTATCATTTACTGCTGACAGACAAAAGTGAACCAGAATCTCTCAACTTCTGATTCTGGTGCTATAGCAACTCCATCTTCAGACAGGCCACTTACATCATGGTCCTCAAAAGGTGGCTAAACACCAAACTTTTCAGTAGAGTTAAGACTTCATATCCAAATACAGAGATGAAATTCAAAGTATTACGTGGTTTGCTGGACCAGAATTTTACCTTAGCTGCTTCACTTTCAGTCTGTGAAACTTGGACAGAAACATACAGGAGAGCAAAGCAAACTCTTACAGGATTGGGAATATAGTTTTCCAAAATCTCTTTTAGGTGTGTCAAGTAGGGCTCTTAAATACTTCCTGTGCAATTCCAGCCTAAGTTTCTTTATAATATGTTGGAAAGCGAGCTTCAAGTAGGTCTCTACCCTACCATTCCATTCTTTTCTGATCATTTGCACTGTATTACTGACAAGTACAGTTATGAGGCTTTCTAAAGATGCTTGAGCTATTAACTGTAGAACAGAGAACCAAACAGTAAACTGAAATGACACGTGAACCAGCAGCAAAAGTCACCTGTAGAAGATGGGGGTGATGGAATTGCTGTGCTTGGCTCAGAGCACAGTACACTTGGTGCTTCTGTGCTGTACATGTTGGCAAGTGTTTGAAAAGCCAGGCGAAGGCCAAAACTGAGAGTGAGGCGAGAATTCATTGTACAGGTCTGTACACTCAAACAGCTTTGACACATTGGCACTACCAGGCAGGCCCCAGAAAGATTCAACAAAGTTGTGATTCCTGCCTTCTAGAGGAAAAGCCAAGATGGAAAAGAAGACACAGTTGTCAGAACAAGCCTCAACTGATCTATAAGCCTGAATACATCCACAGTGGACAAGACATATTACTCTGTAAGGAGTCACCCCACTAGAAGAGCTGATGAAGGGATACTGGACTGTGTTAAAGACAGGGAGGGATTACCCTACACTTTGCAAGCTTTTAGGTCACTAAAAGCACTTTATAAATTCCTCTGGCAGACAGAGCTACACAAGGAAAACATAAGTTGTTCTATATGAACATAAGGTTTTTTAAAGCTCTCAAGGATAGCTCAAACTTGGTGCTTATAATACGTTTTCAATAAAAGAAGAGATAAAAAGAGGAAGAGAGATTTTTATATGCAACAGCCCATACAGCAATTGTCTCTAACAGCTCATTTTGAGCCAGTTATACCCTCTGAAAGGATTTGCTGAACTTACACAGACCATTTTTCACATGCCACATAAGCAAGCTGCAGGTGATAGGATTGTCAGTTGGTGTAATTTTGCACCAGCGGATTAAGAAAACTCCAGCAAACCAAAAAGAGAAAAGACCCATGCTTACTGTGCCCACTTACATAACCATAGAATTGTCAGGGCTGGAAGGGACCTCAAGGATCTCTAGTTCCAACCCTCCTGCCATGGGCAGGACCACCTCACACTAGATCAGGTTGCTCAGAGTCCCATCCAGCCTGGCCTTAAAAACTTCCAAGCTTGGGGCTTCTACTGCCTCCCTGGGCAACCTGTTCCAGTGTCTCACCACAACTTATTTGGTGGTACTCAATTTGAGCATAAACAACAAAGAACTTCAGTCTTGAGTTCTGCTTTCTGTACAGCCGCCTCAGTTGGCTGTACAACCTTGACCATCACAAACCCTCAGAGACCTGTCATAGCCATTTCTGAAAAGGGTGTAAAAAAATAAGATAAATTACCAAAACAAACTAGTTTGTTTGGTTCCTGCAAGACAGCTCTAATCCAGCCATTTGGCTTACCTGATTTCGTCATACATAAAAACCCTTCAGCTGCCACCAACTCCGTGTAACAAAGAGAGGATGCACAGTTACACCCTAACCACTTTAAGCCACTCTAGGATTTAATGGCATTTATGCGTTCTGTGCTGCTTAGAAACACATTAATGCCATAATTAGGGCTGGCAAATTACTTATTACCTAAGAGAAACAGAAGGGAATTTTAATTGTATTTTAATTGACTGCTTGTTGCATATTGAAGGTAAGCCAGATATTCTCACCAGTGGAAGACAAAGTCTGCAGACAAATAAATATGCAGAGAGATGTTTATTCACAAACAAAGGTAAGGGCTTGAAAACAGAGACACCTCAAAGAGTATCACAGACAGGCAATACGTATCCAACACTGTGGCCACAATGTAATTTTTAATTCTTAAAATCCATCTTCAACACTGATCCCAATTAATGTGTGCATGCAGATGGGATAAAACTTAAAGTTTAAGAAAGAATCATAGAATGGCCCAAGTTGGAAGGGACCTTAGACATCATCTACTACAACCCCCTTGCCATGGTCAGGGATGCCTCTTAGCTAGGCTTGGTTGCCCAATGTCTCATCCAGCTTGGTCTCGAACACCTCTACAGAAGGGGCATCCACAGCTGTTCTGGGCAACCTACTTCCGAGTCTCACCACCCTCGTACTGAAAGAGCTTTTTCCAAAGATCCAGCCTAAACCTACTTCATCTCATCTTAAAACTATTCCCCCTTGTCCTATTGGTAGGCATCCTTATGAAATGGTCCCTCTCCAGCTCTCCTGTAGGAAGTACCCATTGGAGTAAACACCCCAAAGATTCTTAAGTGAGAACTGAAGGTGAGCTGAGACAACAGGGCTCTTCAAAACAGTGTGAAGTGAGTATAAACAGCAGTATCTAAGCAGCAGCCTCAGTCACAATTGTTTTAGTATGAACATATTTTAATTAAAGTTATTTGATTTCTACTTGGAACAGAGCTATGTGCAGTACAATGAGCTTTTAGAGAACATGTGATTAAATCTAAATCAACTACCAAACTGGAACATCTTCACTAAGAATGTAGAACAAAAACCTTAAGATTTGCTCCACTCTTCTTAAAAGTTTCTCAAGCTGTCATTCAAGCAGCACATCATCAGGAGTGCTCTATTTCACAAAAAGAGGCTCCAGGAGGGAGGACATTCTAGCATTTAGGAAACTAGCCAAACTTGCAAATATGGGTTTGATTTCTTCCTCTCATAAGGGTTTCCAGTATATCTTGGATTACATTACCAAAGAGATTCCAAAAATCTAAAAAACAAACCTGGTAACAAATTTAGCATCAGATTTTCAAAGAGTAGCTGCTTCACTTGGAAGCACCTGAGCTGACCATCATAGTATCTTGGCCTCACTACTGATGAGCAGCCCTCCTGTTGCAAGGTCCCCAAGGGATACTGTCAGGGAGCCCAGGCAGCAGACTCCAGCTGCAGATTTCCATTACCCACTCCAAATGGTGCTCCAGCTCCACTTCCATGAACTGGGATAAGACACAGAGAACAGACTTGTTGCAGACACGCAACAAACTCTGTCTTTGTTTAGATTGCAGTTGTCACATCAGCTTATGGCATCCATCCCTCACTTTCACACTGTTGCCTTGAAGGAAGCAGAAATGGTCCATGTGAGATATTTAGGCACTGCAGTAATAGGGCCACATTGCACAGATGGAAAATACCACTACTTAGGACTGTATATAGGTACAGTAAGAAATGAAGTGGTGGGTCTTGTACAGGAAGTGTTTAGAAACCTTTCTGGATTATGGTCTAAAGGGAAAACAAACCCTGGGGACTGCAGCATTTCCCAGCAACAGAAAATCAGTCAGTTGTATAAAAATATCCTGACAGTTTGGCACACCTGTGCTTCAGGTCTTCAGTGTATAAAACCACCACACAGCAAAATGTGTTTTCTATTGTGTTACACGAGGCCAATATTTAGATTAATTTCACTTGACATTTTCCACTTCATATCAGTACTTTTTTCATCAAAATGGAAAAATGTAATAAGATAGATTCCCCTGAGAAACATTATTCCAGCATGAAGAATTTGTGTCGGGGATTCAGGCCAGTGGACAAATTTCAGTCTAACACAACACAATCAAATGCAATTTTACCTGCAGCTTTCTACCCTCCCTACCCTCAGACTGCTGAAGGTAGTCCTAGCTTTCTATTCTCTTCTCCTCTGTCCTATTTGGAGTATTATTGTGACCCACAGTATTACAAGAGCCAAATGAGTTCCAGGTTTGTTTGGTTTTGCTTTAGTTGTCCTTCAACTCTAGTGAGGTTTCAACTGCAGCTCACATTAACAGAGAACACAAGTCTCTATCACTTCTACATTGCTGGTTTGCAATTGAAGCACAAATGAAGAAATAGGAAGTTGAAGAACAACAGAGGGAAAAAATAATTCTAAGATTGAGGTTCTGTCTTATTATAGGACCCCCTATTTTTATTGCAGTCTCTCTCTGCTTTGCTGTCAAGTGAACTCCTGGAACCTGGAAACAGCTCCTGGAAGCTGTTTGGGTGGGTTGGATTGGTTGATAGGTTGGACGCGATGATCTTGAAGGTCTCTTCCAATCTGGTTTGGTTTATTCTTATTCTCTGTAGGATAGCCAGTAGCCAACAGGTTTTTCTTTAATGGAAATGGCCTTTATTATCTTTCCCTGCTCCCTGACCACCAGGCAAGGAAGAACCAATTTTCCTAGGCTATTTTGAAGGTCCTAGTATAGATGTGCAATACTAGTAAGGGAGTCTAACAAGCTAGCAGTGGAAATGCTGGTTAGAAACCAGCGTTGATTTCTCAAATTGCTAACAGGTCAATGAAATTGGCTTACTTTAAAAAAAAAACCCAAACAGTGTTTAGTTATTGATGACAGCTACCATTTCATGGAAAGGATATTAATTTTATCTTTTTCTGACTTTGGCTAAATCTGAACATACTTGGTATGCCTCACGTCTAGCCCGTGTGCCTAGACACATTCTGATACAAAGAAGGGAGGAGGAATGCATATCATACCCCCATTCTATGCCAAAACAGACTTACAATTCATAGTATCATAGTATCAGTCAGGGTTGGAAAGGACCACCAGCATCATCTAGTTCCAACCCCCCTGCCATGGGCAGGGACACCCCACACTAGATCAGGCTGGACAGAGCCTCATCCAGCCTGCTCTTAAACACCCCCAGGGATGGGCCCTCAACCACCTCCCTGGTCAACCCATTCCAGGGCTTCACCACTCTCATGGAGGAGAACTTCCTCCTCACGTCCAGCTGGAATCTTCCCACCTCCAGCTTCATTCCATTCCCCCTAGTCCTATCACTACCTGACATCCTCAGAACTCCCTCCCCAGCCTTCTTGTAGGCCCCCTTCGGATACTGAAAGGCCACAATTAGGTCACCTCGGAGCCTTCTTTTCTGCAGACTGAACAGCCCCAACTCCTTCAGTCTGCCCTCATAGGAGAGGTGCTCCAGCCCTCTGATCATCCTTGTGGCCCTTCTCTGGACACCTTCCAGCACCTCCACATCCCTCTTGTAATAGGGGCTCCAGAACTGGATGCAGTACTCCAGGTGGGGTCTCACCAGGGCTGAGTAGAGGGGGAGGATCACCTCCCTTGACCTGCTAGCCACACTTCTCTTGATGCAGCCCAGGATCTGATTGGCTTTCCGGGCTGCAAGTGCACACTGAGAGCTCCTGTTGAGCTTCTCGTCCACCAGCACCCCCAAGTCTCTCTCCTCAGGGCTGCTTTCCAGCCAGTCCCTGCCCAGCCTACATTTGTGCCTGGGCTTGCCTTGACCCAGATGCAGGACCCTGCACTTGCTCATGTTGAACCTCGGGTGGCATGATAATTTGAAGGCTCTTCAAAGCTGTGCGGTTTAGACATACTTTTAGCACTGCAGAGGCATAGTCTCACAGAATCACAGAAACCTTCAGGTTTGAAAAGACCCTCAGGACCACCAAGTCCAACCAATAACCCTACTCTACAAGGTTCACCCCTAAGCCATATCCCCCCAAGCACCACATCCAAATTACCTTTAAACACAACCAGGGTTGGTGACTCAACCACCTCTTTGGGCAGCACATTCCAATGTCTGACCACTCTTGCTGTGAAAAAACTTTCCTCATGTTCAATCTAAACCTACCCAGTCACAGCTTGAGGCCATTCTCTCTTGTTCTATCACTAATTACATGTGAAAAGAGATCAGCACCAGCCTTTCCATAACATTCTTTCAGATAGCTATAGATAGCAATGAGGTCTCTCCTCAGCCTCCTCTTTTTCAAACTGAACAGCCCCAGCTCCTTCAATCGCTTCCTCAGATTTATTCTCCAGGCCTTCACCATCTTTGTTGCCCTCCTCTGCACTCTCTCCATCTCATCAAAGAAGGAACTGTGCAGCCATAACCAGACACGTTCAGGAGTGGCTACAGATGTGACAACTATGGTTCTTCCCCAGCTGTTCATTCAGAGAGGTGAAAAACCATAGGCAAAAGCTGGTAAAATGATCAGCTCAGTACTTTGACACTTCAGCTGAAGTGTTACCAGCAGTTCCTCACATGCATATTCAATTCCCACTCTTTTTAACCTACAAAGTTTTGTTCCTTGAGATAAGTTGGTTTAATTTTTCCTTTCAAAATGATGACATATCCCTGCACAAAATACCAGTATCACATCTTGAAATAACATTATCTGTGCGGGCCTCAAGAAAAAACCTTACAGTTAGTAAAGGAACTGGAAACCATCTTGTTTTCACATACACTAGAACTTCATGCATCTTCCTCTCAGTCTGGCATCAGTCACAAATGACAAAGAAAAACCATCAGACTGAAAAGATCCAAAGGTCTGTTTCCAGAGATCCAAGGTCTATTTCTAAGCGCTTCCGTGTGACAACATTTGACAGTGGAAGAAGGCATTTGGTGATAGTTTTGTACATACACAAATCATTAAGATTTTTACTTACACTTTATACATACTAATCAGCCACAAACAGTCCCACACAAGCTATGATCAAGAACAGAATACTCACACTTTAAAAAAAAAAAAAGGGGGAGGGGGGCTTCTCCTTTGAGCTATCAACAACTCAAGGACATACCAGGAAGTGGTTTTTAAAGAGTTTTCTGATCTTCCTCAAGAAGCTTGCTGCTAAATGAAAAAGAATGTACAAGCACAAAAGCAGCAGTGCTTTGTGTTATGGTTGCTGAGGAAGAACAGACTTTCCCATTCTTTGCTTTCCAGTGAAGAGGTGCTCCAGTCCAGAAACATCCCTGGCACTGATGTTTTAATGATCCTTTTCCAGAAACGATTCCCTTACCTGATTAACCCTATTCTTGTAACACTGCCCCAAATTAGAAGTGAAATTAGACCATCAGAAGTAATTTTTCTGCTTGCCAAAAGCACTCGTGACTCTGCAGCACTATTTGAAACTCAGTCCCAACAACATAGAGTTCCCAAAATAGTCTTTGCAAGTTAATGCCAGAATGAAATCAGATATTTGCCTGTGCTCTTCCAGCTGCTCTATCCAATCTTTGATGAGAAGAACCCAAAAGCTTTGTTTACTGCATATAATGCTTAGCTGTAGAGATTGGCTTGATGTGTATATCTGTAGTAATCTTGAGTTCAGAGGACCAGATTATGTGCATTTGAAGGCTACTTTTATGAACTGCTAACCAACAGATCTGTTCACATGATAGAATGCTACGTAATATCAGAAAGTAAATACACACTGCAATGAAGATGAATGAAACAAACTCTTAATTGTTTAAAGCTCTGTATCCACAGCTGCAGAAAGAACATCTAGAAAGGTCAGCTCTTTTTGGAAAGAGATGCTGGATGCAATGCTGTTATGACAGTAAGTGTGTCAGTTGTCACATCAGCAAGTAGCTAGAAGACTCCTTCCAGTTGTGCAGCTCCATAGGGAGCAAAAAAGCAGATAATTCTTTCCAACTGAATGATATTGGAAGGATTTTTTTGGTTGGTTGGGGTGGTGGTGTTGGTTTGGGTTTTTTGGTTTTCTTTTTAACCGTAAGTTGAAAATGTAGAGTCTTGCACCTAGGGAAGAACAACCCCATGTACCAGTATAGCTTGGGCACTGACCTGCTGGAGAGCAGTGAAGGGGAAAAGGTGCTAGTGGGGGTGCTAGTGGATGGAAGGTTGACCACAAGCCAGCAATGTACTCTTAAGGCCAAGAAGGCCAGTGGTATCCTGAGTTACATTAGAAGGAGTGTGGTCAGTAGGTCGGACAGATGGGCAGAATCCAACGGCATGAGATTTAACACATCCAAGTGCTGGGTTCTGCACATTGGCCACAACAACCCCATGCAGTGCTACAGGCTGGGGTCAGAGTGGCTGGAGAGCAGCCAGGCAGAGAGGGACCTGGGGGTGCTGGTCGATGGTAGGCTGAACATGAGCCTGCAGTGTGCCCAGGCAGCCAAGAGGGCCAATGGCATCCTGGCCTGCATCAAGAACAGTGTGGCCAGCAGGAGCAGGGAGGTCATTCTGCCCCTGTACACTGCACTGCTTAGGCCACACCTCGAGTACTATGTCCAGTTCTGGGCCCCTCAGTTTAGGAAGGATGTTGACTTGCTGGAACGAGTCCAGAGAAGAGCAACAAAGTTGGTGAGGGGTTTGGAACACAAGCCCTATGAGGAGAGGCTGAGGGAGCTGGGGTTGCTCAGCCTGGAGAAGAGGAGACTCAGGGGTGACCTTATCACTCTCTACAACTACCTTAAGAGAGGTTGTAGACAGGCTGATGATGGTCTCTTCTCCCAGGCACCCAGTACCAGAACAAGAGGACACAGTCTCAGGCTGCACCAGGGGAGGTTCAGGTTGGATGTTAGGAAGAAGTTCTATACAGAAAGAGTGATTGCGCTATGGAATGGGTTGCCCGGGGAGGTGGTGGAGTCGCCGTCATTGAAGGTGTTCAGAAGGAGACTTGATGGGGTACTTGGTGCCATGGGTTAGCTGTTTGGGTGGGTTGGATTGGTTGATGGGTTGGACACGATGATCGTGAAGGTCTCTTCCAACCTGGTTTGGTTTATTCTAATAAAGGTTTATTCTAATACAGGAAGAGGTTCTCCCCGCTCTCTACTCTGCCCTGGTGAGGCCACATCTGGAATATTGTGTCCAGTTCTGGACCCCTCAGTTCAAGAACAGGGAGCTGCTTGAGAGAGACCAGCACAGAGCCATGAAAATGATTAAGGGAGTGGAACACCTTCCTTATGAGGAGACACTGGGGGAGCTGGGGCTATTTTGCTTGGAGGAGACTGAGGGGTGACCTCGTTAATGTCTTATAAATACATAAAGGGTGAGTGCCAAGAAGATGAAGCCAGGCTCTGTTCGGTGATGGCCAATGATAGGACAAGGGGCAATGGACAAGGCAATGAGGCATAGGAAGTTCCATGGAAGCAGGAGGAAGAATTATTTCACTTTGAGGGTGACAGAACACTGGACCAGGCTGCCCAGGGGGGTTGTGGAGTCTCCTTCTCTGGAGATATTCAAGACCCACCTGGATGAGTTCCTGTGTGATCTAGTATAGGTGATCCTGCTCTGGCAGAGGGGTTGGAACTGGATGATCCTTGGGCTCCCTTCCAACCCTGTGATTTATTTTATTTTTTAATTAACACTACATGATAAGTTTTCTATTAAAAAATCTTTATTATTAGGTGTCAAGTTTAGGCAATTTTCACTTATTCAAAACTTTTGGAACTCTTGCTAAAGACATATTTTGTTAAAATGGTTATACTCTATCACCACCACATCATTACATTAATAAATGAATGTAAACAATGTCAAGTTTCAGTTAACTGTTTTAGCAAAAGATTGCAAAGGCACCTTTAAAAACTAACAAGGAGTTTCTTGTAAGGTCTTTACTTGAACCCTCGCTGCTTTTTTGTTTCTTAAAAGAAAGGGAGATGGAGCTAAAACTAATAGTGATGCAGCAATACATTTTCTCCCTGCTAAAAAAAGCTGCCTGGTGAATCTTTCAGCAGTATAATATTGGCAAAAGTCTTTCCTATCCCCTGAGAGAGTCATCTGGATTACATCCTCACTAGCGGTGGGATTAAGTCACTTGTAAAGAAAGAGATCCCTTTTCATTAGTTTTCTGGTTTTATTCAGTTAAAGAAAAGAACTTTACAACTAGCTGCACTAAAAAAAAAAAAAAAGTAACATTTATGTGGCTTTCTCAAGACCCAGACTGAACTTTACAAGTTCTTCAGAACAACAAACTGATTTGGTTTATATTTTCAATGTGCTGCAAGAACCCTGCTTAGCCCTGGGTTTGATCATGATATTTATGGATGGGGTGAAATTACTACAGGGTGACAGCACTGATAATTTCACAAGTATGAGGATTGGAATGGGGGGTCCAACATCTACAGACAGAAAGCTGTGGTCTCCCAAAAAACATTCTTTAGTTGAAGATCTGTAAATGGGTTTAGCTGTAATCAATATTTCCCCAACACAGGAATGCCGAAGAAAGGTGCTAAACTGAGCAAGTAAGTCACTGCACTGTAAATTTCTTCAGCACTGGAACCATTGACAATATCAAGGGAAAAAGGTTTTTTCCACCTCTGCAAGTCCAACTGAAAAGTGATGATTTGGGGTACAATTTAAGCACACCTTGGAGTAGGCTTTGGGATCAGTTTAATCACACCTTTGAGTAGGGTTTGGGATGTCTATAACCATGGAAGACAGAAGTTAATTGATCCTGCTCTGCTCTTAATGTTGACTTTCACAGGGCCTGTGGGAGATTCTCTGACAATAAGCAGGTTTGAAAGCAGCTGTGATTACAGCCACTCTGAGCCTGCCATATATTACATGTGGGGTGAGACAATGGCCCATTCAGACTTTCAGCATGTTTTCTGCCACCAGAGGTTTTAATATTTTGATAGAGAGCAAGCACAGGATTAAGACATCAGACAGGGGGAGGGAGGGAGGATGCCAAGAAAAGAAAACAATCCAGGGCTGTTTCAGCAGCACCACAATATGAACTGAGAGCATACATACAAAACAGCCATATGAAATGATACATCAGGTGCACAAAATGGTGCAGTCACTGTGATGGCTGAGAACCCAGTAGCAGTTCAAATAACCACTCCTTCTGAATTGACTTTTCACATCACCACCATCTCTGGTAGATATCTCACTTGCTCATCTTCTCAGCCACTGTGAATGTCACAGCTGCTGGTGCTTTGAAAGAAATATACCATCCCATACGAGATCATACACTCAACTACCTCTTTACATATGACACTCGTTACTAAATAGAACCATTGGGGCACTCTGAAATCAGATCAGCCTCTTGCTCTCCACACAGACATTTATAAACTACATTTGGCACAGTCCTCCAAATGCATGCAAACCATCTTCCCCATGGATTAAGTCTACATCCTGACATTTGATTAATTCATAACACAGCTATCTCACTAGGCTCTTCTGTCATTATTTTACAGGCACCACATATCTGCAAGTCAGGTAATTCAACGCGGAGTTCCTCATGTACTTTCCATCAAAATTATTTTGAATCATAGAACCAATCAACTAGGTTGGAAGAGACCTTAGAGATCAAGTCCAACCTACCACCCAGCCCTATCCAGTCATTAGACCATGGCACCAAGCACCTCATCCAGTCTTTTCTTGAAGATGTCCAAGGACAAGCGACTCCACCACCTCCCCTAGCAGCCCATTCCCATGGTAAATTACTCTGCAAAGAGCTTCTTCCTAATATCTAGCCTGAACCTCCCCTGGCACAACTGTGTCCCCTACTTCTGTTGCTGGTTGCCTGGGAGAGGAGACTTGATAGGGTGCTTGGTTGCACGGTTTAGTTGATTAGGTGGTGTTGGATGATGGGTTGGACGCAATGATCTCGAAGGTCTGTTCCAACCTGGTTTATTCTATTCAAAAACCAAAACCAAACCCAAAACAAGCAAACAAAGAAAAAACCCCACCACCCCAAACAAACTCCTCAGCACTGTTTGCTTATCATACACAATCCCCTAAACCTAATAGAGCACAAGGACTTTGTGCAGATGAAGAATGAGTTACAATGTGCTTAAGAAGCACGTGTAAGGGAGCTGTGTTTGCTGAAGTTGTACAGAAGCTATTCTCCTCTAAAGCAGAACTCACTTCTTGTATTGTCACAAAACTGGATTTTTCAATTGTCAATCAGTAGTCTTAATGGGTTTAGTGCATTCCTAATGAGTTTTAAATAAGCAGAACACCCATGTTCCAGGGAACAAAGCATCCTTCCCCTGAGAAAAGGAGAAATTCCTCTTTGGCAAAAGCCTCACCTCTTCTTGTCTGCCCACACTCATGTATTCAGCTTCAGCCTTTGCACAGCAGGCTACATTTTTTACCTCAATATTTTTCTGCCCTACCTTAATAATAAATTTAGAAGTATGCATAAAATGGATAGGACCACTTAAACTCAAAGAAAGCTCCTTGCTCATCTCTGTATCTCTCAGTATCTCCCCTCTATCCATATAATATACTGGATCACAAAGAATTAGAGTATCTTGAAGTAAGGGGACTGGAGGCTACTATCCAGATGTTACACATACTTCTCCCAAATTATCATGTGCTGCTTTTTAATGCTGTGGAGTGTGACCAGGTAATTAAAAAAACCCACAACCAACCAACCAAAATAGTGTTCTGGATGCAAATACACTTTAAATAAAAATTAAAACTCAAAGCTAAGCTTGCCATGCTACCTAAGCATGCCTTTAATGTAATCTTAATCTGGAACAACAATTAACATGGATAATCCTTCATTTTGTATTACACTTTTGGCAAAATCCCTCATACTTTAGATGAGAAAGTGAGAAATCAGACTGCAAGTACTGCTGTAACAGGTAGCAGACAGCACCTTAATCTTTCAACAAAAGAATTCTAGCTTTATAATGCATCTGCCTCTGAGATCACATCTCGTCCTTTGAGCTGGTTACTGTATTGTATTTTTCAGGATCCTCCATTCCCTCCTGAAGCAAAATTGTCCACTGATGAAACAGAATTGTAGTCTATAAAGTAAAACCAGGGGAGATCTTGGTCCCCTGTCTTTCAGCCTAAAAGCATCAGCTTAACTCATCAGCACAGTCCTTGCTTTTCCTCAGCCATTAAAAGGCTGCACTCTTCTTGGTCATTATGTTGTAGACATCCATTTGAGCACACAGAGTGAAGCAAAGAAGCAGCTAGAGGAATCCCAGATCAGTTTTCTAACTATGCCCAATAAAGCTGCTTTTTTTTTTTTACTGGTCAGCATGATAGACATCCTCCTTACATGCTAAATAAGAATTCTGCTTGTCAAATTACTCCTTTCTTCTAATTCCGCTTTCTAATTTGTTCCCAGAATTTATCCTGTTGCACACAAGTAAGCAAGCATATTTTGTAACAACTGCCACTGATGGAGAGTCAAGAATCTGTTTCCTGCCATCTCAGGAATGTCCATTCCAGTATTTCCAAGCATTTTTTTTTTAATAGCTGGTTAAAACACCAACATTTTTGTCACAGAAGCAATCGCATCTAACTGAAGATGAAAAGCAAAATCTCTTGATGTACCAGGATTGCTGTTAAAACAGCTGAATCTTAGAAGCCCTGAACAGCAGAAGATCTGTTGAACTGGGGGATGGAAACAGTGGGACATTTGTCTGTGCTTTTCTCTGCATGCAAGCTATAAAGATTTCTAAGCACCTTTCATGAATGCCCAGGTTTACCAGTTATAGCAAACGGTCTCTGATGCACAGGTGTCCATAATCATTGTATGCTACTGCCCACTGATGATTGGCAGCAAAGCAGTGGTTCAGGCACCCATCACAGCAACATATGCCTGAAAACAGCTATTGAAGTAAAGCCCTTGTTCAACATCCATGCCACTCTCATCTTTCTGCATAGCAAGACACATTACAGCTGGCTACTCTCTCCAAACTACTGTCTTTCTTCTAATCCCACTTTCAGACTTGCTCCTAGATTCTTTCCTGTGGCACAAAAGTGAACTAGCTTGTTTTGTAACAATTGGCTCACATTAAAAAGGGGTTTCTTGCCACCTTTGTGGTGTCTAATAACATCTGCTCAGAATATGCTTTTCTCCAGTTAGTGTTAGATCTAACTACAAGTTGCATATAGAAGTTCATATGTGAAATTAATGGATCTCCAAAGTCTGACAATAAGTCAAACTTGTACTTCCACAAGGCACAAGAGCACCCAGGCAGGTATGCATGCTATACACAAAAGCAACACAACTTTTATTTCTTCTTTGCTATTATCTGAGAATGAAAATGCTCTAAGTCACTCTGGATATCACAGACTTCTTCAGAAATAAAATACAAGTCCCTTCACAACCATGCAGCCACAAAACAGCAATTTCCTAAGAACTTTGCAGTTATTCCTGACACTTCAAAGCTCACTTTTCTCTAAACTTACAACACATATTTCTGTTTCAGGCTGTTATGTTGTGCTGGCTCTTGAAGTCTTGTATATGTTGTATACTGCCAGCTATGAAGTCATGCTAAGATTATGAAATACAATAAAGCAAGGACATTCAGTGTTTCTTCAGGCACTCTCATTTCCTCCTTCTCTGCCTTAGCTGCAGTTTATCTTGCACTAAATTCAGGCATGAGTCTGACATTCTGGTAATTCATGAAAAGAATCAGATACATCCTTTAAAAACATTTTTCATAACTACTGTTAGTGGGTGAACCTCAAAGGCATTGCTGAAAACACCCAGCGTACCCACTAAACTTCAACTCTTTGCGACAGTCTTCTTGGAATCAGCTGGCATCTTGCTTTTTCTTCTCCCAAATTGCTTTTGGGAACTTAAAATACAATTTTAGAGGTAGCTTTGTTCAATTGATTTTTATTTTTTTTTTAAACTCAGATGAAATTCCAAGTGGCTACATCTGCCCTGATTAACATTAGTTGTGACATATTTCCTGTGAAACTTGGATATGAGTGTGCATGCCAATCCACAATCCAGTTAGCAGCAAGTTTCAGATTTAGTAACATCTTAAGATTTAAGTTACATGTCTGTTACAGGTCATATGATGTTAAAGGAGATCTTTTGGTCACACCATTGAACAGCCCATGAAAAAGATTCATGGTTAAAGCTCTCCACACAGCACTCTTAAATTCTGTATTTATTTTTAACCCTGTGTTATCAGAACACACACAAAATTTATTGCCAAATATAGGGTTTGGGGGTTTCTTGTAGTTAACATTTAAGCAGATACCAGCTTGCCTACCTAAGTTCTACTTTCCTAACTAATCAGAATATCTTAGCATTACAGGAAGACAAGAGGTCCCAAAGATGTAAGTCCTCTATGTGCTCCTACTAAAATACCATTGTCCAGTGTCTCAACATCTACAGTGACTCCAAACGTCTACTACTCTTCTAGAAGGTGCTCAATAGCAGCTTGGATACTTCAAAATCTATAGCATTTCCCTCCTTTCTAATGGGGTGGATCTATTCCATTAACACAGAAATCCATCAAGAAAGCACACCTGTGGCTACATGCATTCAAATGAACACGACTGACTAGCACTGAAGCTTTGGCTGTTCTGATTTTGGTTTCACTATTGTGCAATTGCAACCCAGAGAGCCAATCACATCCTGGGCTGCACCATGAGAAACATAGCCAGCAGGTCAAGGGAGGTGATTCTCCCCCTCTACTCCGCTCTGGTGAGACCCCACCTGGAGTACTGTGTCCAGTTCTGGAGCCCCTGTCATGACATGGCCAAACAGCCCCAGCACTAACCTAGACAGACACTAAGGTGTCTAGACATGGGCCCACTCTTCCTCCTTCTTCCTGCAAAAAGCTAGGGTAACATGGGAAAAGGAACAAAGGGAACAGGACCATGCATGTCTGGTAAACAGCCCTGTATCTATGGTAAGGGCATGTGTTCTGGCCACAGCCTAGCAGAACCCCTTCTCATTGGTTTCATGCCCTATTGGTCCAATCAATCTCAGGCAAGATTTATATACAGGCTGATTTCTAGTTGTCTGTGTCTTGCTTTTGCCTTGCTCAGCATTGCTCGGCCTTGCATTCTAGAACCTGCTTGGACCTTGTCTGGCTTGAAACTGCCTCAAGTTGCATAGCCTTGAGTTGCCTGGTCCAGTGCCTGGGATAAAGCCACAAGCATACCCACCGCAAGTTACAAGAGAAGCCATGAACTTAGGAGTCACAGCCAAGCCTGCTTCCCCTTGCAACCAGGATTTTGCCATGCATCAGTTCACTCAGGACAAAGCAAGCATCTGTCGTGATAGCATCGTTAACAGCCTACTGTCTGCTGAAGCCAGACCAGCCATCAAAGACTGTGTGGCATAGCTGCCGGCAACCTGCCATGCCTGGCACATGAGAGCACCCCAAAGCCTTAATACACAGCAGCCTACCTGGGTACAACCAGCTGTAAGTAATTAACTTATTGCCTCTTTGGCATAATGGTGGTCATTGAGTCTCCCACCCACTGCGGTCGAGCCCTATTTCGCTCCTGCGCTATTCTCTGTTAGTTCCTCCCGGTTTGCATAAAAGCTCGAAAAAGCTGTTGTACAGTCCACAGGTATGCAGAAGTGTCTTTGCTGAGTTGGCACAAAAGTTTACACCCCAGCTCTTCTGAATACTAAAGCTGTGTTAACTTCCTTTTCTTTTTCCCCCCATCTCTAAACATCAACCTACCCATTCAGATAGCTAGAGCCACCTAAAACCGATGCAAGCCAGTATCAAATGGAGAACAAAGGCAACCCAGTTAACACCAAATTTTGACATGTTTTCCCAGCATTCTTTAAGCCAATTTAGCAAACCACTGAAGTTCTTTGAACTATTCATGAAGCAGGGAACTGCACGAACCAAGGAAACACAAATAAGTAGTTTCATGAACCAAGCATCAGCAGACAGCTCACAAACTATCCCTCATTTGATCTGCTCCACTACTGTATACCTAAGCTAGTAGCAGCAACAATTTCCAGCAACAACCCTGCCATACAAAGCATGTTGAAGCAAAAAGATGCAAGAAGAAACACATTCTTGACCATTTCAAAAAGGCTGTAAGGATTTTTTTGAATACATAAATCCCCTTTTATAAATAATGTCAATAAAGAATTACTGCCACAGTTCAGTGTCATTTGTAAATTTTATTTTGTAAGGGACACAGGCAGCCAAATTAATAATTTAGCAGCACATTCCTTCTGCTGTCCTTGTGCAGTATTCAGAAGGAACACTGATATCCTTCAGCTTCTATCTTCACCAAGAAGTACTTGTAATCTGTTTCTTTGTGAATGAGACAGCCTATATTTTTAGGTTTACTATGAAGCTGCCTCTAATGCATGCAAAACCACCTTCTACTGAAATGCATTCAGCACTGAGCTAAACCACCCCTTCTTCCAGGCCAGCTGCAGGACTCAGGTAATAAGCGATAGAACAAGACAGAATGGCCCTCAAACTGTGACTGGGTAGGTTTAGGCTGGACACAAGGAAAAAATATTCATGGAAAGAGTGGTCAGAAATTTGAATGGCTGCACAGGGAGGAGGTTGAGTCACTAACCCTGGATGTGTTTAAAGGTAATTTAGATGTGGTGCTTGGGGATATGGTTTAGGGGTGCACCTTGCACCCTTGTTTCGACTTGGAATTTCACAGTATCACTAAGGTTGGAAGAGACCTCAAGGATCATCGAGTCTAACCTATCAACACAGACCTCATGACTAGACCATGGCACCAAGTGCCACATCCAATCTCCTCTTGAACACCTCCAGGGATGGTGACTCCACCACCTCCCTGGGCAGCACATTCCAATGACTAATGACTCTCTCGGTGAAGAACTTTCTCCTCACCTCGAGCCTAAACTTCCCCCGGTGCAGCTTGAGACTGTGTCCTCTTGTTCTGGTGCTGGTTGCCTGGGAGAAGAGACCAACCCCCCCCGGCTACAACCACCTTTCAGGTAGTTGTAGAGGGCAATGAGGTCACCCCTAAGCCTCCTCTTCTCCAGGCTAAACAATCCCAGCTCCCTCAGCCTCTCCTCATAGGGTCTTTTCCAATCTGAATGTTTCTGTGATTCTTTGACATGTCTTACCAAGTCAAAAGCATCTAAAGTAAAACACTGGGCTGGAGAATAGGACAGAAGAACAACAGTTTCTAAAGGTAGTACTAGATCCATATGCACAGAGAGGTGGCATTCAAGAAATACACTTCAATAAATACTTAAGAACCAGTAAATTACAGGGCCTATGATTTTATCATACCTGTGCCTTCTCTGAGACTTGAAAGGAGCCAATTCTGTGTTGGTTTTTGTCAGGTGAAAAAAGTCCTTGTGCATACACAAGTGTCTATTACCAGGTGTATTGTTTGGGTGCTTTTGTTTGTTTTTTTTAAACAACAGGTGGATGTAACCTGAACACAATTCAGAAACTGAAGCACTGCTTCAGTGGCACAAACTGAAAACTAAAGCTCATAAACTCTTCTCAGTACTACAAAAAAGGGAAGTGCCCAACAGAAAACAATGCATTTTTGCAACTTTGATTCTCAAAGAACTTGAACGCTAAAAAGCCTCAAATCACAAGCAGAAGGTTCAAGAGCTAATCAAGAATAGGTTATTAGAATTTGCTCTTAGTATAGCCCTGCAAGAAATCAGAACAAAAAGAGAGTGTAATTTTTGTATGATTTATAATATAGAAGCAAAGAAAAACACAAATAAACACACACAAACCAATGGATTTCCACAGTTATATCATCACTAGATGCGCACTGCAAAGAAATGAATGTCTGAGTTTTAACAGCATTCCTGCTTCACTGGGTGAGAATCCCATTGTACACTGTGGCACCAGTGTAAAGTTAACAGCATATTGTATAATATTCTATATACACAGAATAGTATAGC
The DNA here is from genome assembly GCF_026170545.1 of Melanerpes formicivorus. NCBI lineage: Eukaryota > Metazoa > Chordata > Aves > Piciformes > Picidae > Melanerpes > Melanerpes formicivorus. Next base: position 8,422,954 of record NW_027142356.1, on the reverse strand, counting down.
ATTATATGTAGGTATAAATACATAGCATAACAAGTATTTCACTGCCAACCACTGTTTCAAGCCTATATTAATCAAGCTCTTATTTATTTACTACTCAGAAGCAGCACATCTCATTTTATGATGAGTTTTCACAAGTCATGCTGTACTCAAATGAAAACCTGCCCTGCATGAGTCAAGATACAGTGAAACCCTTAATGACAGGTCTTCAGAAAATGAAGATAAAAGAGAAACAAAACCAAATGATAGGATAAAAGCTTCTAAATAAGCCTAAAGACCTCATCATGTGATAATACTTTAGCAGGGTTACTCCTGCTCAAGAGCTGTCTGTGAAAAATTTCAAGGAAAAATGTTATCACTGAAAGTAGCACCGGAGCCACCAACTGGATCTTGCATCTATGCCTTGTGCTTCTCTAGTTTCCTTCATTTAGAGTGATACAGAGTACTTCCCAGGATGATATGAATTTTTTTCATGTTTGTTTTTTTTTTCCAGGTTTACACTACACAACCATTGCTTCTGAACTAAAACCCAGTCCTTTTGGTGGTAGAACACGTCAGTTTTAAAAACAGTCCACAACAGCAACCCCATATGGCCAATTACAATCAGAGGAAAGAGAGCAGGCCACTAACACAAATCATAGTCCAGCTGTGATAAGAACAGGAATGGTCTCTCAACTATCCTAGATGTCCTCTTTCCTTATAAGAACTGTACAGGGACTGGAGTGGGAACTGACCGAGTGTCCAGCAGCTCCACTGCAAAGACTTCATGCAACTTGGCAACAGTGAAGTCTGACAGTGCATGCAACTGTACCAACTACAGCATCATCAGTTCTCTAGGGAAATTATTTGACTTCCTTAATCAAGCATCTGTAGACTTGCCCTGAATTCAATGTTAGGCAACCACCTGAGGTCCATTCCAACCTGACCAATTTCCATTAGTGTTGCCAGATTGTCAGGATTATGTTGGTAATTACAGAAACCACTTCTAGTGGTCCAGCATCTGCTAAAATAAAAGCATCTGCTTCTGCCTACTACTGTGTCCCAGGAGGTTTCATGTCCAAGATATAGCCTCATTTGGCCCTACCTTGCCTTGAGATCAGATAAGATCTCTGCATTATCATAGGTATATTTCTGAAGAATAGAACCTATCACGATAGCCGAGTCAGCGTTAACAAAATCCATGCCAGCATATTTGAAAGATTACATGTATGATTCACTCATTTAATTCAATTACTATGATGTTTTTATTGGAAAACTCTTGCATTCCTCAGATTCTCAGTGCTATTTCTTGCAAAGAGACCTACAAGCACAGAACATTGTCTCTTTTGTTCCATGTCACCAAAATGAGCACAATTAACCCAGAGAGATTTCAAGATATGTTTAAAGAGCCAAGCCAGAGAAACTGCCTGGTAAAAGCCAAGGGTCACTATGTTATCATACATTTGATGGGAGAAAGAAGAAAAAAAAGGGGGAAAAAAAAGCAGAGGAAAAAATGTATGGCCCCTGTAGTCATGCATTCACTAAAAACTACCAGCTGAACTGAAAAGAAAATTATTCACTGTGACGGACCATTGGTTTATGCTGTCCAAACCTACACAATCAGCTAAAATACTCTATTCAACCACCCTTCACCACCAACTCTAGTATACATGATACAGCTCTGCAGAAACAGTAATACCTCCAGCCCTGGAATAGCAGGGGAAGTGGAATGAGGAGGGAAAGTGACACTCAACTATTTAATAGCAGTTCAAAAATTTGTTGACTGTGATTAGTACATTCCAGGTAATAGATTAAAATTACTTCATACTTCAGGCATCTCAGAATGTTTAAGGGATTAGAATAGGTAAGTATTACTTTAAGGAAGCACCACATGGGATCACTTATTATGAAGTCAGACCTCAGATTAAACACATGGAAAAGAGAAATGCTTTGGTAATTTACTCTACGCCTACCTCTAAAGCTCCCTGTTTCATCTTCTGTGCTGCCTGCTCAGTTCTGTGTCAAATTGCCTCCTAATGTACTCTTAAGTCCTGCCTGTCTCTTGTTACTACACAGGCGTGTGCCAGGCAGTAAGCCAGCTGGAGGCAAACTTCTTGATGGATAACCAATACCAGCTGATTCTCTGCCTCCTATGGTTACTGTGATCCACCGAGGCAGCAGAACCACACTTCAAGCCATATTCTAATAACAAGCACACCTGCCTTACACCAGTGTCCAGCACTGGTCCTCAAGTTGGTGCAGTTTCATCTGGAATAAAAATTATTTCAAGAGTTGGGTCAATTCACCCCAACTTAAAGGTTTTCATGTAAACTTCTCTTTTTCTTTTAAACTTGTGAAATTCTTTCTTCATCATGAAAAAGAACAAGAGAACCCAACTACTTATGGGGCATGAATTCAAAGTGAATTGAATATAAGAGTTAAGAAATACAGTACTTCAACAAATTCCTATTCATATGTAAGATTCTAAGGTCAGCATAAACAGCCAAAGACTAACTCTGTGGAAAAAAATGTTATATCTGCACACACATGTACAAGGTCCTTTTTGGTTTTGAATTCCATCACCTCCATCTCCCTGGATGCCCACAATGGACTGAGACCAAGAACTACTGTGGCAGACAACTACTTTTCTTTAAACAACCAAGCCATAACATCACCAACTTTCTCTTCCTTACACATCAGCAAACACAAAACACACTGCAGGGCTGCACACACTTGAGATCACAAAGCCCTCTCCACTCAGTGCCTCCAGGGCTGTATTCATCTCAGGGTTACTGAGACTCAAAGCAACATACTCTTGTTGGGAAACTTATCTGACAGTCCACATACCAAAATGCATGTATGACTTAAAGCAACACAGCACGTGAAAACTTACCTCAGAGAGTTGTAGAGCTTGAGGAATAAACCTAAACCTGTCTCTCTGCCAGGCCCCAGTTCAGTATTATGTCAGCCAGGCTCTCAAACAGACTTTCCAAAAAGAATCAAATTTCCTGCTTCTTGTGTCTTCCCTCTCCTCCAGCTTTCCACCCAGAAGGCTAAACACATATCCATTGGATCCAGATCCAAGTGATTCATATCTCTCCATAGCAGCCCTACTGAAAACTAAATGGACAATTGCTCCCCCAAAAAAGCTCACAAGTTCAGATAAACCTCTAATGACTGAAGATATTTGGTATCAACTAAAAAGAAAATGTCTTAGACATGCATAGAAAGAGCTTCATTAAAATGATCACAAGTCTAGATGAGAACTAGCTCTGCTAATGAGATTTAGTGCCTCAGACACTCCTGAAAGAGGCAGCAAGCCCCTAAATCCCAACTCACCCAACAGAAGTGCAAAAGGGCACAGACACCTTAAAATAAACAGAGGCAAATGCTTCCTTCACTGACAAGTACCAGGAGAGCTATGAGGATACAGAGCTGCTCAAATCCTTCTGCACACCTACAAGCATAAAGAGAATACAACTTCATTCACACATCCTCTACTTGACCTATCAAGCACCACTGTCCCAACTGATTTCCTCTTTTTTGCCAACCCACATTTCAAAAACCCCTTTCCATACCTTAATTATTATTTTTCACATCTCCACACTCATTTCAACAGCCAGTCTCTTACCTCCATTATTCTATGCAGAAAACCAGAGGCTGATGCTCACTAGAGGCCAGATTCACTTTTAACTTTGCAGTGCAAAAGGAAAAAAAAAACAAACAAAAAACCCACCAACCACTCTGCTCCTTCAGAGAAGAAAAACCCCACACAACTCAGGCCTCCACACATCCTCAAATAAGGAAACAAAACCCTCCCTCGGCAGGCCAGCTGCTCAGAGGTGAATCCCATTTGAATACCATCACCTGTGCAGCCCAGGTGGCAGGAATCAAAGCCTAAATCACCAGTCTGTTACATTTCTGTCGGTTCACAAGGACAACAGCATCATATAAACAATGATTTACAGCTGCAAGAAATGCCTCTGTGCAGGTCTCAAAACCAACCATCTATTTTTTTTCTCTTGTTTTATTTGCAAGGATATTAACAAACCTGTTTATTTCAAAAGCAAAAAGAGAGCTTTCCCCTTAGAGCTCTAAAACTCCCCAACCTTTTCTTGAATCCTCTTGGTGCACAAACTAAACAACAAAAGGCAAGAATGCTATAGTTTTCCTTGTGGAAATCAGGTTCTTTTCTTCATCAAATCTCCTTTTGTATTCTCTCCACTGTTTGATCTTAAGGTCTAGACCAAGAAAGCAAAACTAATCAGCTCTCTTCTTCCTGCACTCTAATTACTACCCAATTTAGTCAGTCTGAGCCATTTTCCTTATACTTTTCCATGCATTCTGATGTGGCAAACTATAGTAAAGTAAGAATTTGTTATCTCCTCAAAATGCATGTTTTGTTGGAATTGATGCTTTTAACAACAGGATGAAGATACCACATTAGCTGTAATGGTCATTGCTGCTCTATGGTGAGTGTGACAACACTGCCAAAGCAGCAACACTAGGGAAGGGGGCGAGTGCCACAGAGCTACACCTGTCCATTTCTCTACAGTTCTAATCACATTAGAGAGGCTGGGCAGTTCTCCTTGCCTACATGTAGACAAGTGTACACTGTGTTAAGCTTAATGGGTGTTGGTTTTTTTTGCTGAAGACTTTCTCCTGGAGTGACTGAAAATTATCTTTAAGCTGAATGGGAACAGTCAGTGTTTTCCAGCTCCAAAAGAAATGAATCCCATCTATCAGGAGTCCGCAGAGGTATTTCCACTGGCAATCAGGAATGCCATTTATAATGCTATGATAAGTGTGAGTAGAATCCCATCATTACCTCAGTAATCCTGGAAGGAGAAGAAGCCAAGAAACTTGTATGTTTAAAATTCCAGTTATATAATTTCCTTCATGTTTCACAAGAGACAATTCTGCTTGCCTTTTTCTATGTAGGACCAGAGCCAAAGTTTTCCCATGCATTTCATTCCAAGCTTCTTCTCTATTTTATACCTTCATTAGTATATAATCTTAGCGGTTACATGTGGTTGTACACTCTGGTCCATTGCACTGAACTATGTATTCTCACTTTGAAGACTATCACAGGAAAAAAGGTCAGGAATTAGTTTTATACTGAAGTGTAGAGTGTCCTGGGTGAGAGACATGCAACCTGCAGTTTGAACAGCAGGCACCTTCATTTTTTTTAATGGTTCTGCTCCTTCAAAGACACAAACATAACTTCAAAAGTTACCTCTTAGCATCTACTTCTCTTCCTATGCCTCTTATCTCATGAATAAGGTTCCATGGTTGTACTCACATTCTGCTGTTTCTACTTTATTAACAAAAACAAGTTTTTGATGTGTAATACAGTGGGAAATATGGTGAAAAATACCCATGGTTAGGCTGAAAAACACAGGTAGTTGGCCTGGTTTTGGTTATATGCAGAGCATCACAGAAGCGCAGTCAGAGTTGAAGCTTCTCGAGGTCCCTCTTCTCCATAGACAGAACTCTGATTTTAGCATTACTCCTTATATAAAAGGGGGCAGGTCTGTACCTGAAATACAGCCACCTAACAGATGGGAAAACAGCAGCAGCTAGAGTGGAGCAATTCCTGACAGGGGGGTAAAATAAAAAACAAAAACAGTTGGAACAAAACCTTCTACAATAGTATCTTTTTACACGTTAAAGATCAGCAAAAGAGTAGGTTTCATGCAGACATCTTTTGACTGTACTTAATGCATTGTTACATAGACCTTTATTAGCATCCGCTATTATTTTGTTCTTAAAATTCTTTCATGTTAATTCACAACCTTTTACTTTACCTCTTTTTCCCCTACTGTTTTCTACTATCACCAATGCCACCAGAGCTCAGGGTCTGTTTGCTTCTCCTGTGTATCTGTTTCACACATCAAGGATTTCTATAAACTACATTAGTATCCTTTAACCCATAAGCTGTTGGTCATCAGCCTGCGGTTTGAAAAGCTGAAGTTTCCCCTTTTATTTCAGCAGAACTGAAACATGAGAGATGACTGTTGTCATGCCTGTATCACTTATTTTCTAACTTGCCTCACTCTTGAGGAATCATTTTGCTATGGAAGCAGAAACAGGAACTTGTTCAATTCAGACATTTCTCTACCATCAATTAAATTCAAGTCTCCTGCCACCACCAGTATAAGTATTTACATTCTTTCAAAACCCACCACTTCATAATGAGGCCTCCAGTTGTGCTTGAATTATCATTCAGCCTCATATATTTACTTGACTATTTCTTTTTTATAGCACTGCACCAGAACAGGATGTCCTACAAGAACTGGCAGTGAAACCTGTGATTATTAAAAATCCAGTACTACATTTTGCAACATTTTTGGTGAATCACTGTATAAATATTTGCCTGAGCGTGATTTCTGCAGGCTTGGATTGACTTTTCTCACCCTATTTTCTTGTCCTTTGATGCTTTGATCTTGTGTAAAAGGAAGAATGGACCATAAAAACACTTAGATACTTTGGCTTCACAGAACATGTTTTTTCCATTTTGACAGTTTTTAATAAGGTTTTTGATTTCTTGAAGAATATAAAAAGGGAAACTGTAATTCTCCCCACAAAACAAACCAAAAGAAAAAGAAAAAAGGAAAAACAAAACAAAGAAAGAAAGATATCCAAAAGAGTTATAAAATGTATTTGAGGATATTCCAGTTAAAGTTCACCAAAATAAGTACCTCAAGATGTATGTTATGAAATAGATATAGGCTCTATAAAAAATATAGCTATAATTGTGCACTGAAAACAAAGGCTTTTTATACTGTCATAAAATTACACTTGGATAGAAAAATCTATGGTGAATGCAGAAAGATTTGCTGAAGGTGAGGAAGGAAAAGATGAAATACAATGAACAGATATTGAATAAGATAAACCCAGAAATTACTTTTGAAGTCACAAAAATGGAAGGACAGCTTAAAGAAGTGGGAAAGCACTATGCTGCTTATACATCATGTTTGGTTTTCAGCTAAAACCATTTTTATCCTGATTTGGCACTCTGTAGAGTACTATTATGTAGCCGCAACATCAATAAAATCTGTCAAGCACTAGGAAGAAAACAACCTAGATGTGAAAACTAAACATCCATATGAAAAATGCACACATATTTTTATAACATCTCCAAATTTCTCTACAGATATTCCAAGTTTTGTGATTGCCAAGGTAATAGCTTTGATGAAGACCAGCAAGTCAGTGAAGAGAATGGAGTTTAAGGTTTCTTCAGTTATTTCTTTTCTTGCTGAAATACATGAAAAGGCACGTTTCCAGACCAACATCTTACAAACTGCTCCCACATTTGCACACTTTTCCATGATGTAACTTGATACAGCCAAACGATCATTATAGTCTCAGTAAAAGTTCAGACCCAACACTTGCATGCAGTTTTAGTTTTCAGCTTCACAGTTTACCTTTCTCAAGACATTTTTAGTTTCTTGATGAAATGGTTGGGCCTCCAAGTGATGCCTGAGAGACCTGCTTTTAATACTTTCCTTTTCAAAAGAATCTTTAGTGAGAAGAATCAGACACAGTGATCCACTGTTTTTACCAAAGCAGCAAATTCTCTCTCGTGATGCCTATGCATAACCAAACCAGCATACATCTTAAAAGGTGTGTAGATACAACCGCAAAATGAGAATCCATCACAAGAAGTTTTCATACATAGTAACTGCTGAACCACTCTCCTGGCAAGTAAGAATCCATGGATTTCATAGCTGAAACTGTCCATCAAGCAACCCAGCTTATCCATCGTGAAGCTTTTGCAACATGATCCATTTTCTAAACACGCTCCAGCAAAGACTGAAGGATTGTTTGTAGCATGAAGTGATTCAACCTTAGAAACTGCCTAAGTCTTTACGAGATAAAAGGTAGGGACTGGAGCGGTCAGCGGAAGACAGAAGCAACTTAAATTTTCAGTGTTAATTAATACACAGAGGTCTCATGACCTGAACAGCAATGCTTGATTTTGTTTAGTATTGACAGCAACTCTCAGAAAAATGGTATAGGAACATGGGAGAATTCCCTTCCTTGGGATTGCTAACCAAAATGAAATGCCTGACTGAGAATCATAGAATGAGAACTTAATAAGAAGAAAAATGCTCTTTCATCAGCTTGAAAAAGCTGTGAAGTTTATCTGTTGTGTCTCCTGTTCTCAGAATACCAGCACTCCTTGTTCTTTTGCAGACAGAATATATGACCTAAGAGAAATGAGTACGAGGGAGAGGCGGGAGAAAGACACTTAATGATAGTGTCTTTTTTATCAGCAACAAAATATTTCTCTCCCCTTTCTGTAGAAGTTATGAAAGTGCTGCTTTTTATCCTTTCAATAAATATTTTTCCTCTCTCTCAATTCAAGACTATTAAAAATAATAAGAGGAATATAATATAACTTTAAATGGGAGTTTATATATCACATGCTTTATGGCAGCTGCTTTTATTTCACTTTAGATTAACAAAGCCTTTATGTTGAGCCTTTGGAGCTGACCTAACAAAGCAGCAATACCATTAGCCCTGAAGCACATGTTTCCCATTTAATGTTTCTGAGGTAACTTTCTTTGTGAAAGTGAGAGAAATGAGAACACAAAGTCACAGGAAAAATAAAAGTCTGAGTGTCCTCCTTTTGAACAGTGGAAGCCCTTTGGACACTTGAAAATATGAAGTGAGAGGCCATGGCCTTACACAGAGTTTCTCACTGTCATCCCAAGAGCTACAATGCTCAGCTTTCCTTTAGTATGCCATAGCTCATTGTCAAATCCTCTCAAGAGGCTGAACATATTTTGCCATCTCAATTTGAAATGAAAGGTCTCGCTTACATCAATGTTATTTCAGTTTTAACCAGCATTACTCAAATGATTTATAGGCGTACCCAACCAAAAGAGCACTGTTGTACTTGCAGTGAATGAACTCAACAGTTATTCCAGGGTACAGCAGAAAGGAATTAAATCTGCTCTACTTGCAGGAGTCATGAGGTACTGTTACGTGTGGAAAATGAACATTGTCGTGTTCTACCAACTCAGTGCAAGGGCAACACACTTGCTTTTTTCTCAATGAGCTTAACAGTGTTTATGCACAAGTTCTCTATTCTGCTTGTTCAATGCTTCCAGGCATTAAAGCCTGCTCAGTATCCTTCAGGTACCACCACAGTCACAATTTTAGGCTTGAAACTCTTTCTACACTCTTTTTAAGTTAGTGAATCTGAAAAGCTACAGTCTAGAGAGTCTGCAAGATTTGAGGTGAACCCTAAAGAGACTGGCAAAGACAGGAAAGAGCTGAGTAGGGTCATAGTTGAGTAGCCAGCAGATGCTCTTTATTTCTGGGACCTTTCCAAAGAAAAACTGAATGCACAAAAACTGATAAAAATTGTATGAACTGGAGAAGCTGACAAATTCAGTGAGATAATTCCTATCTACACCAACAGAGGTTGGGTCAAGGTTCCTGTAAACACATGGCTTTTCCTTCACAGCAAAACTCCTTTTAGAAACATGCTCCTACAAGCCTTCCAACAGTACTGATGCAGGATTTGCTGGAGCTGCAACCAGGCTTAAAGCTCAGAGGTCATGTCTGCACTGTTATCTGGCACCAGCTTAGAACGGAGACACAGGACTTTCAACAATGTGTCCAGAAGGCCAAGAAGACAAACAACATCCTGGCTTGCATTGTTCATTTTTGGGTCTCTCACTACAAGACAGACATTGAAGTGCTAGCATGTATCCCAGAGAAGGGCAATGAGAACAGGTATGAGGAGCAGCTGTGGGAACTGAGGTCGTGTAGTCTGGAGTAAAAGAGGCTGAGGGGAAACCTCACTCCTTACAACTCAAAGGAGGCTATAGCCATCTGGGTGTTGGTCTCTTCTGCCAAGTAACAAGCAATAGGACAAGAAGAAGCAGACTAAAATTGTGCCAGTAGAGGTTCAGGTTGCATATTAGGAAAAATATCTTCTCAAAAAGGATTGTCAAGTATTGAAACAGGCTTCCCAGGGCAGTAGTGAAGTCATCATCCCTGAAGGTGTTTAAAAGTCATAAGGATGCAGTGCTGAAAGATATGGTTTAGCAATGGATTGAGCTTGACAATGAAGGAGCAGACTAGGTAGAGTATGTCTCTGATACCCTTGTCCTAAGCCTCAGAAGTTCCAATTGCACAATACCTTTTCCTAATGTTGTAAATAGTCTGAATTAATATTACTGATATCCAATGCAGAGTGTCATACAGGCTTTAAAAAAAGAGCCTAAAAAGTGTGGTTATATTAACTTACAACTTGTTGGGGTTTTTTTCTTGTTTTATACTACATAAAACCAGTATTTGGAAGAAGGAATAAGAAAAAAACACTCATATGACACTTGTGACCACAGAGAGCTGGTATTCCTTGGCAATATTCCATGTAAGAAATAGCACTCTGCCTGTACAATCCCCCTGTTTCCTCTAATATAGATAACTTCTTACTCTAAAACGTTGCTTTGCTGTGTGTCACTGTTGACATAGCTGCAGTTAAGTGACTCAGATGTCTAAATTTGTGTTTCAGTAAGGTTAGGTATATTCAGATGAAAGAAATCTGAAAGGTTACTCATTCATCTTATTCAAATTACAGCATGAATTACCACATCATCCCTGTACTAAGGTCCAAAATGGCTATTTTCACCACATTACAGTTCAAATTACAATTATTTTACTGACATTTTATCCATGACTAAACACAAACTATAGGCAAATCCCCTGCTTCCCTTTCTTTTTTCCCCTCTGTTTTCTTTAATAGCTGGTCTTGTTATGATTTAATTGAAGAAACCAGGACACTATTTAGATTTCTGTTCAGTTTTCTCTGCTTGGTCATTTTGACTTCATTCCCTCTGATATCTAGAAAATAACCTTTCATGCTGTTTGTATCCAAAGCAAAAAAACAAACAAACAAACCAACCCCCAAACAACATAGAAAACTATGATTCTTTTTGGTGTGCTATGAATAAGCATGGACAAGTTGGGACAGGAAATGCATACATGCCACAACAATTAAAATAGACCAATTTGTTAGCAGTTTCCTAATATTATCCAAATTCAGAAATTCTAAAGCATTGCATCACTCACTCCTCTTTTCAACTACCATCATCCACAAGTTATGTCTTCTATAAGAGTGATTATCATGGGGAGTGAGACAGCCCACTAAATGGGGGCTTCTACTGAACAACACAGCACTAGTCAGAACAATGTAGCGTGTCCTTCATGGAGCCACTGAACTTCCCATGTACTAAAGCAGACTCGTAAAGTTGCAGAATCACAGAATGTTAGGGGTTGGATGGGACCTTGAAAGATCCCCTGTCAGAACACGACCACCTAGAGTAAGTCACACAGGAACACATCCAGGCAGGTTTTGAATGTCTCCAGAGAAGCGGTCTCCACAACCTCTCTGGACAGCCTATTCCAGTGCTCTGTCACCCTCACAGTGAAAAAGTTTTCCCTTATGTTCACATGGAACCTCCTATGCTCCAGCTTGCACCCATTACCCCTTGTGCTATCATTGAACATCACTGAGTAGAGCCTGGCTCGGTCCTAATACTTGCCCTTCACATCTTCATAAACGTTAATGAGATCACCTCTCCAGACTGATTTCTCAAGCTGTCTCAGCATGCTCTGGTAGATGTCTACCTTTCCTGACATATTTTTCTTTCTTTCCTTGAAGCCTGTCACTCCACAACCTTTCCATGGAGCTCTGGTGCTAACAGTAGAAACTCCAGCTGCAAGAAGTCACTTTGTACCACTTCTTGATTGTCTCTTTTACTCATTCTGAGTGAAACTATATGTTCAAATGGTAGAGAAAAGACAGCTAAAAACCTGGGCTTAGAGCTCCCACAGAATGACTGAGTGAGCCTCCAGCAAGCTCTCACATTTACCAGAAGACAAACTCGTCTATAGTCAAAAGCCTAAGTGATGGTATCAGAGACAAAGCAAATAACTCTGCACAAACTTCTGAAAAAGACTTTTCCTCTACCATCTGTTTAAAGTTTTCTCTCTTTAGCAACTTAATTAACACTCATCTCAAAAGGCTTTGTAAGTCTTCAGATCTGCCTCAGAAGCATCAAAACACAACTAAATGTTGAATTTTGTCACTAGTTTGTATTTTCTAAGGAAACTGATAATTACGACACTAAATCCTAATTGTACACACGCTAGAGTACTTTCTTGAATCAGGATGGATTTCTCCTTTTGCTAGAATCAGAATTCTAAAAATCACAGTATCACAGTATAACTAAGGTTGGAAAGGACCTCGAGGATCATCGAGTCCAACCTATCAACACAGAGCCCATGACTAGACCATGGCACCAAGTGCCACGTCCAATCTCCTCTTGAACACCTCCAGGGACGATGACTCAACCACCTCCCTGGGCAATCCATTCCAATGCCGAATGACTCGCTCGGTGAAGAACTTCCTCCTCACCTTGAGTCTAAACCTCCCCTGGCAGAGCTTGAGACTGTGTCCCCTTGTTATGGTGCTGTTGCCTGGGAGAAGAGACCAACCCCCTCCCAGCCACAACCACCCCTCAGGTAATTGTAGAGGGCAATGAGGTCACCCCTGAGCCTCCTCTTCTCCAGGCTAAACAATCCCAGCTCCCTCAGCCTCTCCTCATAGGGCTTGTGTTCAAGGCCTCTCACCAGCCTTGTTGCCCTTCTCTGGACACGTTCAAGTGTCTCAATGTCCTCCTTAAACTGAGGGACCCAGAACTGGACACAGTACTCAAGGTGTGGCCTAACCAATGCAGAGTACAATTTGAAGTCCCAAACTTGCAAAGTAACACCCAATAGATGATCACTGGAAGATATCTAAGATACCACTTTCTGAGAGATGTAAAAAGCAGCACATCTTCTACACAAGTGCAGTACATTTATATATAACCTTTTAGTTACTCACATCTGAAACAGGAAAAACAAAAACATGTTTCTCTTTACTCCAAGATGATAAATTAAGACATGAAAATTGGGTCTTGTGAGGTTACAGAAACGCTGACAGCTTAAAGTTTTTGTTCCTGCATTACTGTTTCCATCTTTGTTTGCTTCTTTTTTTTTCTTTTCTTAAAAAAAACCAAAACTATTCTCTCATTTGAGACAAAAAGCATTTCTAAAGAAAGAATTGTGTGTGTAGATTGAAAAAAGTAGTACTATTTTTTTGTTCTTTGTGGCTCATGATGATTTTGTGCTGACTCAAAAAAAAAAAAAGCATTTGTAAAATCTTGGCTGATGACAATGGGCAAATGTTGTCTGGGCTACAGTGGAGCTAATGTAGAAACAAACTCACTGCATAAAATTACTTATTCCACTTAGAAACTATATTTTATTCAAACCCTGAATTATTCCTGCTGGCTCACTTAACTGGGAAGCAGAAAACTTTGTTAACTTACTGGGAGTCACCATTTGGCCTCTGCTGTACAGTCGCCTGTACACCTCTGTCCTGAGAAAAGGCCTGTGGAACATTGCACAGCAGTAACTTAGAGCTGAATTTACACAAGCAGTGCTAGCATTTGCTACAGATGCAACACTTTCATCTCTCCCACAGACGTTATTCTCAGCATGATACCACACTTCATCTCATGATTTCGTGCAATGTACTGTAAAACACATCAGGAATCACAGTCACCAAATGTTAGAGACCAGAAGGGACCTCAAAACACCATCCTGTCCAACCCCCCTGCCAGTGCAGGATCACCTATACCAGATCACACAGGAATGCATCCAGGCAAGTTTTGAATATCTCCAAAGAGGAAGACTGAGACTCCAGAACCCCCCTGGGCAGCCTGTTCCAGCATTCTGTCACACTCACAGTAAAAAAAGTTTCCTCATGTTTCTATGGAAATTCCTATGCCTCAGCTTCCACCATGGGGCAATGCCCCTTGTCTGGTCATTGGGCATCACCAACCAGAGGCTGGATCCATCCTCTTGGCACTCACCCTTTATTTATAAGCATTAATGAGTTCACCTCTTAGTTTCCTCTTCTCCAAGCTAAAGAGCCACACCTCCCTCAGACTCTCCTCACACGGAAGATGTTCTACTCCCTTAATCATCTTTGTGGCTCTGCACGGGACTCTTTCAAGCAGTTCCCTGTCCTTCTTGAACTGAGAAGCCCAGAACTGAACACAATATTCCAGATGCAGCCTCACCAGGGCAGAGCAGAGGGGGAGGAGAATTTAACTATTTGGATAAAACTCATGGTTGACTGAGTGAAGGGGAGACAGTAACTTACTTTATCAGAGCCCATGAAATTGATAGTGGGTTAGTGGGGCCACATAAACTTCAGTCTTCCCTTCTGACTTGTTATTCCTCTCCATACAGGGAGCCTGGGCTTGCATCAGAATTGGCAAGAAACAACTTTTTCCAGGATGCCAGATGTTTGCTACATGAGGGGGGCGAGGGGGGGAAACCCAACAAAACCACAAACCAAACATCCACAAAACTTTTCTGGGGTGCAGAGGCTGCTGTCAACTGAGGAATCAAAGGGGTGGAAGTTGTACCCAGCTTTTCCTAGTTGGAAAAACAGTCACAAAGAAAAGCAAACAAGCCAAGTCTAGATACACAAGAAAGCAGAGCACATCCATTGAATTTGTAGTGGCAAATTGGTTTGCAGACAAAGAAAAACAAAACATAACACCCAACAAAATAACATCAACTGATTTCTGAACACTTTCTTCTAGTTCATTGTTTTGTTGTGTATCATTTCCAGCCTTCAAATTCTGGTGACCTAACCAGGTAAAGTAGAAACTGGGTTCACATTTCCTATGTGCCATGTGGACTGCTGCACCAGGGACCATTTTACTTGAAGATCAGCAGAAGACTCCCACTGTGTGCAGAGAGTAAAGTCTGCCAAGCAGTGATGTAACAATAATGGAGGAACTCAGGGAAAACAAAACAAACAAAAAAACCAGATCAACCTGCAAATTCTTAGCCTCCTGCTGTGTCTGAAGGTCAAGTGTGACTTCCATTGCTCCAAGTTACATAGCTCCCAGAACTAGGCTTCAGGTCCACAGTGTTTGCACAGACTGTAATTTTTCTTGTTCATACCTATAAAACTTCAATTTCAGGAGAGCAAGCAGTCATGAAGCCCTGTATTTTGCATCAACCACAGGCAGATTTCCAGCCACTGGGAAAGGTCTTGCATAATTCAAGCCCTGAAAAATCCTAGACACATTCAACAATTTATAGAGGTACCACATTCCTTAACACAGCACACACAGCATCAAATTCCTTTCCATTGTGAAAGGCAGGTAGGAATTTTTGCCCCTTTTGTCCCTTCATGCATAAAGGACACTAATGCATAAAGCTCTAACTTCACAGTATTTTGTCACAGTTGATATTGGAAAGTTACAAGCACTGGGGTTAATTACCGAGTCTGGGGCTCATAGTCCCAAACCACATAGAAGCTTTGTAAACACATACATTGCATCCTTTCCTTATACAAACTATTCAGAACTTTAATTAACCATCTATAGCAATTCCACTTTTCTAAACAACTGCATTGCCAAACCAAGCCACACTGGCTTGTAAGAAATCTGACAGCACAATCCTGACCTTACACGTTCAATGGAACATATTAGAGAATATTATATTCATATTCTAATAAACACATTGGAAGATGTCCTCAGATTCAGCTTACTTGGAATGTGTTCAAACATAAAAAGCTCAGGCTTACTGTCCACAAGCTATCATGATTATCAAAACTAAGGAAGAGTAGTATTTCAGGGACTTTGCCAGTACCTTACACTTTTAAGAAATGCTCTTTGCAATTCAGCATACTGCCTCTAAAGTCTATGTATATGGACAGACAACGAGACAGATTCATTATCACCATTACATAATTTAAAAAACAAGTTTTGGGTATTGGGTATTTTAAAAGAAGTCCTCAACATGTTATATCTATAGAAATGCAAACACCCTGCAACACCTGGAAGATAAGAAAATGAAGGAACTGAGTATTAAGTATGTCCTGAAAATACATAAATACCCATACTGCTGAGCAAAAGTGTGTCATTTTCACACATCCTCCAGTTGAAATGTCATATGCTCTGTATTCCAAACATTCTCCAAAATACCTCTGCAGTATTACAGTCCACAGGAAGAAAGAGCAGCATGACCAGTCCAACACCATGCATATTGGTGCAGCTTCTGTGGTAATTAGTGTGTAATTGTTGTAACCTCTCCAGACATCACAGGAGTATCTTTGGAAAGTATGTCCTAAGTCACGTGGGTCCCTGTGGAGCATTCTACATGATTCTATGTTTGTTTGGAAATTTTTGTTTGGTTAGTAGGGTTTTTTTGGTTTGGTTGGTTGGTTTTGCTTGGGTTTCTTTTAATGCAATTTATGCTGTTACTGCCCTACAGAAACCTATTACTTTCACCTAAACCAATTCCACTACCCATCTTCAGAAGTGAGCATCCCCCATAATGTTTAGATAAGGAAAC
This sequence comes from Melanerpes formicivorus, assembly GCF_026170545.1. Lineage (NCBI taxonomy): Eukaryota > Metazoa > Chordata > Aves > Piciformes > Picidae > Melanerpes > Melanerpes formicivorus. The sequence goes on along the minus strand of NW_027142356.1, from coordinate 8,406,529 downwards.
CAAACAATTGTGCAGCTTCTCAGAGTATAGGAATGAGTATTACAGAAATAGCAGCCAGATTTGGGTTTCCTCAGCTTCCAGATATGTTCTCCATTCACAAGAATTAACTTGTGCCCGAGGAGCGAAATATTTTTTGCACACATGGATGAACTTTGAGGCTAAACACAAGAAGGCAAATTAGTCACAATAGATCTATGGGGCTAGTCACAGAGCTCATCTAGCTAAGCATGTGTAAGGAAAAAGGATTCTTCCTTTAGTCTTTATTTTCATACTTTCTGATTATTATTCTTTCTAAAACACATGCCTTTGAAATCAACAGTTGATTATTTTTATTTTTTAAGTATTATTTATAGTATAAGTAATATTTTTCTATGCATATATATTTACCATGTGTATATTCCTAGTTGCAATATCATCTTTATTTCCTTGGGGTTTTTTTATGTATTTCACACAAATCAGTGAACAAACACAAACTTGTCAGTCTTGTAGCATAGACGTATGGCCAAACTTGTTGCACTGGTGATTTGTGTCCTACCACCATATTAGAAAAGGCATCATGGGTGAAAACAAGACAGATAGTATAGTAAAAACATTCCTTACATATTAAAAACAAATTTATGTGGTGCCATGGGGAAAATCGTTAGTGAGATTGAAGAAGGAGTGGAGGAGGAAGATAATTAAACAGTGGCAGCCTGTGACACCCAATTTCACTATACATCCTCCAACATTTCAGAAAGTCATATAACACCAAACCATACTAACAGGAAACATGAAAGGACTGTGCTCCTGTGGCTTCTTAACAGCACTCTGTTCATAGTGCACAAAGAAGCAGAGCACTTGAAAGAGTGTAATTCCTGCCTATTGGAGAGACATGACACTTAAACAGCAGAGACTTAACAGATCAGCGCATCAGGGATGCTGGTTTCTAGTTTGAAGGTATCTATTTATTTGCAGAGGATGAAGGAAAAAGATAGCTTGTGGGTCTTGGTGGTAAAAGAAGTCTGGCTGATGTTCCTACACTGCTGACAGTTGTGCTCAATCTCCTTAAAAGTACAAGGTGGAGCTTTGATCTGCCTTTCTGCCAGCAGTATTTGCCCTGATCCCATAATACACTGTAAGAAATACAGTGGGAACCTGTGAATTGTTCCACAATTCTACAGACTGATACTGTCAAAAGCCAGTGCAACTGCAGCGTTGGTCTGCAGCTATACCCCACCTCTGTTTCCCTCAGCAAAGTCAATGCAGCAGAACAGAACCTACACAGTCACCTATAGCGCAAAGAGAAACATGACCTTGTAGATTGCTGATACTTACTTACTTTTGATCGGAAATACTAAGGATACAAAGGATTGGATTAAGCAAAGGAAAGAATTATAACCTGTTTTAAGGAAACATTAGCATATTTTATGCATGTGTTCCTTCAGGATTAGTATGGAAGTTTATGTTGTGAATGCAGTCCAAGAGTAGAGCATCACTCGATCTGTCCTGTCTCTCAGCAGTGGCATGCCTGGTGTTTCTTAGAAATGACACATCTAACAGAAGTCAGTCACACTGACTGCATGGCCTGCATACCCTCCTGGATTTCTCATGTTGTTTGGGAAGGCTAAGAGCCTGCCTCTGTGTGTGGCAATCCATAAAATGGCTTCACTGTTTTCTCTAAGCAAAAGAAACTCATCAAAGCACATCTTAAATTACTTATTATGGCATCATCATGGGCTAAAATGAGAGCCCACATCAGGAAAGAAGCTGTAAGGGATGGAAGGCGTGGGAACTGAATGACACCCGGTAAGAGATGCCATGTGCCTAAAGAGAAACTATGCTATTTCAGTCTACAGAATCTAGTCTACTTGGTATACCCTAACAAGCACTACGGACAGCTTGTTTAGGGTGCGTGCAAACCACCAGAATGATCACAGGGACTACAACAGAACAGCAGCTGACACAACAATGACTGAGACACATTGCAATTCTAGTTAACTCTGTAGATATATATGAATCCAATGGTTACTTGCTAATTATTTTACCCTTTACCCCCCCCCCCCCCCCAGACAATTAAAGAAGCTGGATACACAAAGATCACTTATTTTCAGTTAAAGACCTTGCTGCCTTACACTCTTGACAATTCCTCATTTGACTGGCTCAGTATTTCCATTTAGTACAAAGCTTCCTTTATCAGTTACAGGAAGCTTTCCTGCCTGCCAATCTTTAACAGGCTCAGTTTAGGTTTTCTCTTTGCCATTTCTCAAATTATAAAACCAAACAAAACAGTTTGGCAGTGAGCAGTGCTAAAAAGCACCCAAGGCAATTCTGTTGTACTCTGCACTTGTTCTTTGCAAATTCGGACTCTGACAGCAGACTTTAAGATCTCATATCCATAGTCCCATTATAAATGTCACCAACTTAACTTAAATTTGATTATAAATAAAGAATCACATAAGGGACGGTAAAAAATACTTCAAGTTTCTTAACCTCTACCTTCCCATTATTGCTGTTCAAATTCGTTAAGGTGCTGTGCTGTCTGCATTTTACACTCAAAGTAAAAATTGTTCCTTGTAAAAAGTATTTGTTTCTGCTTGGTTACAACTCTTACTTCCGGAGATACTTGATGACCCCTGCAATTATTCTGTATTTTCTAATGCTTCTGCTCATTTCTGACTTGGTGTTTTATTTCGGCATAGGACTGCAGAGCAAGGGGACCCCAGCTGAGTTTCACAGTACCTGTGGAACAGGCTGATACTGCCACCTTGGGGAGGACTCTTTCCAAGTACTTTGAAAGGTAAATTAAGAAAGCGCTATTTAAATCAGCTTGATATTTTTTTCCTTGTCATATGCTCCCAGGAAGACAACTTCTTAGTCCTGTGCTATTTTAAGGTCTTCCAGATGTGTCCCAGCTCGGACTGTATTACACTCATAATAATACTGGAAAAAAAATGCCCTTTTTTTGTTTGTTTTGGGTTTGTTTTGTTGGGGAGGATCACTTAGCAAGATTTTAGGTATTATTTAAGCAGTGCCTCATTTACACTGCTCTTAATTTTACAGTCATCCTGCCAGCAAAAAAACCCCACCCTGTTCTGCATCCAGCTGGGCAAGCTGTATTCTGCATACAACACTCCTCTGCTTCTGGGAGTCCAGCTTTCCTAGAAGTCTAAAGCCTAGTCTGTGCACACCTTAAATTATCTCCTTGGCAGGCTACTGACTCAGCTGGATTCCACTGCTAGGACATACACTGCCTCAGATATTGTGTACAGCAACAGCCCAATGAACAGTACAGAGCTAGACCGTGACAATTCAACTGAAGTCAAGACTTGCAGGCAAATTGAAGGAAGCATCTGGATTTTATCTTCACAGTATCCGTAGCTTTATGAGACTGACCTACCCTTTTGATTTCAAATGAGTCACTCCCACATCAAGCCTTGAGTTTGTATCCACTAGGAAATGACAGAACCTTGCTATACACTTTATATATAAACATGCCCTGAAACACAATGAATGTGCAGAGCGCTGAGCCACAAGGTTTTCCACTAAGGAAATCTACACAACACAGAAAAAGATGTCATGCCTCACCTCTCACTAACACAGGCAGGCTCTCTGAAAGCAACTAACCTGTTCATGTACTCTTAAAAATATACTGCAACAGAGTTATTATGCAACCATCCAGTGCCAAGTAAAACAACAAACTTAATTCATGATAATGATGTGAATTTATGTGAAGAAGCTGTAAACGCACTATTAGCTCCTACCATCTGCCAAAACACTGGTTGTGTTTCTGGCACCACAGTGAGAGACAACAAGCTTGCACAGGAACTGAAGTCCCACTCCACTGCTTTTGCAGGCAGGAGTAGCCCTAATACCACAGTAAACCCATAGCTTCAGGCTATCACAGAGCTACACACTGGGTAATGGCCCCAGCAGAACCGGGCTGTGGAAAAACATTCTTGTTTTTCTCCAACCACAGTCATACAAGATTCTTGTTCTCAATATAATGACACATATCTTAGTACCATGGAGTAAACATGTGCCTTGATTCACATGTGAATTACAGCCAAAGAGGTGGCCTATCTAAACCTTGTGAGCAGACAAGAAAGAATGAAAGATTGGGGGGAGCCTATTACCAAAACCTAGTTATTAAAGCACAAATTGGTATTTATTTTCCACTTAGGCACAGGAGTTCAAATTACTTACTTTCCCACTGGTGGGAAATAGTCTGAAGAACAAGCGATAGGTGTCCTCTGGACAATCTTTTTATCCCTGGTCTTAATGCCACCAAAGCATGGCAAAGAATGATGCTTGCAAGAGAGATGCATCAAGCTCTTGAGCCAACAGCTACCACATATGACTGGCAATGGTGCAAAGTCTTCAGTTATCTTCCCAATTCACAGATAATTTATGTATTCTCATCCATTTTGAAAAATTACTTTAATCCATCTTTGTTAGGCAAACAGCTTTACATCTGCTAATGCTTTACACTGTACTTTGAAAACACTGCAATTATTAATTCACTGCAATAATAAGAGGAAGTGCACATGCACTTCACATGCACATAGGAACACATATTCAAGAACAGGCAACACAAAGTAATCCCAGTATCTCTATTACCACCCTCATGTTTAACTGCTGATACAACTCCAGTAGCTTCCAAAAGTATCAGTTTCATACAACCACTGAAGTGACTGCAAAAACCATATCTACAGCTATGCTGAGGAAATTCAAGTGCCTATTGCTGACCAAACACATCCAGGTGAATGAGGATCTACGAGTAACAGATTAACCAGATTAACATGTACGTAACAGTCTCAGCATGGTACGTTGCTGCTGTTAGTTTCAAAGTCCACATAGTAACTTTTTTTATTTTACACTGCACACATTGTTTATGAATGAAGTCTGAATGAAAGGGGATGAAAAGGGAATTTAAGGGAAAATAAGGTAAGTGACATTATATGAAATTAGTCTAAGTATATAAGTGTAGCATGCCTATGAAAGGGAACAAATTCTTGTGATTTTAAAAGTGAAGGCACAAATGCACGTCTACCATGTCATATTACTATGCTACAGAATAAGGAATATAGCATATCTAGGTAATTGAGTAACTGCTGACACTAATTTCATAAGGTGTCTCTTTAAAAAGTATTCTTACCAAAAAAAAAAAAATATACAAAAAATTGGTCATTGCAAACCCCACAAAAAACTCCACTGGGAGTTCAGTGCAGAAGATCATCACATACAATACTCAGTGCTGCCCACAACAAAATTAGTATGCTAACAGCTCTTGCGTGTTTGGCTTTGTACTGAAGTTGTTTCAACAGATTTATTTAGGCATGGAATTAATAGGAGGGAGAAAGCTTGAGCTGTGCATGCAAGGATCTAAATAAATTAATTACAGCACATCCCATTCTAAAATTATCCACAATCTCCCTGTGAATATTTAAACATGGGATCTTCAAAAAAATGCACATCTGCCTGAAGTTCAGATGTCGCCGATAACTTAAATTCAACTATTGACTTGCCAATGGTATCCTGTAAGAAACACCTGTGAACCGATTTAATCTGCTAGGTGATCAACATACACCAAAACCTCTTCAGACACCAGACTACAGAAAACAGTAAAGTGAATGAAAGGGTTCATTGATGAACAATTCCAGTATTTGTCCACCTCTCCATTCATTCAGTGTGCTGTGCTTTTCCATTAACTGTGCCCTAAGACTCAAAGCCTCAAATTCATGTGATTAGAACCTGCAGCAGTAGCCATTTCAGCTCTTAAGACATACTTCCCATATTTATGTCTATCAGAAATCTGTTTCAAATTAATATTTCAACTTTAGTGCTAGCTGATGAAAGGTGTTTTCTAAATTGTTCTCTGCTACAAGAAAGTGCTCCTTTAAGAGCTACTTCTCCCAAGTTTTCTACTAAAACCAAGATTTACCTCCTGAAACATGGCTATTTAACAGTATGCATTTGTCATCATTCTTTTCTTGCTCTCCTAGTTTTCCTCTTTCATAATCTAGTCTCCCTGCCTGAGAGTGCTGTTTTCCACAGATGTTTCCCAACTCATCCCTTCTCTGTTGTCTCTCCTCAGCTTTGTCAGCTTTACTTCTTCCTAAAACCTTCTCATATCTGACTCCCAGCTCTTTAGTTTCTGTCAGCATAGGAAGACACACCATTAGGTTGCTCTGATACCTGTGATACCTTCCGATTATTTCCAAGCAAGATCGATCCTTGGATCAAATGGAGGGTATGTGCTGTACTGAATATCTACCTACACCACATGCTCCTTAAATTCTCCCAGGCAGTAAAGGACAGTTAAAAGATACTGAATTTTGCAATTTTTTCCTGGATTTTTCTCCTTGACGTATCTGAAACAGCTCATGTTATTTGTTCCTTCACTTAGTGAGAAGCTTGTGGATAGCAGCAGACAATGGCAGACAGCAGTGAGATGACCATCAACCTTGCTGTCTTTGGAAGAACCCAGACTGGCAAAAGCGCTGTTGGGAACAGCCTGCTGGGCAGCTTAGACTTTGAGAGTCATTGCTCTCCAAGCTCTGTGACTACACAATGCCGCCTAGGACGCAGCTGCCGCATCTCGGGGATTATAAGAAGCAAGGGCCATGAGCAGGGTCTCCGTGTTCAAGTACTTGACACTCCAGCTTACCCTCACACCAGTCTGAGCAAAGAGCAGGTGACAGACACAGTCAGATCAGCCCTGGCCCACTACTTTGGGAAGGAAGGCCTGCATCTAGCTCTCCTAGTCCTGAGGGCTGACTTGCCTCTGTGTCTGGATGAAAGTAATCACACAATTCAGTTCATGCAGGTAACAAATAAATAGAAACCTCTGAACTAACAGCAGCTCTTTTGTCCTCAGGTGACAATAGCTATGGAAGAGTTGACCACAAAAGTGGAGAAGTGCAGCTGAAAACCGGAACACTTGCCAGTTGTCCAGCAGTTGAATCAGGCCAATCATGCATCCAACACTATACATCATAGCTACAATTACCACATTAAACCTGAGACAAGGCAAGAACTACTCTCTTCTGCATGTGGAATTGACACTAAAGCATTTAGGAATCAAGTTACCTGTAGATGTAAGCTTTTGTCTCATAAGTCAGTTAATGCTTTATAATGGCAGATCTAGCTCATTGAAGAGAGATGCAATTTAAAGCAGAAACGAGGTTACATCACTCTCCTGTGCTTTGAATGGACCAAAGCACAGTGTCACAGGTCCAAACATCACACAGAAAACCTGACTGACCTGAGAGAAGGCTGTTCAGCTCTGTCTGCACAGTCACTGTACTGTTCAAATGAAAGTAATTAGAAAGTTACCATAAATTTGCTCTAGCTAAAGGAAAAATTCTAGCATAACTGACTTGAACAAAACAAATCTTGGAAGCTCCTGAAGGAAAAGTTACTTTTTGTAAGTAGGTAAAATATGTGGGGAGTGACACTGAAAAGAATGGCTTTTTGGTGGAAGATTTCTCACCACTATGCCCAAAGGCATGCAAGCAGGAATTGCTCAGTTTATGTCTCCTCAGATACAAACCAGGCTCTTAAGATTTGCGAAGAAACCTAGAGTTTCAGTTAAAGCCCATGTTTGTCTAACACTGATAAACTAGAATTTTTTAGGACTGGAAGGGAACTTCTGGTCCATCAAGTCTTATCACCTACTGTAACTGACATTATCTAAATACAGAAAATACATATGCAGAGATAAATATATCCATTTATAAGCATGTAGATAAAAAAATAACTTCTAAAGTACGTTCAGCTTGTTTTCCTGTTCTGATAACTCCCTACTCTCTACCACTTTTCTGGTAGTTCAAGAACTGGTTCTAATTTCAACACACTTATTGTTTACATTCAGTTGTTTTCAGTGTTTCCCTTTTATCTCACACAGTTCTCTACCTCTCTCTGCTTTGTGGTATGTGAAACAAGGCAGCATTTACTCAAGATATTTTTAATTTAAATCAATGACAAATTACCATTCCGCTAATTCGACTGTTTTGGATCAAGCCCACATGAGCATTAAAAGTATAAGATGCCACCAAGCCTGGACATTTAAAGCCCCTACTGGAAAATAAATACAACACATTTAAAAATCATGAGAAAGCAACACCTACTTCTGTTCCATTACCACATCTGGCTCTTGGCTTATATAATGGTTGGCTTTATTTTCTCCTTGAAAGACCAGATGTTTTGCTTTCATCAGTGACAAACAAACTGGGCAGAACATCTGCCTGGGTGTTGGGAATATGAATAGCAATAGTTATACTTCAGTATGTCACTCCAAGTAGACATTAGCATGGATACTACCTTTGGTAATAAGGAGGTTCCACAATGATCATTTGCAAATTGCATGCCAATGAAGATGGCATACCATGAGACTACCAGAATTCAAACCTCTCTGTATTTTATTCCAGTAACTTAGCCTAATGAATTGTCAGTGATTTCAGAACACTAGCACTGAGTCCTTAGCAAATCGAGACACTATCCTCCCTCCAAACTGATAACCCAGTACTTCTTTAGATAGCAATTGCAAAAATTTTGTGTAAGTTTAATATTTTTCCATCCCTAGGTCCTAAACCACATTAATCACTATCAATACCCCAGTTTTTTTCTAGCTCCCTGCTTACCTTGGAAGTAGGATATCCTTTAAAGCAGCTTTATACACCCTCATATTTAGGTTACAGAGTTTAGATAACAGCAAGAGGCTTCTTGTCACACACTGGTTAGCATGAATGCACTAAAGCAGCCATTGCATTTGCATTTGTAAATGAAACTCAGTCTAATTCCTAGTAACATTTTCCACACTCATTGACAAAGAGAGCAGCAGCTTTTCTCTATTCCCCTCCATCAGACGAGCCACAACAATTCAAGAAGTCTCTGAACCAGCACTTAGGCTGATGCACTGATTTTCCTGCCTTGCTGAGCACAGTTCATGACCTATCTGGAACTGCAGCTGGTGTCATGTAGAAATTCATTTATTTTTTCAGCACAAGGTGATTCTTAAAACATAATTTTCAATGAGCTGTAAAAACTGTAGAACTACAGATATGTGGAAATGACCGATGTAAACTAATGCGATACAGCTAAATTACCCTTTCACTTCTTATATAAATAGACTTTAACTGGAAAAAAAAAAAATCTATTCACATTTGTAGTATGAGAGCAGAGAACTGCTAGCACTGCACAACCACATATATCTACTGAAAGTGGGTGTCAGTGTCTTGGGAATCTGAGTAACTCCAGAAATTTCAGCAACTCAGCATTAACGGGGATACTGTCAGGGAAATGATACATAACTGGTCTGTTAATGCCTAAGTATGAAGTAGGAGCGGAGAAAAGGAACAAGAAAAGATAGTTAAGATTTGTTTCTTGTTACAGGAACTCCTGGGTCCCACATGGAAGGATTTCACTGTAGTTCTACTTACTCATGCAGACAAGGCAGAGGAAGCTGGATTCGGTGAAGAAGCATATCTGCACAGTGCCTCAAGTACCCTGTTGTCACTTCTGAGCCTGGTACAGCACAAATACGTTTTCCTTAACAACCAGAAGAGCATAATTAAAGAGGAAAGAGCTATTGTCTTAAGAAAGCTGCTGGGGTTTATAAGGCAAAATAATTATCAAGTCCTTCTACTTAATCACAAGGAATAAAATCTGTTTTCAGGTGCTCGTTTCTCTATTTTCTACAGCAGGTAACATTTAAAAGAATTAAGAGACGGCATCAATTGGAAAATTCCACCTCCATACCAAATACTTTAACACATAGATGAAAATATCTTTAGATTACCAAACTATTTGCATCGCAGAGTACCTCACAATACTGCACCCAGAATTCTGGTTTCAACCAGAAAATCTGAACAAGGTAGTGCTCTAACTCAAACTTCTAATATGCATATAGTCACAAGGTTCTGCACTACACCAGAGTGTATACTGCAGTTCATGCAGGAAGAAAAAATGTGATACATGCATGTGAGTTGAGACTGTAGGGGAGCCTCCTCACTCAATTCTTCAAGCTAGCAAAAGTTCCTCTGAATTTCAAACTTTGTAAAAAGTGTTCCAGTATGGAAAGCTAAGGTTTCTCTACTGTAAAAGTATTTCCTTACCTTGATTCAGGATTAGTTAGAATTGAGATTCTGAATGCCAACGTTTTTGTTTAATAAGACATTATTGCATCTGTAGTTTACAAGGTAGATAAATAGCTCCCATAAGCCCAATGCTATTTGGTATCACAGTATACTGTACATTTAAAAGAACTAGTTACTAGTGCTTATTCCCGGATACACAAAAAAATTAACAGTTCATAGGCACATACAAAACTTAATTGAGAAAGAAATCTATTCACCTCTCCTTTTGCACCTGTTCCTTTGGATTTTACATCTCTATATTTTTGTTTTCTCAACCAATTTACTGGATGAAGTTCAAAGCCTGAAAAACTTCAAGAGTGGCTAAATTACTTTATTTCAGAGGTTTAAAAAAAAAAAGAGACTAACCAGTTTATTAAATATTATATGCCAAAGTATCTGAACTACCTCTAAATACTTGAAAGGCTTATTGTAACTTGATCTAAAACGTTAAAAGGAAGGAATTAAAAGTAGTAAATTCAGAGTGTTGCCATAGCAACCACAACTACTTGTACAATATTATTAAGGAATAATTCCAATTGTAAAAACTAAAGAAGCTGTGTTTGTTAAAACCAAAGCAACATTTTCCTTGAAAACACATTAAAATATAAGAAATTAGCTCTTGTCATCTATCTGCTTTTCATCCTTAGTCCTAGCTACCATTTGGAAGGAATTATCTAGGTGGACTAGATGGAAATATGTTAGTGAAGTGACAGTGTCAACCTTATTGGCATTATAGCAACTTAACTGTGGAACATGAAAGTATGTCCATTTGTACATGCAGGGCATAAAGGATCGTAGTTTAATCTTCCCATTACAGATTTCTGCAGACTACTGAGACAACACAGACAACAACAACAAAAAAATGCTTGGGAGGAGGAAATACTCTTAAAAGGTGACTAGAAGAATGAAGACAATTGTGGCCTTCACTGGCCAACTGTTAGTCCTGTATCTCTTGAAATGTAGTTAGCACTCAAGGAACATGGTAGATATTTTTCCTTATTGAGGTTCTCCTGCTCTATAGAATCACTAAATCTTTCAGTTGTCCAGAAAATACTCTTGTCTGCCTGGAGTTCTACCATGAGCAAGCCTTGGCAATCCAGTCTTGCACACTGAGTGGCTAATGACTGTTGACAATACTTAGTTTGCGGGACAGTAAGGAAGTAAGGTGAATGAGTGAAAGTACTTGAGACAACACATTCTGTACCTCTGGAGGAAGAGTCAAACAGAAGAGGTAATAGTCATGCATTTCAGAGGGGTAGTATGTTTCTTTATTGTGCTGGCATTACTTTCCATTTCAACATATGAAAAAGCTTTTAACAACCATTAATTATTTAATTCCGCTGTTTGCCATGGTCTCTGCCCTGCAGACTCCTTTTCCTTTCACTTCAAATGGAACTCCTTTGTAAGTAGCAACACACTGGTCATTGGTATGCAGATCAGGTTGGATTTGCTCCCAAATCTTCTTCTTGGGATTAAGTTCCTTCTCAGGATCTCCTGTTTCAAAACAAAGAACAGCCTAATAGCACACAACACAGAAAACAGAGCAAGACCTTCATGTAGGTACACATCTGTGACAACCCACACAGCATGGCTGCACACACTTCTAAGAGCAAAATAAAAATTACCTGTGATTCCCAAAATGAAAACTTCAATTGGAATTAGGGACTGTCTAGATAATGTCTCCAGAGCCTCTCTCAAAATGCTGAATCTTTCAGCAGAAAAAAAGTGGCAAGTAAAAAAAAATCACAAATACTGTCAAAAAGGAAGCAATTAAACCATTGCTAATTGTTGGTGTACAAGATTTATTAGAGACAAAAAGGATTCCTAAGAACTACATAGGTAGGGACTGCAAAAATTCTATACTCAGCAAGTCAGAGTTTTGTTAGAATCTTAAATTCAGGAATTATTGAATTTTTATAAGCATTTCATGTTAAGTAAATTTGGCAGGTGCTTTTATGGGTGAGAAATAATTGAATTTAGATAAGAATTGTCCAATATTAAGATACTGACATATAACTTAGTTTCAACACTGTTCTACTTTCTATACCATTTGATGACAAGCTCTTGTGCCTAAAAGTACAGAAGCATTGGAGGTCAGCTTGTATTTCAGGAACTACAGCCTCAGTTTCTGTGAATTCAGTTCCTTGTTTCCATGCGTACACCATGATAAGGTACCTTCAACCTAGAGGTAATGACGGTCCAATTACATTAACAAGTAAAGCTATTTAAGGATCCCTAATGACCACAAAATGCAAGTTTCTCCTATTAATGTTTTTAAATATTGTTAACTTACATAGAAAAATGAAATATTTCAGAAGCATAGTTTTCCTATTTTTAAACAGACACAAAAGGTAAAGTACAGGAACAAACCAACAAAGTAAATAAGGCACCAAATGAACTGCTGCCTGCTGGCATTATCTAGACAAAGCTAGACCATTAATTCAGCATACAATTACTTTCTGTGCAAAGGTCATGGAAATACAATCTCTCAGCCCTAACAGAATGCAGATTCTCCTAAAGAAAAGTTTTTCATTTAATCATAATGCTGCCAGGTGCTCTTGACCTTTTCTCTGTAATACAGGCAGGACAGGTAAAACACAAGACTTGCCATAAAAATAAGTAGAGCGTATTTAAATGTTGAAAAGGATTTTGTTATCTATATAAAAAATATGTGTAAATATTTACACATATATTTAAAAATGTTTTAAGTTGGTTTTTTATTTTTACTTGCTTGGAGTGCCATATTAGCACCATTCTACCCAAACTATTAAAAATCTTAAGTTCTGGAACAAGCAAGACTCAAGACTTCTTCCTGGAGACCCTCTCAGAGGAGCCAGGAGCTCTTAAAGCAAAAGAACTACTGCAAGTGTGCAGAATGTCAGGTACTCACATCTTCCAACACTCAATGGCCCCAGAAATTCAGAAAAGGAAAGGCTACATGGATTTTAATGGACATGTTTCCATTAGCTGGTTGAAATTCATGACTGCTGGGTGTACTCCTGTCTCGCTGACAGAATCACTGAATGACAGAATCACAGAATACCAGGTTGAAAGAGCACCCAAGCTCATCTGGTCCAACCTTTATAGGTGATAGAGTAGTTGAAATTACATGGCCCAGCACCCTGTCAAACTGACTATTAAAATTGTCCAATGCAGGGGAATCTAACACTTCTCTTGGGAGAGGATTCCAATGTCTGTTTATCTCCTTTTAATGTTTTCAAGGGTTTAATCCACTCACATTCTCAGTGCTTGCAAAAGCAAGTTACATCTGCCTGTAAACACATCTAACTTCCACAGTTTCTTTCTCTGTAACTGTGAGAAGAATAGCAGACCAGGCTGGATTTCTCTATTAAGCACACTAGCCTTGCCAGAGCAAGATCCAATAATGCAGTTGGATTTATTCCACAACCACAGTGCACTCAACATTTAAAAGAAAAATCAGTAATATCATTATCAAATTACAGATTAGAGCTAATTGTGCATTTTCACAAAAATAAAAATCCTGCTCCAGCTCATGAACAAAGACAGACTTGAATTTAGACCAAAGTGAAAGCATATGACCTAATAAAATCATTAAATAGAATGTTAAATGATCCACTGTGCATTTCCTTTCCACTCCTCAAATATAAAAAGATCTTTTTTTTTCAGTAAGAAAAAAATAGGTTTCTATTATAAAAGACACGCTTTGGATGTTAGTAACTTTCTTTGGAATCCTGCATCCAACCCCTTTGGGATGTGTGGTGAGCTCGTATTAGATTAGCATAGGCAATGATTTTAAATACTAGCAGAGCTTTAGGCTGCGCATTTTCCTATGACTTCTCCTCATTGCATTCTTTCCTCCCAGAAAACATTCTTTATAAGGGTTTCTACAAATACAATAAACTTGAAGTGGTTTAATGAGTTTCCAACTCTCTTTTCATAAAAAGAATCAAATAAGAAGCCTCAAATATTGTTTAACATCTCATTCAGTCTGGCAGTTCAAACACTACAAAAGACATTCTCACAATGTGCAGGAAATCTCTCTGCTTGTGACAGCTCAGTAACTACAGATAGAATACATCACTGCGTAAGGGGGCAAAAAGATGAGGTGATGTGTCACTTTACATAACCACTTGCCCACTCTAGATTATAATTATGAACTCAGATCAAGTTCTTCACACAAAAAAAAAGTCCAACAGATCTTGAAGAATCATGGACTGGAGCATGAAACAGTATTAAAGCTCCCCTAAGAGTAAGGACATAGAAGTAGCAAAAAGGAACACTGTCAGACAACAGTATTCCGTACCAAATCAGCCCTTTACTACACTTCAGATGGTTCTAGGAAACCCCTCCAGTTTCTGCAGAAAAAGTTCAACAGGTTTGAAACAAGATATCATTTGTTTGACTAAAACATCCAAGGAAAATTAGCTTTCATCTCATGAATATTCTGGATGGTGGAGAGAAGGCATAAAAGGAACTTGATTCCAAGCTGCTTGATAGACAGCTGTGTGCATTTTAGAGTTGCTTTATTATTGCTGCTGCTGCTTCTGTTGCTTCATAGGCTTTCATACTTTAAACTAAAATAAGACCCAGCTGTCCCTTCTATTTTCATTTCAAGGACTGAAATTGAATCTTTATGCTTTAAATAACTTATAAAAAGAAACAAACAGACAAAAACTAATCAGAATATAAACGGTTACAACTAAACACTGAAATTAAATGGTATCTGACACAGTAAGGATTACACTATCACAGTATAACTTAGGTTGGAAAGGACCTTGAGGATCATCGAGTCCAACCTATCAACACAGAGCCCATGACTAGACCATGGCACCAAGTGCCACGTCCAATCTCCCCTTGAACACCTCCAGGGATGATGACTCAATCACCTCCCTGGGCAACCCGTTCCAATGACGAATGACTCGCTCGGTGAAGAACTTCCTCCTCACCTCGAGTCTAAACCTCCCATGGCGCAGCTTGAGACTGTGTCCCCTTGTTCTGGTGCTGGTTGCCTGGGAGAAGAGGCCAACCCCTTCCCGGCTACAACCACCCTTCAGGTAGTTGTAGAGGGCAATGAGGTCTCCCCTGAGCTTCCTCTTCTCCAGGCTAAACAATCCCAGCTCCCTCAGCCTCTCCTCATAGGGCTTGTGTTCAAGGCCTCTCCCCAGCCTTGTTGCCCTTCTCTGGACACGTTCAAGTGTTTCGATGTCCTTCTTAAACTGAGGGGCCCAGAACCGGACACAGGACTCAAGGTGTGGCCTAACCAAAGCAGAGTACAGGGGCACAATGACTCCCCTGCTCCTGCTGGCCACACTATTCCTAATGCAGGACAGGATGCCATTGGCCCTCCTGGCCACACTGCTGGCTCATATTCAGGTGGCTGTCAATCAGCACCCCCAGGTCCCTCTCTGTTTGGGAGCTCTCCAGCCACTCCGACCCCAGCCTGTAGCTCTGCATGGGATTGCCGTGGCCAAAGTGCAGCACTCGGCACTTGGACTTGTTGAATGCCATCCCATTGGACTCTGCCCATCTGTCCAGTCGGTCGAGGTCCCTCTGCAGAGCCCTTCTACCCTCTAACTGACTAACATCTGCCCATAACTTGGAGTCATCTGCAAATTCTACCTTCCTGATAATAGTATCAGTGAAGTGCCAGACTGCCTTTGAGGAGGCAGCAGCTAAGCAGCACATGAGATTTTAATATGAATAAATAGAAGATACAGATGTGCAACCCTATTAAAAATTAAGAATAAGTTTTTCAGACTCCCAGTCAGTATCCCTCCTCAATAAAATTAAAAAACCCACAGAGACCAAAAAAAAAAAAACAAAAACCCTGAAACAACCAGAACAACAAGAAAATCTTAAACAACTATTTAAAAAGGAGAAAAAGAAAGAAGCAACCTCAAACTAGAAAAAGAAATTGCAGAGGGTGGGGGCTTGGGGATGTTGGTTAAAAAACCCTAAAGCAACCCAAAACCTACCAATGAGCAGTATTAATAACATAGCTTGCAATGGCAATATGCAATAAATTAAGTTCCAGAAGCAGATGTTGGAATGATGTGTAAGTCTCCATCCATCAATGCTTTTTTTACCCTTGGCCTTTTCCTACTCCCTTCAAGATGATAAAAGCACAAATCTTAATTTTTTTAACATAGGTTTTATATATCTGGGAGATACATTTCCCTGCATATTTATTAGGCATTTTTTCAAATATTAGACACATTAATTATTAGGGTTATTTTCTAAGCCAATGATTAGCTTGAGTCTCATAGCTACTGATTTTTCTGAGCAGCTTTTTATGAAACATTAGAAAAGTGCTGCCATATTTCAGACTACAATCCTGGATATATACACTTTTCAGAGGTGCTGTAAAACTCTGTGTGCCACTTAGCTTTAAGCTCCCTGTCTTTGAGATACAGTCACTTGAAATACAAGTTTGGAGTAAGGTAATGTTTTAGAAGTAAAAAACCCCAAACCATAACAAACCCAAAATCCAAAGACCCGTCACCTCTCAAGAAAAGCCACATGCCCAGGCTGATGCTCCATCAGTATGCAGGGTTTAGGCACTAGAAGTGTTTACTCTACTGCTTGAAGCTCTTTCTTGCACATCCATTTTGACTGTAACAGAAGACCCTGAGTGTTACCCTTACAAGTAACAGAGGTCACACATCCAACATTTGATCTACCTTTACACATGGTTGTATTGGAATGTGCTGCCCATGGAGGTGGTGGAGTCTCCGTCCCTGCAGGTGTTCAAAAAAGGCTTGGATGTAGCACTTGGAGCCATGGTTTAGTTGCCAGGAGGCATTAGGTATTAGGTAATAGGTTGGACTTGATGATCTCTGAGGTCTTTTCCAACCTGGTTGATTCTATGGGTTAGTTGATTAGGTGGTGTTGGATGATAGGTTGGATGCGATGATCTTGAAGGTCTCTTCCAACCTGGTCTATTCTATTCTATTCTGTTCTATTTGATAACTACTGAAAGTTATGAGTGATCAACCCTAGTCAATGCAACTGCTGAAGCCTTTCAGATTTCAGTGCAGCTTACCAATTCTGCAGCTCAGCTGGTGTTCTTGATATATGTTTAATAACGCAAACTAGACATGAAAAACATGCTGCATGATTGATCTCTTTCTTAAACACAGTATTAAGATATTTTCATTCAAAGTATTAAATCACAGCAAGCTCAGCTTTCTTCCTCTTTCAAAACCACCTAGAGCGATCATTGCTTCCTTTATCATATGCCAACTAAAATACATTTTTTCTAGAGCATCAGTTTCAATCATGGGAGGTATAAAAAAATATCTGCATACATATATACTTGTGAAAGGCATCTCATGTGACTGTTACAGCACTGAGCTTGCCAAGAAGATCATAAAAAACACTGCTGTACAGCTAGAAATTAGCAGAGGTGCCATAATTTAAAAAGGTTAGCATGTTTCTATGTTGGAAATGGAAAGCTCCACCCTTTTCTCACACATGAAAGCCAAGTTTTGAACAATACATTTGTCCTGAAGATGAGTACTTTGTTGGTAAGTGTACACTCACACCCCCCACTCCACCCAATATGGGAAATACTGGGGGTTAGATCACTTCTTAAGACAAGGTGATGCAGTGATCCAGACCAGCACAGCATCAAGTTCTCATGCAAATTTCTTCTCTGTTAGACAACTGAGATGAGTAAGAACACACAACAGTTTGCATGACTAAAAGCAGGGAATCTCTTCTACAGACAGGGAGTGCACAGCATACGACGAAGAAGTCTGTTTAATGATGCAGCAACCTGGGGCTCCCATCATCTGTCCAATGTAAGATTATTCACACCAGTCTCTCTTTTCCATGTCAGCTCTAATACACAGCATTTCAAATGATACTTTACAGAGTCTGAGTGCTTTTCAAAGTAGCTGTTGGACCAGCACTTCCTGATGAAAAACACTTAAAACCATCATAGAGATAACAAAGTAAAAGCGCTAACAGAGACAAGCACAAGAGAAGCTGAATCTGACTGCACTTTTTTTTCTGAGGAAGAAGTGGCTCTCTACAACTACCTTCTCACAAGTAATTAGTGATAGAACAAGAGGGAACAGCCTCAAGCTTCAACAGGGTAGGCTTAGGCTAGACACCAGGAGAAAAAATTTACTGAAAGAGTGGGCTGCTGAGGGAACTCTCTGAGTCACCATCCCTGGAAGTGTTTAAAGGTCATTTAGATGTGGTGCTTAGTGATACGGTTTAGTGGTGAACTTGGTACAGTAGGGTTAATGGTCGGATCCGATTATGAATGTTCTTTTCCAACCAGAATGATTCTATGATTCCACAGCTCTTTCGGCCTCTGAGAATAATGAATTGGCACCCAAGTAGGAGGGAAGCACTCCTTAACATGCTACATCTGTGATGCTTATTTGAGTTCCCAAGATGCAGGGTCAGAAACTTCTCATTTTCATAGATGAATGGGAGGTGTGAAGAAGGGGCAAAATGAATAAAATAACCTTCTGAGGAGGTTTAAATTTTATTAATTTTGTATTTGTATTCTGAATTAAAAAAATACAGCTGTCTTGATTTTTAATTAAGTGGGAAGAAGTCAGATATCTGTCTTTGGAGATCCAAAATGTCATTTACTCCCAGACAAGCTAAAAGCAACCCTGGTGTTTTGAACACTCTAAGTTCCTCTCACAACCAGGAAATTTCCACTCCCTCCAATCCTCTCCATCCCTTCCTCCAAAAAAAAGAACCAAAAACCTAAAAAAATCAGAACCAAAGAGGCCTACCCTACCTCAAGTTCTGACACTTTGATTAGGGGGAGGAACTGGAATCAGGAACATAGTATGTCACTTACTGAGACACTGGAAGAGTTACTTTACATTTGCTTACTATAACATGCACAGTGCAAATACATTTGTGCACACATTTCAAAACACAAATACTTATTGAGATTTTCAAGTACACTTATTTCCCTGTATTTCCCAGGGGTGTAACCAACTTCAAAGTACTGTTTCACTTGCTTAAACCACTTAGGTCACCTTGACATACCTGTTTCCTCCAATTTCTCAAACACACACTTACCAGGAAAACCTTCAAACACGATTCTGTCCCCAGGCACTGCCCCAGATGGGGGAGCCAAAATTTCCACTTTTTCTGGGGAACTGGCACACATCACCATAGCCTGAGACACTACTCCTCTCATCTTTGCAGGCTTCAAGTTACAGAGTAGTATTGCCATCCGGTTCTGCATCTTGAAGGAGGAAAACAGAAGGGGGTGAGTATTTAAATGCCAGGTGCTTCTGGAGACTATGTCACTGTAACCAAAGAATTTTACAATAAAGAGTCCATAACATGGATGAGAAAAGCATACAGAACAGATGCACAATTTTAATACCTTCACATCAGTAACAAGTAACATAAAAAGCCACTTAAAAGTTGGCCAGTGAGAAATGGAGTGTACACTGAATTGTGGCACAGTTACCATGGAAATGCAAAACATGCAATTCAGAAGTGCCCAAAGCAAGCAATGCATTTTACTTGCATTCTGTCTTTGTCACCTTAGTATACTTCCCATATAGCACTATTAACCAAACAATTTCCATTTAGCAATAATAGTGAAAACAAAACCCCCTTACTCTACAAATTATGCTAGCTCATAAATAAAAAATTCCATCTGTGTACACAGAGTGTACAGGTGTTTTCACAAAGTGTACAGGATGTTAGGAGTTAGAAGGGACCTCTGGAGATCTTCAAGTCCAACCCCCCTGCCAGAGCAGGGCCATATCATCTAGTGCAGGTTGCACAGGAATGCATCCAGGCAGATCTTGAAAGTCTCCAAAGGAGACTCAACAACCTCTCTGGGGAGCCTGTTCCAGTGCTCCATGACCCTTACAGTAAATTTCTCCCTCATGTTGCAGTGAAACTTCCTGTGCTGTAGCTCACATCCATTGCCTCTTGATCTATTACAAGGCACAAGTGAGAAGAGGCTGACACCCAGGCCTCATATTTATATACATTTATTAGATCCCCTCTCAGTCTTCTCTCCAGACTAAAAAGCCCCAGGTCTCTCAGCCTTTCCTCCTCAGGCAGTGCTCCAGTCCCTTATCATCCTTGTAGCCCTCAATTGGACTCTCTCAAGTAGATCCCTGTCCCTCTTGAACTGGGGAGCCCAGAACTGGATGCAATATTCTAGGTGGGGCCTCATTAGGGCAGAGTAGAGGGGGAGGAGAACCTCCCTGGATCTGCTGGACACACTCTTCTTGAAGTACCCCAGGATCCCATTGGCCTCCTTGGCCACAAGGGCACATTGCTGTCCTATGGAGAAACTCATCCACCAGGACTCCCAGGTCCTTCTCCATGAGGCTGCTCTCCAGCAGATTGCCTCCTAACCTATACTGGTGCAGTTTAGTATTCTTTCCCAGGTGCAGGACTCTGCACTTCTTGTTGAACCTCCTTAGGTTCCCGGCTCCCATG